>NC_079288.1:87110353-87413730 GCF_023638135.1 Falco biarmicus | reverse complement strand
TTCCATGAGAACTACATTTGCAGTCTTATTGTGGGTGTAGAAATATCTTGAGATTTGTCTTCACCCCTTCTCCACCCGGCCACCACTGCCCCATCCTTCCCTGCTCTGTGGATACACCTCAGTTGCATGGGCTGAACTTTTAGGGCCCTGTGCTCTAAACCAGATTTACATGTATATATAAAGTAGTCTCAAAAAAGGAAAGGGAAAAAATAGGTTATTTAAAGCAAAACTTTTCTTACATCAGTTTAGCCACATATTCTGTTGCTTTGCCATAGCAGCTGGTCCTGCCCAGAGGGTTAATGGCAGTGCCCCTTTGCCCAGGTCACGCACTAATACCATGTTTGCACCTTCCTCAGATGGTTGTTGGTATGTGGGCCATGAAGGGATGCTGGATTAGGGGATTCCTGCCTTCCTTCTCTCCTCTGCAAAGCTCCCTGTTCCTTCTTTTCAGTCCTGCATGTGCTGCCCCACTCCTGCTTCTGCCCACTTAGCACTCTCCAAGGCAGGTGCTCTGAGCCAGATCTTTACTTGGCAGTTCAACATGAGGCCCCTTCCAAAATATTTCTGTAGGGTGTTGCAGAGCAGGATGGAGTAACTAGGTCAGGAAATCAAAGAAGTAAGCCAGCACTGCTATTAACAAATAGGTATGTGGCACCTTCTTCACTGCTTTCCTTTCCTGGTGCTCTGGTGCTGCCAAACACATGCTCTGCCCCAGGTCTGGCTGTATTAAAAACACTGGATGTGGTGACATCTTATAAATCCCTTTGTGAAATGCCTCTGACCTTGTCTCTGTGGGGTGAGATATCACCAAGGCGAGGGCCCCAGACTCATCCCCTGAGAAGAATGGAGCAAACATAACAGAAGCAGAAAGCCAGATGGAAGCAATATTGAAGTGACTTCAATATCATCTCCACCCTCTGGCTTGGACTTCCAACCTCACCAGTCCAAGGGGAAGAACAACCTCTGGAGAGCAGAAAGGAGTTCATCAGTGCAGAACGGACTTGAGACAGATCAGCTCTGTAGTTAACATTTGCAGTCCCCTCCTCTCCCTTCAAACACCCCCTTTGGTGCAAGCCAGTATCCTGTTCCTGGATTTAGGTAACTAACTCCATCTGCAGCAGGAGATAACATAACTAATGACTGATTTCCATCTGGTCATTCCCAAAGCAATGAGTCGGGACCAAGGGTTGTGGGAACGTGAAGCAAGCAACAACCCACTGCAGGCAGGAGCAGAGCCCTTCCAGCAAGTAGGGAACTGGCAACCCCAGGGAGGTTTCAGCTGTGCAGCTGCTTTGTGTTTTTGGAAGAGTACAGCTCAGTCGCTGCCTTGGAAGAGGAAGAGTAGGGCCTGTGACTAGAGGAAACAAGGTGGAACTGAGTGAAATGGGACTGGAGGGCATTTTCCCACTGTGAAAGTAGCCAGCTGTGAGTATGGGAAGAGGCAGCCCTGGCAGCTTACTGCTGGGAGCCAGGATGAGTTGCTCAGTCAGAAATGGAGCATGTCCAGTATCAGAAAGACCTCTCATTGGTGAACACAAACCCAGCTTCATGCCATTTGCTATGACTAGGATGCCACATAGTTCCTGTGGCCCTCCCATGCTGCAAGAATATTATGGCTGAAAAAAATGTTCCCTGGCTGTGTTGGCCAACAAACAGAGAAGTGGAAGGCTGGCATGAAAGCATCCTTTTCTCTACAGTAAGAGAGAGACTGAGCCAGTCAGTAAATCTCTCTACTTAATGGCTGGACATGATGAGTCAGAGGGAGGGAGCTAGGCACCAGCAGCACGTGTCATGGTCCTGCCTGCCTTGGTGGAAGATCAGCCGTATTGGCTCAAACCACCTCCAGTGCCAGCTTGCATTAAAAAGGTTGATTTTGCACAGGCATGGCTAGAAGCGTTCATACATTTCATCCCAGCAGCTGCAGTGCGGGGACTACCATAGACAGGAAAGGAGCACTTTGCAGAAGGTAAAGTATAGATCAGCCAAAAAGCCTTTTTTTTTTTTTTTTAGGGTTTCAAACTTTTAGAAAAAAACAAATGGACCTATTTTTAAGGTAATGAGCTCCTCATGGTTAATTTCTTAGCCACTGGCTGAGTCTAGTCTCCAAGCCCTGGGAAAAAAAGCTCTGTTGTTAAAACAGTGCTCAAATGCTTCTCTTTCCCAGTTCTGCAGCTAACAAACATATGGCAGTAAAAGATGGGGAGAGTGAGCCAAAAATGTGGCACATATATTTGGACAGCCTTCTGCAACCTTTCTGACAGGTGCAGTCAGAACCTGTAAGATACTGGAGTTAGTTTCAGTAGCATCAACGGAAGGTACAAAAATCATTGAGTCAAGTCCCTCATCCCAGAATGGGAACAGAAATGACACACAGTCATGAGCATCCTCCCTCATTGGCAAAGCATGAGTGGAGGGCAATGAACAAACAGAAATCAGTTGGCAAGGAAAAGAGTAAAAAAAAATAATCACCATCACGAGGTGAAACACAACCTCCCCCAGTGAAATGTGGTGGTGAATTTATTAAATGCAGAAAATCTCATTGTGCTTCCAGAGGGACCTCTGTAAGTTGATGGCCCTATTCTGGGACCAGATATGTATAATATAATTTTTTTTTTCTGGGAAGGTTGCAGGTGAAGTCTGGATTTCATTATCTCCCTGCCCTCCAGTCTCAGAAACAAAGTCATGAGATAGTCTTTGGAGACAAGTTAATTTAGATTGGAAACACCTAGCAAGTCTCCAGCCAGCTGAATACAGAAGGTAACTCTTGTCAAGTTGGCTGTTCATCTAAATAACCCTCTGAAGAGGGTGTGACAGTGAAGTCGGGTTGCTCATTAAGACTTTGTGAGTACAGACCTCTGCAGGGAAGAGAGGAAGTCGGTCCTCATGTGAGCAGTGCTAGCCAGGCCATCTGCATAGGGGATACCTCCCTGCTCAGTCATGGCTTGGTACCAGAAACCTGGTAGTGTTCTTTGGGAAGTGCTAGCTGCCATGGGGCACATAACTCCTTCATCACTGGGCAGGAACCCAAGAAGTTGACACGCATAACAACAACAACAACAACAACAACAACATTAATAATAATAATAATAATAATTTGTTATCCTTATTACTACTATCAAACTACATTGGAGATTTCATTTGAAATTAAAAAAAAAAAAAAAAGAAAATCCTGTGCTGGGATTCCCATTGGCCAAGTTTTTGGTTCAAACCACAGGGGGACCACAAGCCCTTCTGGGGACCTTCCATTGAAGCAGGAAAGAAGAGATAGCACTCTTCACTAATGGAATGGTGTCCAGGGAGAATATTCATGTGATCAGTTGTGACATCTGGGAAGAGCTGAGACATGAACCAAGACCTTTTAAATTAACCCTATGGCACACTGCCAATTAGGAAAGCAGCTTTTTTGTATTGTGTGATGGGTGTAGTTGTTGCAGGGTGTCCACCCAGGTGCTGAAACCACTGAGCTTCTTGGAGGAGAAAGGATCTTTCAGCATCCCATCAGATCATGGCTCTTGCTGCAGTTCCCTTCCAGTGAAACAGAGATAATACAGCAAAGAAACAATACCACTAAACTTGTTATCAGTCCTTCCTTGCTTATTCCTCCCACCAAACATTTCCTATCACCATTCAACCAGCTAATCTTCTCCTTTTGTGACTGAAACAAAAACACTTGCTCATTTTGTGTCATCTCTGAATACTGCAACAATAGAATAATGCAGCCATTAATTACTGAAATTACCATTGCGAGAGAAAATTATAGTAATTAAACCCAAGGTGAAACTCATTTGTACTTTCCTCAACTTCTCATTTTTAGATGTTTATAAAGTCACAAACTTAATGCCTCCAGTAAAGACCTCAGAATACAGCAAACTAAGGAGTGTGAGAAGTGTTTGAGTGGCATGCTGTCACTTCCAAAAGCTCTCACACTTTACTGATGCAAATGCTCCTTTTCTTTCTCTGAGCTGTGCTATAACCTGGAGGTCCATGAGAAAAGTGGTTTGGTCTCCCTGGTGACCCTATTTGCACAGCCGTGACCCTGCTAGACATGATGAAAGATTTGTCTTGAATGGCCTTCATCCAAGCAGCATGGCCTCTGGTGATGACTCCACATGGTCCATGCCCACACAGAGGGAGGATCAGTGGTGACAAGAAGTCACTTGATGATGTCCTGATTGCTCTGGATGCTGTTAGTTTTCTGTTTGCTTCCACTTATCATTTTTGCTTTCTTGGGCTGTGCTACACCTACCCTGGTGCTGCTGCCTCTGTGCCCTCCTGCTTCAGCCAGCCAGATACCAGACTCTGTCATGTGTCTCAGTTGAAGATCCAGACACTGTGTGAGAGCAGGAGCCTGATAGAAATGGAAAAAAAAAATAATATGCTGCAGGGTGTTGGAAAAAGGCCTGCTGAATCTCCCTGCTAGATGAATTTAGGTCAAATACTAGATGAATTTGGAACATTATTTTTGCTGTAAATACCAACAATCTGAAATTACAGGCACTGAGAGGTCATAGATCTGCAAGGTCAGTGGCTTCATGATCTCCTAAACTGCCCTGGTGTGGTGCATTTGAGGGTTAGGAAATGTAGCTCAATGCATTTAAATTTCTTGAGAATTTATTGAGGATTTGAGGTGAAGTTACTATTCAGAAGGAGGGCTGGTGAAAGAGTGAAGACCTGTTGCCAGGTTTGCCTCCCTTGCATCCATCGTAATCACTTGTAAATGCTGCCCTCCATATCCTCAACATGATGTCCCTAAGCTCCAGAAGTGTCAGGACTGAACTTTTCTCTGCTTTCTATCCATGGAAAATGTGGGACGTAACCATGGAGCAGGGAAGCACAGCGCTGCTAGAATCAATATGGAGAGCTATCAAAGCCTATTGGAATGAATACAAAAGCTCCTGCGGATGTCATTCAGTTCTGCAGCAGATCTAATGCGCATAAACTCTCGTGCTGAAGGTAGCCAGCAGTGTTGGGAAGCACAAAAGTTTTCCAACCACTGGAGCAACTGAGATGCTTTGGCAAGCAGTCTCTGTGCCTGTGCAGGCTAACACACCCTCCAAAAGTGGCACTGGTTGAAAAGGTTGGTCAAGGGGGAACTTGAGAGAAAACGAAGTATATCTTAAGGGATCTGTTGGCCCTCAGTGTGGCCTTTCTTGTTCTTTCTCTTGTGAACAAGATACTTCCAAGGACAGTTGTGTCCAACCTCTTAAAGCCATTTATTCCCTAAGAGCTGTAAGGACACCAGTCCAGATGGGAGACTTGACACACAAACCAACACCTGATCAGACTACTGGGGAACGTGAGCTCATGTGCTAAACATGGTTACTGTCATCTGACTCTGTTGGCATCAGTGATGATTAGTAGGAGTTAAGAGGAATCTGATTCATTGGTCTTATGCTGGATGACAGGCACCTGGCCTAGATGCACATACGAACTTTGTACACTTCTGTATAAGTAGTATTTGCCATTTTCTGCAGACTTCAGCCATGGGCAATGCTTGAGAAAAAGAAGAGCATGACTAGTTTATGCTATCAAGGTAAAGGTTAAACACCCAATTACTGTGTTTGGTAGCAAGGTTATGGGCCAGCACAATAAATGACTTTGTTAATATCTGCCTGGAAACTCAATTCCATTCCGAGCCACAGACGTGGCCTTTCTCTGAGCGTTGTTGATCAGCAGTAATGTTCAGGGTGGGTTTCAGCAAACAGTTTTCCACAGAACCTTCTTTACACTTGGTTTTAACTCTTAATTTTCCTTCTTATTTAGTTACAATGGTCACTGAGTGCATATAAAAAAGCTAGATTTTATGATTTTTCTGCAAGGCTTTATGGTCAGTCACAAGAACTCCATTAATCTCAGAATCTAGGTGATTTCTTTACACCATTGCCTTGCTGTCAACCATTTCACATCTGTGAGATGCCTTTTGATGAGCTAAGATGCACTTTGAATTCCAGAGCTTCTCCTCATTTTGTTTCTAGACAAAGGTGCATGAACATGACTGAATGAGCCAACATGTCACACAATGTGGTGTCTTGCAGTGGTTTGCCCGGTTTGGGACTTTTCCCCTCAGAGTGACTAGCAAATATTCTTACAACTGAGGAAAACCCGTTCAGATTCAGACTCAATGTAATTTTGTCCCATTTTTTTTCTCCCCTGTGTTTTCCTCATTATGTAATTCCTTGCTCTTTTGTTGCTGATTTGCTTTCGACTACCTGTAATCAACTATTTCTCTGAAAGAAGTGCCCAATTTTTTTTGTTTTGTGTTAGTGGGTTGTTTTGTTGGGGTTTTTTTGTTACCATCGCTGGAATGAGCATGTGGTTGTATAGTTCACAGGCGTTTTTTAAACAGACGGCTAATTACTTATGAGCAGCTACAAAAGTTAACTATAAATATGTAAATTGGGAAAGAATAAAATACTCGTTAAACATTAGGCATTTACTATGGAAATTAAGTGTCATTAGATGCATAAAAGACTTTCCCAGCATTTGTTCTTGTGGCATTTCTCTTTAAGCCTTCATTAGTGTAGTGATCCTAATAAACACAGAAATGGGCCACCCTGTCTAAATAAAATCAGAGCCATCCTGAATGTATGCCCAGAACTCAAACCCAAACATCTTTTTGATATGTTTTGAGCTTTGGAGATATTCCATTGCTTTAATTTTCTTCCCCAGTTTGTATTTCCTCTTTGCTTCCTCATTCAGTCCAACAAGAGGAGCAGAGCCTACAACATAACATCATCCGAAGAGCTATTCACATAATATTTTTGACTGAATTGGAGCCAGATTATTACAGGACCATGAAACATTCTTGGCAAAGTATTTAGAAAAACACTAATCTGGGGCTTTAGAGTAGACAAAGTAGAGGGCTGAAGCAAAATTCTTAGAGAAAGGGTGGGAAATCCAGCTCTGGGAGTTGGAGATCAGAGCAGACAAATATTTTTCCAACATGGGATAGGTATGGATTGTCCTAACTCGTTTTCCATGAGTCTGTGAAATGCCTTATCATCTTCATGTCTTTCCAGTCCAACCGCCATCACCTTCACTCAGCATCTTCTTCTGTGTCAGCCCGCTCCATCTATAATAAACCATGGACTGCAGATGCAGATTACTCCCTTCCTAAACAGCCTTCCTAGACCTTAGAGACAGTGACATGGAAACCTCATGTGGAAGCCCCCAGAGACCTGGAACAATTTTCTGAAGGACTTCCTTAGAGATGCACCAGTGTGGTCCTATCAGTTCCTGCAAAGTCAATATGCTCACAAGGTCACTAGTGCAGAAGATTTATCAAATGGCTTGTATGCAAGAAATTCATTGGAACTCATCTTCAAATAACAAGATAATAAGAGGCTTGTGTGAATGGTGGTAGGTCCTGGTAGGTGTGTGAAGTTCCCCTTGCTATAAGGTCTAGGGCACTTGCTGCAGTGGGTGACTGAAAGGATAATACTTCGATCTCTCCACCCGCCATGAAAATCAGTCAATCACAGTCCATACCAACTCCAGCACAGCAATTATACTCTCAGCCAAAAAAGTCAGATGGAAAGGTGGAAATATTTATTTTTCTCTACATTTTCCATAACCTAGGATTGATTTGTCAAAATGAAAGAAAAATAAACCAAGGAAAATCACAAACTTGGAAAAACTGCGGTGAAAGCACAGCAATTTTTGTTATTTCTCTTTCTGTAGCACCCACCCACACATAGTCAGGCTGTTGACAACAGAAAACCTATGATAAAAAAAAAAAATGGAAATTTTGTCACAGAACTTTCTAGATTGTCCATTTGTTCCTGGAAAACATACAAATATATCTGTAAATTATTTTCAGGCCATCTCCAAGTAGTCAACTCAACCAATGCTTGTGTCATTTTAGTCCCTACAGTAATTAGCAAACATGCCAGCATGAGAAATGCTGTGATGTGCTCCCACATTGGAGCAGCCCAAATTTACTGTGTTCGTTACTGCCCAGCACAGCTTTGCTGGGTGGAAGAGGGAAAGTCTCTTCATTTGCCTGACAGCCATGACACAGGATTTTAAGACACTTTACGGGATTTTGAGATCCTTTCTGAGCCAAAATCAGATGGTCAAAGGCTGTGGATGCAAATACTATGCCACGCAGTGTACATCGATCTAAACATTTTCAGTGCAAGTGTATTTAGTATATTATTTTTTTTCTCTCAACTCATTACTTTATACTTTTAAATTATTTGTTTTGCAGCAGTACCATGCTAGTTTGGAGAACAGCTGACCCATTTTTGAACATGTCAGTCTCACATAGCAAAGAAGAATTTCCTTCTTGCCAAGGAGCTGAAAGTCCTAGTAAAAGCACCATGAAGGGTCTTGAACCTCTGTTGCCCTCTTCACCATCTAGGTGAGAGGGCTGCGGGTTGCTCCTTCAGCAAAGGTCTTCACATGCAGTCATTTTAGCTCTCAGTTGCCTGTCTAAGAAAGAGGTGAAGAAAGATGTTTGGCTCATTTGAACCAGCATCAGTCAGCTGGTGGGTGTTTGGCTGTAAACTGGCCTGATCCCCCAGGATGGGCTGGGAAGACTCTGTATTTTGCTGGCTGTTCCTTGGGCTGGAAATCAGGATCTACTCTAAGATATATTTTGACCTGTGTGGCAGGGGGTAAACCACCAAGATGTTCTTTATCTCATGCCCACAATCATAAAAAAAACTCACAGTGATGCTTTGGACACCAAACACCATTTAGGGAATGCATCACAAAAAGGTGTTCCATCATAAAATGTGATATTTTCATTCCCTAATTTCTTCTTTGATTCACCCCTTGCTGCTGAGGACGAAAACTCACCAAGACATGTGAATACAGCTTAAGGGGTAAAAAACTGACAGTAAATGGGCTTTCTAATTCCCTTTTGAAGTAACTTCTGGTGCCCTCAGAGAGTCTGAAGGCCACAGACAACAAACTAAGACATAGCATGAGTAGTAGCTAAAACACAAACAACACAAGGATTTAAACCAGAAGCAGCTGTCACTTGAGACAGAGAAACACTGTTGTTTGCAGGGTACGTGTGCTTTAAGGATACGCCTGCCCAATGCAACCGAGGGAACCCTGGGGCTCTTCATGCTTGGACCATGTCCTTGGAGGCCATGACTGTGCTCTGGCCATGTGTCCTGCTGGAAGCTGTGTGGAGGGCTCTGTGCCCTGTTGGGAGGGGAACCTTAAGGTGCCATGAGAACAGGTTCTCTTTATATGTAGGCTGAAATGCAGTAATGGGAGACCCTTTTCTTGACTGGGAGCTGCAGTGAAATGCCTAACTCCACCACTCCAAAATCCATCAGCGCTGGGGACCAATGTTTTTTGACCCTTTGTTTCTTCATGAATAAACACAGCCAAGTAACTATAAACTGCTTGCCTTCCAGCCACAGCTTTTCCTCCCCTGGAGGTGTGATGGCTTTGGCATCAACCACAAGACAGCATTGTCATCTCCACTTTGTACCACCGCTGGTGGGTGTTGGAGGAACTTTTATGTTTGATGTGTCTCTCTAAAACATTACATCTTCAAGTTCACTGGACCAGGGCTTGAAACATAAACAGTTATGTGATTGCATGCAGATGGCTGAAGACCTGGATCTGTTTTATTTATGCTTCTTGGAAAGATGTTATTCAATATGCTGTTGGAGGTTTAAATGTTTATTTTGAGCAATTCCCAAACAAAATTTAACTAGCAGTCAATGGAAGTGCTTAATAAGGGGTGGGATGGAAAAAAATCTTTTTCTGTGTCTGTGGACCATAAATCACAGATGTTGCAAGGGCCACAAATCTTGGCTTTTCATGCCATTTAATCTCAGTTCCCCAGCTGCTGTTGAAGGAGATTTAAAGGCTGCCAGCTTGCTCCTATGAGACATAGGTGTGCTGATTTGCTCATTCTTTAAAAACTGACACAAGTTGAAGGGTTAGTAAAGGCTTCTACAAGCACAACATTCTGTCCTGGAAAGGGGAAAAGTAGTTTTCACCAAACATACTGAATAACACACATGATTTTGGGTTGAACACCTGCAAACCAAAGAAAGCTCCCTTGGTGATCAGATCTACCTTTAGCTTAACTTACCAAATTAAGACACATCTTGTTCTACAAATGTTGAGATAGTACTAAATTATTTTGGTCGATGACCAAGTTTCTCATCTAGGTAAAAATGTGTGCCTTAGTCCTCACTAAATCTTGTTCAGGACCAGCTCCCAACCATTGGATGCTGTGGTCCCTCTGTCTGAAAATCCATAAAGCAAACAGATTTGTCCTTTAAAAAGCTTATCAGACAGAGTCCCTTCATAAAACAGGTTCATGTGCACTTACCTAATTCCTGGGAACTTTTCAGAACTTTTTTTCACCTTCTTAACCCTGGAAGCAAAAAGCAGATTTAAAACTTTTTTGCTTTACTTCTGGGAGATGGCTGCAAACACAGCCTGTGCTTGCGGGCAGAGGAAAAGCTGTGTTGGCCCCTATCAGGCCTAAAAAGCAAGTGACCTGGATAAAGCAATGTGCAGTCCTGGAAATCTGATGTGTCTCTGCAGATTGGCAAAGCTCTGTTAACTTGTCAAGCCAGGGCACATGAAGTGGGGCCCTGGTCCAGCTTGAGTGTCAGCCTCACTGATGTCAAAGGCTTTCCTCGGTACCCACCACATCCAAGATGCTGTGCTACCTCCTGTATTCAAGGCTGCATCCAAGCCTTTGGAGAAGAGGGTTGTATTAGTGCCATGAGCACAGAGGAAAAGACCAGATGTCTTTGGCAAGGCTGAGGCATAAGTAACAGCTTTGCCAACAATAAATGCTGCTTTTAGGAAAACCCAGCCCCGGTGCTACTAATTTTCGTAACCAGACTGAACTTTGCTTCTCTTGTTTTACCTGCTTCTTTCTTGCATTTATCTGAAAAAGCAGCTACAGCTCAGAGCTCTTTATTTTTCACAGCTATGAAGAGTCCCAAACAGGCATCAGGTCCTATGGTTATCCCTCTGCCTCAGCCCAGGGGGAGGCTGGAAACAGCTGCTTGGATGCACCAAGGCAGGAAGGGTCCCAGTCCCATGTGTCCTTCTCCCTGGGACACTCCTGCCCCTTGTTTTGCAGCCACTTGAAGTGACCATGCACAGTTTCTGCCAAGGAGCTTTGCTCCACGTGCGTGTTGGCTGCATAAAGCACTGGCTTGTCACAGAGAGCTGCTAAAATACCTGTTCAAACCCAGTTTTTCCTGGAGGCTTTTGTTATACAAGTACAGGACTCAGAATTAACCAACACATAAATAAATAACCTCCAAACACCAAGCCCTGCTATTTCTGAAACCTGAGAAACCTCCTGGCAGGTGCTTAGGAAGTGAGTTCATTGCCCTGGGGAAGAGTGATATGTTTTCACACATGGCATGATGCTTATTAAAGGACAGAGGCTATTTGGTGGCAACGTTTCTTTCTGGCTCTGTTTGGTTCCCTTCCCCTCCACACCAGCCATGGGACAGGATGGATGAGGATGAGAAAAGAGGCTTTTAAACACTCTTGATCTAGTCAACTGGCCAGATCTAGGTCTTCTCTGTGTTGTCACATGTGTGTCCCCAGACGGGAAGGTTCCCCATTAACGGGATTGTCTTGCCTGCCCCCCACCCTCCCTTCCATAGTGCAGGGAGGAAACACCTGAACAACCTCAAAAATGAGGCTTTAAAACAATCTAGGACTCCAGAGATAGTGGAGATAATGCATTTTCAAGACACAGATTATTTATAAAATAAATTGAACACTTCTTGATTATGGATAGCCATCTGAAGTATATGGCGTTACTTCTCACTGCAGATTTTTTTTTTTTCTGGGAATAGTATGATCAACTCAAATTATTTCTTCTTCCTTGTGGCTTATTCTATAGGAGCATGGAGGTAGGTAGACTGGGGAATAACACCATCCAATGAACCTTTGGGTGAGCTGGTGGTGCCTAGCAAAGCACAAGCTCAGTTGCACAACGTAATGAACTTTCCTTCTCTCACTTGGATTCAGGTGGCTTTACACCTATCAACAAGCACATATCACTGACTGATCCCAGAAGGGGTCATAGCACAGTACTGTCCTGTGAAGAGCAAAGAGGCAGATTTCATGAAGGTGACTGTGGTTGGGACCCTAGCAAAGGTGCTTAACTTGCTCTGCATGGAAATGAGTGCTGGTGTTGAGCCATCTTATGTTCTAGCTTCTGAGGCAGGCCCGGCTCAGAAATACCAGTTACCCTGGACAGTTGGAGACACTAGCTGTAGCTGTTTGAAGGGCAGTTACAAGCCATTGGAGAAAAAAAGAGCCCTTGAGTTTCTGCTAGGCAGGTCAGCACCTTCTTTGTGGGAGCTTGAAGGGCTCCTCCTGCCCTCCTTCCATTAGCAGATGAACAGGGTCCCCAGCTACAGGGGCAATAGGCATCCACAGCCTGCAAGGGTGCCCCACCTTCCTGCAGGTGCAACCAGGAGAAGCAGCAGGTGAATGATCTGAAGTCCATGACAGGCCTTCATCACTTGTCACCAACACTGGCCATTCAAAACATTGTGTGAGCATAGAAGAAGGAAGTGGCAGGGCAGATAGGAGACAGGAACATGACTTGGTCTTTCCAATTCCTCCTTCAGAAGGTGGTTGGGGCACTTTTAGTTAGCTGATGCCTGCAGGGAGATGAAGCCTGATAACTGTCCTGCACGTTAGTGATGGTTGAACATTGCTCCTTTTGCTTAGATACCCTGCTGAAAAGCATCCCACCAAAATCCATCAACACAAATTAATAAATTACCACCAGTCAGCAGAGACATCATAACTGGCTGGTGTATGCTATTGTCCTAAGGTAACCTGCATCTCAGCTGATCAGCTATAACTCAAATGATTAATGATAGTTTGGGTGTCCACCTGTGTTTGTTCTCACTGATGCTGCCTTCCCCATCTCTGGGCCAAAGAAACTCAAGGGGTTCTCCATCAAACCAATGCATTACATTAGCACAAGAGGGATTAGTGCCTGGTGTCTCTGAGAAGTGGGAACGCTGAAAGAGCACTGATTTACGACAGTTGGAGTGAAGTGGTAAGTGAAGCAATAGTTCGTTTTCCATGACATTGCCCTGTGTTTTGTAACCTGCCTCATGGTCACCAGATGATTAGGACCTTTCCTGTACGCATGATTTCCCTTACCCTGAATGTTTACGATGGCTGGTTTCAATTATTTCTTTCCTTCACACTCTGTATTTCAACCTGCCTCAGATGAGCAATTCATCTACTCTATCAAATGACTTACCAAGATAGATTTCACATACAAAGCAAATATAAATATATCTTGCCCCCCCCCCAATTTCACAACACTGTTTTTTATAATTCTGCTTCCCTTACCTTATTCCAAGCAAACCTTTACCCAGAGCAGAGCTTTCCACCTGTGCAAGGTGGGTGCCATTGGACAAGAAAAATAGCATTTACCACTGTTTTGTTTTGAGTCTTGTGCCCCAGCATTTCCCATGACACTTGATATATGTAACTGTGTCAGAAAAATGTTGGGGCCCTTGCGTCAGGCTGCAACAGCACCCCACCACAGAGCTTCACGTTGCTGTGTATGGTCAGAGCAATTGTGCCAATGCGGAGTTGCACATAGTTGTGTTTTACCTATGTACACACACTCACACATGTCCATCAAGCACCAATGGTGCTATGATGCTTGTGGTAAAAATCTCCTTTTCCTACATATTTAGACTTTGTGAATCATTGATACCAATTCAATTAAGAATTGTGGGACAATTAAGGGAGTTGGTGCATTTAATGCATATGCATGCCGTTGCTCAGTCTTTGTTTTCTTCTGCTCTTAGTCAGCATGGATGGGACCCAAAGAGGGTTGGTAAATGAGCAATGAGGGCTTGGAGGGTGATTCCTTGGAAGTGGCACTGTGTGGGAGCCAAGGTGGGTACGGACACTGCTATGGTACCCAGGTGAGTTGAGATCTGTGTCAGCAAAAAGCACGATGAATATCCAGGCGAGGCTGAATGAGCACTCAGCAAAATTCATCTGCAGTTCATTGAGGCAACACATGGAGAGAGTTCATGGGGAGTTTATCATGGGAACTGCTGAGGGTTAATGGCCAGCAGAACAGATTGAGCTGTGGGATTACTAAATGATGAACTTTTCTCTCCAATAACTTTGGCCCTGACTTATAAAGAATCAATAACATGCTACACTTCAGACAGTTTTTTTTTTCTTTTAGTGGGGGGGAATGTGGGCTCAGAGTAATTTTAAAACTAGTCTTTCATATATATATAAATATATTTTACCCTGACCATTTATACAAAAGCTCTGATGTGCCACATTTATTGCAGCTTCATCACCTAGATAGATTTTTATGTGGGTGCCTGGCTATTGCTTTGTTTAATCATTCCTTTCTCTTCCCTCCCTAGCCCCTTGCCTCCCTCCCCTTCTATGCTTTTTATGACACTATCACCAGTGTAGATCTACAGGAGGGTTTTCATGTGATATAGGATGTCAGAGAGGTCAGGTCAGCTGGGACAGAGCCAAAAATATTAGCACTTTCTAGCCACTGAAGAGAGAAATTGAAATAATAGTTAGCACTTACCAACTGGCAGATTTTCAACTGCAAGTAGAAGAAGGAGGGCTTCTTCTTGTTTTATTTTGTTTCTAAGGGGAGAGGAGATGGGTTTCAGTCTCTGGCTATAGAACAGAATTTCATTGAGATGTAGGCTTACATTTGGGTTACATTTGGGTTGGAAGCAGGCATTGGGCTGGTATCTGATCTTGGACTGCTGTGTTTCCTGAGTTTTCCACAACCCTGCTTCCCTCCAGCTCCATATGGAAGTCCCCCAAATGACCACATACAGTGTGCTCCCTCACAACACACATCACTTTCAATGTAGCTAAATAATTGCTTGCATTATCCTAGGGTTAAATTTGAATTCTGGAGATGTATTCTCTGGATATCAGCTCTCCTCTTTCCTGGGGTATTCTTAAAATCCTGTCTGTTCTTTGAGGGGGCCAATGTACAGGACTGGGAATTAAACCCCAGGTGAGATCCCATTAAGCATTTGAACACCATGACCTTCAGCAAGCCATTCAACTGCTTTGTGATTTTTCTCTTTCTCACCCATAAAATGATAGGAAAAATCAAATTCAGATGCCTTGTAGTGTGTGGAAGGAGTTGTTCCATCATGGAGCAAAGGACTTTGCCTCTTTGACAGATGCCATGAATGGGTATGGGTGTATGGGTGCGTAGTGTATCTCTGTGTGTGCTTGATTGCCCTAAAATGTATGAAGTTAGAAATATTTTGATGTGTGCAAGTCTTTTCAAATCCTATATGATTTCAGAGAAGCTTTCTCAGTTGAAGGAGGAGGGATTTTACAGTAAGGACAACTCCAGTGCCTATGATTTTTCTCTGTCTTTGTGTGTGTACAACACAGCAGGTGTGCACAGGAACAGGAAGATACCAAATCTTATTGACCATTGCCCCACAGTCTGTGAAGCTGAATGTCACTGGGGATGGGCTGTGGGTGTATGTGAGATGGTAGCTACACTGTGGAATAGAAAGTCACTTCTTCCAGTAGCATCAGCTGCTGTCCTCACTCTTTTCCCTGGTGGCAAGGACAGCCAGCCCAGATTTTCAGGAATGTCCTGCGCTCTCTGTTCCAACCGTGAACAGTCAAACCTTGTTCAAATGATAATTCTTTCCTTTTCAAGTAAAGAAGCAGCTATATTTGACGTCAGGAGGTCCTCTTGATGATTGAGCTTGATGACCTGACAGAGATGCAGAAGACAGGTGACAAGGAGCACTGCAAAAAGAGCATGGAGACCTGCTCCATCCCTGGGTACCATATGCATCAGCAGGTCCGCACAGGCTCTGACTCTTTACCGATGCCACAAATACGATCATGAGGATCTTCATGAATGATGTCTTCCCAACAGATGCTGTGACCAGCATTGGGCCAGAATTTCCCAGGGGTAAATAATACTTTGTCCCTGATACTGTCTTAGAGGGACATGACCAAGCATAGTAAGGGCACAAAGCCATTGTCCCATGCATCTACACTGAAAAACTGCCCTCAGCAATGCTATGGGAAGCAGATGGGATGAGAAACTCTATCATCATGGTGTCAAAAGCCAAGAATGAGAAGTTTCTGGCTTTATAATTGCAGGTCATTTCACAGTTCTGCGCAGGTTGAGAGTGGGTAGTGACCTTCAGGTTATGGACAAGATAACATCCCCAAAGGGCAGCCAGATGGGCTGCTCATTTAAACCAAGGGGACTACTGGCTCAGCCCTCAACTCACTGTTGGCTCTTCCAGAGGCCTCCCTTTGTCTATCCACTGACAAGCAGGCTTCAGCAAGGTTTCCAGTCCAGTGTGCGATTATGGAAAATCCTCCAGAGCACGGGGAAAAGCATATCAATGGGACGTTAAAATCAGTGTCTGTGGCTCTCCTTTAACCCTTTCCTTAGCACAGTGCCTGTTTGTGGTGACTTATAGACCTCCTTAAACTGGCTAGAAGTTTACAGCACACTTTTCTGACAGCTGTTGGAACTTAACTGTCTCCTTTTGCTCCTAACTGCAGCTATGAATTTTTGGAGGAAGGAAGATTTATAGACATTATGAAATGGCCCAAATATGTTTCTTTTCCTTCCAGTGTCATATTATCCTAACTTGACACAAAGTAAACAGTTGGTGCTCATTAAAATGCCATCATACAAGAACGCAGTGACATTTAGTGGAGGATGGTTTGGAGTTATCTTTAACCTTTGCTCAGTGACTTCTCTGCAGAGTTCAGGAGGTACCTCCATGCCACAGCGACACTTCACTGAGCTGAGGAGCTTCCAGCATGCTAGGGATTGCCGCTGAATATCAGCAAAGTTTGCTTTGAGTATCTACCACCTAAGCCTTGTTCATCAAGTCGAGTTCTTTACCCCCACTAGCAAAAGCCACAAGACACAAACAAATTCTGTACAAAACTCCCAAGCAAAATAGTTTGCACTTTCCAGAAAAAGTTTACATTGGTTCTTGGGTATGACAAAGCAAAGAAAATCAGAATGCAAAGAGGGGTTAATGAAATGTGTGGGCCATGAGACACACAGACTGTCTTCTCTGAGGAAGGTCTAATCCCTCTCACCTTCTCTAAGGACCACTGTAGTACCAGACCGTATCACAACCTGGTAAGTCACCAGCTTAGTATGTCTTCTCTCCGCTGTGATGACTGACATCAGTAAGGTAGCATTTTGCAAATATTATGGTGGTTGTTGCCGTGGGCCTGAGCCCTTAAGTCCCTGAAACACTCTGAAACATTCACTTTGTATTTGAGATTGAAAGACCTAAGTGCTGACACACAATGCAGTGTGAATGTCCCCCATGTCCCTGTCTCTCCTGACCCTCTTTAAAGCCCACTTCTACAGTCACCAAAAAAAAAAAAAAAAAAGAAAAAAAAAAGAAAAGGTAATTTCTCAAAGAACAACCTGTGGCTGCAAGAGATGAGCCAGAACTTCCTGGGACTACCAGCGAGTCTGTGCTTGATTATGTTGCTTTGGTCCTTTGTAGGACACAGAACTTAGTCTTGGATATACAAGCTGTCTGTTATAGCTTCACAGAATCACAGAATGCTTCAGGTTGGAAGCGACTTCTGGAGGTCATCTGTTCCAACCTTTTGCTCAAGCAGGCCACCTAGAGGTGGTTACTCAAGACCATGTCTAGACGGCTTTTGAAGATCTCCAAAGATGGAGACTCTACAACCTTCCTGGGTAACCTGTGCCAGTGCTCGGTCACCCTCACTGTAAAAAAGTGTTTCCTGATGGTCAGACAGACCCTTCTGTGTTTCAGTTTGTGCCTGTCACCTCTGGGCACCACTGGAAAGAGCATGGCTCCATCCTTTTTGCACCTTCCCATTAGGTATTTATATACATTAATAAGACCCCCTGAGCATTGTCCAGGCTGAGCAGTCCCAGCCCTTTCAACCTTTCCTCATAGAAGAGATGCTCCAGTCCCTTCACTGGACTCTCTCTAGTCTGTCCATGTCTCTCTTACACTGGGGAGCCCAGAAGCGGACAGAGTGCTCCAGGTGTGGCCTCACCAGTGCTGAGTAGAGGGGAAGGGTCACCTCCCTTGATCTGCTGGCAATGCAACCCAGGATACCATTAGCCTTCTTTGCAGCAAGGGCACATTGCTGGTCAACATGGTGTCCACCAGGACTCCCAAGCCTTTTCCGCAAGCTGTTTCCCAGCTGGGCAGCCTCCAGCATATATTGGTGCATGTGGCTTATCTCCCCAGGTGCAGGGTTTTGTACTTTTCCTCATTGAACTTCATGAGGTTCCTGTTGGCCCATTTCTCCAGCCTGTCAAGGTCCCTCTGGACCTGGGACTGTGGGACCAGGGCAGCATGACCCTCGGGTTTGTTTTACTTCCCCATTAAGGAAGAGCTTGGCGAGCCATTATCACTGGAACCATTCAGTTACAGCATCACTGTGGTTTGGAAAACATCAACAGCAGCCACCTGCTGACACCAAAGCCCTGAGTGTTTTGCAGGATTTGCCATCTAAGAACCAGCTCTTGTCTGGCCTCTGGTACTTCACTCTTACTCAGGCATGGCTGTTACATGGCGGGTGGGGGCTGTCAACCTGAGAAAACCAGCAGCCATACAGCAATAACTGTTAATTGACCGAGAGCCGCTGCTGTGGTGCCAACTAGAACAAAAGAACAAGCAGCTGGCTTTGCCATCTGCGCCTGTTTAAATGCAGCTAAAAGAAACTCCTCTCCAGAGTTCCCAGCTGTGCAGAAGGTAACAAATCCAACAATAATGTGGCATTGCACGTTGGCTGGGTCTGTGGCTCCTAGTCGCTCAGACATGTCAAGCCATTTGCACAAGATGTGCTAAACTTCCCAGACCTGGCTTTGTAGAGGAGACTGATGATGGGCTCTGATGGACACAGCCCTCCACTCAGCTGTGCAGCTTTGACTTATATCTGGTCCTGGTTGCAGTCCACCATGAATAACAGACCAGGTGTTCAGAAATCACTCGGTGCTTAAAGTACTTGTGAAGAGCTTTGCTGTGTCCTATGTCTCTCTCCACCTGGTTGGGCATACCAAGGAGAGCTCTGCAATGCTTCACCTGAGTGCTGGAACACACGGATGGAAAAGGTCACCTATGAAGTCTGTCTCCCACAGTGCCAGGGGCAATGAATCAGGGATCACAAATGTCCAGCCAATCCCCCAAAACCTGCAAAACAAATTAAAAGCATATGGAATCTTTTTTTTCCAAGGAGTTTCACATGATATGTAGTGAGACAGAGGGAATCTCTACTGTGCTGGATCCTGCTATGACTAGGAAAGCTGAAAGTCAATATCTAAATAGGGTATTTTACCTTCCAGCACTAACATTGTTATGTTAAATATCCAAACTAGCCCATTTACTGAGAGAAAGATAGGATTCGGTACATCTACTGCTCACTCATGGAATGCTGGAGTCTAATCCAAGCTAACCAGTGTCTGCAGGAGCTGAGCCAGTCCTACCCAGTAAACCAAACAGGGCCATCTTCATTCAGCCATCTCCCAAGCTAGTGCACAGCCGCAACAAGGCTGGGGACAGGTAAAGGGCCACCACAGGCCAGGGGCCCTTCCTAGAAGGCAAATGGTTTTCTGAGGGAGGAGAGAAGGAAGCAGAGTCTGGCCACCTGGTCTTGAGCCATGTCATGCCACTTCCCTCTAGGGCCAGAGAATGGGTTCTGTCTCTTATGTGTTAATATTGATGCAAGTTCAGAGAGGTGAGGTCAACTACCTGCTGGAGATACCAGTCAGTCCTCATTGAGTCAAAAGGGAGCCTGACACCAAGTTAGACTGGATGTTGGACTCTCAACCAGTTAATGCTTCTCAGAATGCTTTGAGACACCTTGAGTTGTTATTTCCCTCTCTCTAGACTATCTGTTGGGTGTTTGGTGCCTTATGTCTATGCAACCTCAATTCCTTGTAGCTGCTGTTGGTCTGAGACCTGAGACAAGGCAGCAGGACCCATCTCTCTTTCTATTATCTGGGGAAGTGATACTTGTTCTCCATTTTTGTGTGCCCACCTGGAACAATTCAGTATTTATTCCCTTTTGGACATTGCTGTTTCCCTGATGAAAACACACAGACACTTGTGACAGAGATGAGAAACTTTGAACTCATGGTCTGGTGGCTGTCCCATGGAAGGAATTGCATTGATGTCTTGTTTGATTCACCATGGCTGCACCTTTGCGCATCTGTTAAGTACCCTGCAGTTCAGACAGCAGAGTCTGTCAGGACATATTTTCTTTAAAAGGAGACAAATCCACACAGCTTTTCCTCTTCCTGCCTCTTTCTTGAGGCTCTTCCAGAGCAAGTGTCTTCATGTAACACATAGAAACATAGGATTGCTTAAGTTTGAAAAGACCTTTAAGATCAGCGAGTCCAACCATTAACCCAGCACTGCCAAGGCCACCACTGAACCATGTCCCCAGGCACCACAGCCACATGGTTTTTGAACACCCCCAGGGATGATGACACCCCCGTCCCCGGGCAGCCTGTGCCAGCGCCTGCCAGCCCTCTCCGTGCAGAATGCTCCCTCACACCCAATCTCACCCTCCCCTGGCGCAACGTGAGGCCGTTTGCTCTCGTCCTGTCGCTGGTTCCTGGGGAGCAGAGACCGACCCCCCTGGCTACAGCCTCCTGCCAGGCCGTTGCAGAGCCACCGGGTCCCCCCCAGCCCCCTTCTCTCCAGGCTGACCCCCCCGCCCCCCCAGGCTGGTGCCCCAGCCCCTGCCCCAGCCCCTGCCCGGCTCTGGACACGCTCCAGCCCCTCAGTGTCTGTCTGGCCGTGAGGGGCCCAACGCTGAGCCCAGGCCCCGCGGGGCGGCCCCACCAGTGCCCAGGGCAGGGGGACGGGCGCTGCCCCGGCCCTGCCGGCCACACCGTTTCGGACACCGGCCGGGACGCTGCTGGCCTCCTGGGCCACCTGGGCACGCTGGGGGCTCATGCCCAGCCGCTGCCGCCCAGCCCCCCCGGGCCCTGTCCCGCCGGGCAGTTCCCAGCCCCCTGCCCCCAGCCCGCAGCTGCCGGGGGCTGGTGTGACCCAGGGGAGGGCCCGGCACTCGGCCCTGGGGACCCCCACACCACCGGCCCCGGCCCCTCGGCCCGGCCTGCCCGGAGCCCCCCGCAGAGCCCCCTGCCCCCGGCACAGCCACGCTCCCCCCGGCTTGGTGCCCCCTGCGACTGACTGAGGCCGCTCCATCCCCTGGGCCGGGCCGTCGGTGAAGACGTTAAACAGCCCCGGCCCCGGCGCTGAGCCCTGGGGACACCGCTTGTGACCAGCTGCCACCTGGATTTAACTTGCATCCAGTTTGCTTGATTCTGTTTGCAGCTGGTAGCACCCAGCACTGCAGGGTTAAACCAGAGCCTTGGCCAGAGCAGCCCAGGCCTCCGAAGACCAGTCCCACAGAAACGCTCAGCTCTTCCTTGTGACATATGGAAACCCTTGGGCTATGTGTTACTCGGTCCTGGTCTCATTTTGGCTGTTTTTGTGCAGGGGCTATCCACTTAACGGTGATCTGTTTTTTATAACCAAGAAGCAAATGCCTGGGAACAGCCGACTAAAGCAGAGATAGACAATAAAGCATCCTGTGAGGGATTAAGAAAAATGCTGTTTGCTGTGGATTATCCAAAACCAGGACAGTTTTATCTATTACGTTGCTACCTCACTGTGTGTCTGGAAGTTCAGAAATCATGGCTGTCTGTAGGTTCAATGTACTCTGTGACAGACAACAGGGATAATTTTTAGGGGATGCAAGGCCTCAAGAAGATGAAACGGAAGCACTAAACTCTACTGCGTGCTACATCTCATGGGGAGATTCCCATGAACAATGACTTTGGTAGTCTGATTCATAAGGAGATCACTGTCTGGAGGCATCAATCCTGAGAAAGGAGAGAAACAAAAAATAATTATGAGTTTGACTAATGCATCGTGTCACAGTGTACAGTAAGCTTGGTGCTCCTTGGGCTCCCAGCCTCAGACAGCTCTCTTTCTACAATGTTAATTAAGTTCAGCCTTAAGGGTCTCAGAGACAGTCTTCCTCTTGGTTTTCCATCTCACCTTGCAAATGTCCAGCTCCTGTGATGGCCTCATCTCTACTCTCCACGCACATCTCCCACCCTTTCCTTTTTCTACTGTGGGTTTGAAAAGTATCTTTGTAGGCAGGTCTCAAACAGAAGCATCTCAGGACCCCAGTTCCTTGCTTCAACAACCTGGCCTGGAGGGTGGAATGGGGCTTCACGTCCAGCTTCTGAAAAGCACCAAAAAGGAGCCCGGGAAACATCTTGATATCACACACAGGAAAAAAGGTGGCACCATGCTGAGGTGGGGCACCTCACATGTCTTTGACTGATGTGAAACCAAAATTGACAACAGACATCACTGTAGTTGCAGCCAAACTGGTGCACGAGCATGACAAGACAGGATCAAAATGCTCTGTCTAGCAGGCATGTCCTGAAAGCAGAAGGATCAAAACTCTTAGACATGATATCATTAAAGTGCTTTCATGGGGAAGGGTTTTCCCAGAGACATTCTTCCCTTGGCATCTCCATAGCTGGTCAGTCATTTCTGCATTCTGTGGGGTGCAGACAGCTAAAAAAGACAGACACATAGCGAGTGCATGCTCTGTCCTGAAGGCTCAGCCGTTATTCTTTCTCATTCATTTGATTTCCCATTTACAGTAAAGGTCACTCTACCTGAAAGCGTTGGGTGGCATTTGGGAATTTCTTTCCCATGAGGCAAAAAAGTAACTAAGGTTAGTGAATACAGTAAATATTTCTCAGTATTCACTCTGTATTCATACACCCAATGCACATCAAAGTAGGAAAGCATTCTTCAAGAGAAGGGAGAAAAGCTGATAACAGCAGTGTTCTTAATATAATTCAGGCACAACTATCTGTCAACAGAGCAAGGTAATTATCCCAATAAGATTTCATGAAATGAGAAAATATCATGGATTTTATAAACCTTATTAACATGCGGAGTGAATGCAAAACAACAAAAGGAGTCTTAAACCAAAATGTTATGTTAAAATCAATATTGATTGCCAGTGATAAGTGTTATATGAGGCAGTAAAATTCCATAAAATTCCTCCCCAAAACAAGGCTGTAGACAAACCAAAGGAGAGCGAATAACTCTAAAGCAGTCTAATCGCTTTGCAACTTGGGGAAGGAGCTTCGTGATGCTGATTTGTTCCAACATCAGCGTGCTTTTCTAAAAAGCCCTCCCTCCTCCTTTCCTTCTCCTGCCCCCCTGCAACAAGCCCAAATAATAGCCCATTACTGAATGCACCATAATGGCGCCTTCAGGGATGGGATTAGAGTAAGTATCAATTTGGAAATTAGCAGCCTGGTTCAACAAGCAGCGTACCAGCCCTGTGGGCACAAGGAGACATTTGAAATTTGCACATGTGCTGCCTCACCAAACGCTGCTTTCATTACCTTCTTCCCTTCTTGCAAACTCCCACAGCCTCTTCAGGCAGACAGGCTGTTTCATGCCAGCTCATTGGCAGCAGCCGTCACCATCCTGCTAAGGCAGAGACATTTGCCAGACCATACCTGTGTGGTTCTCCATCTATTGGCTTCCCCTCCATCCTACCCAAAATGACATGTCCATGAGCCCTGGAGTAAGTGAGCTCCAGAACTTAGGTGATTCTGTGGCAAGCCGAGGAACAGATCCTGGTGGTGCTAAGCATCAATGTGTGCTGAGCTCCTGTCCTTGCAGCACCAGGCTCCAGAGTCACTAATCATCAACAGTGAGCTATAGTCTGGTGCCAGGTGCATCCTTGGCCCGTGGTGGTTTGCAAACATCTCCAGGCCTTGCTTTAGGGATCTAAGACTGCAGCCCCTTGCCCCCATACACATATCTACTGATCACTCAACTGAGATAGAAACCATGAAGCCCTGTTCAAGCTCTGAAGATTGTCTCTCCTATGTGTCATGCACTGAGTGGGGTCCTGGCCTCTTTGGAGGGAAGGGAAGCTGTACCAGCAACGTATTACCCTTGGGCTCCTCAGCAGCCAGGGAAGGGGAAAATGGATCTGGAAGGACAGCAATGCACTGACAGAGATCCTGGCTCTTCTGCACCAAGGTGGGTTACTGCAACAAGGTTCTGCTCATCACAGCCAGCACCCTGTATCTGCCATGAAACGACATGGTCTTTTCTCACCCCTTCTAGGTTCACAGGCAGATATGGCTGGACAGCCTGATCTGATGTCCTGACAAGCTGTGTCTGCTGTGTGCTGACACAAGAAAAGGACAAGCTGTGGTTTTGCACTTTATTCAGAGAAGTGATTGCTTGCAAGGCCCAGCATCCCCAAGAGATGCCAAATGGCCACACAAAACCACATCACCTCTTCCACCATGAGACTGGGCAGAAGGTTCCTCCCAATGTGAGGGCTGTCATGCCCGGGAATGAAGAAACTGGAGAGCTGCTCTGCCAACCGTATGTGTTAGTCTCACTCACCACAGTTCAGACACACTCTTCTCTCTGCCTCTTTCACTAAAAACAGTTTCTGGGCATCTCAGAAACACCTGTTGGTGACTAAAAGGACTTGCAGAACTTCCACAGATGCACTGAGGGTTGACTGGTAGTCGTGCCGATGTTCTCTGTAGTAGCTAAGGCCAAGTGAAAGGCTGGAGATAGATTTTTAATAGGGCAGCAGAGATCACGTTGGAGCAAGGCTGCAACAGCATTCTGGAGAAGGCTGGTGCAACAGGGAGGATGTGATATATAGCCAGGAGCATGGGTGGCTGGAATGAGGAGAAGGAGATAACTGAGCAGTTTCTGAGGTCACCTGGGCCAGCCAGGGACTGGACTTGGTGAGCTGAGAGATCCTTGGTTGTACTGTGCTGTTGTGAATAAACACCCATATCTATAATCAGAGGGCTGGAAGTTCCTCAGATGGAATAAAAAAGGAGGTAAACATTTATAGCTCAGTCTAAATTACCAAATAAGTGTGGCGAATGAGAGAACTGCCAGTAATTCATTTTAGTGCATAAATTCCCTGGAGGAAGAAAGATCATTAATAGTCCAACAAGTGGTCAGAGACGGGGACAAGCCAACATAACTCATTTACTCTCCAAAGGGCATTTCAGTCACCCTGTCTTCTGCCTTCTTTCTCTGACTGTAGCAACATCCCCTTTAGAAAAAGACACCAAATGACTCAAACTCTTAATAACTCTTGATGTTTTAGATGTTTCAGGCTGATGTTGTGCCGTCAACCAGAGCTGGCAGCACTCTGGTGCCAGACAGGACAGCTGGAAAGGAAATGAAGTCAAACCCAATCATTTTTTGTAAAGTAATTTCAGCTTGCAAAATTCCCCTTCGTTTCAACAGGAGTTTGCCTGGGATGCAATCAGAGGCCCTGGCTTTGATCTGACCTGAATCTGAAAACCTGTGGCAAAATGTACATGTGTGAATACCACACCTGGGATCAGGACAAAGCCCATGTTCTGTGCATTCCTGCATGTAGGCAAGCACACACGTATGACAATCCGGGCCACTGACTGTTTGCATTATAGGCAACATGTACTTAACGACAGGTAAACCTAAAAAATGGGCTCTGGCTGAGAAACCCAGTCCTGAAACCATGACAGATATATGAAAAAAGTGACATTTGGGATAACTGCAACAAACACACAGAGAGCTTAAATTCTGCCATGTTAGCTTTTTTCACTTCATTGGAGAGGCTGAGGTGAAACATTTTGTTATTTCTAGGGAAAAAAAAAAAGAAAGAATAATTAAGAGTTTTACTTTTTTTTTTTTTTTTAACACTTCGAGTTTGCATTTTGACTCAAAACAGGAGCAAACAGGAAACATCAGGACTTCTCCCAGGACAAAATTCATTTTTTTCCCCCATTGCTTTGTGTATCCTATCCTTTTCCACAAGATGTTCCACTTCAGGACAGGTGAACCCTCTACGGAGTTTTTCCAAGTGGGCCCTTAATAACTACACCATCCTTAAGGTGAGAAACATGTCATCAGAACATCTTCCTCATCTTCAGTCAGCTGAGCCAACCCATTGATAAACTGCATTAGCCACCAGCTCTCATTCCTCCTTCCACCCCAATAAACGCATCAATGCTCTTCAGCCACTGCAGACCTCAGCACTGGCAGGTTTGGTTTGATTTGTGGCTGCTGTAGGCCATCATCGTTGGCTGGCAATGGTGTGAGGGTGTAAATATTGTTTACATCTTCCCTGTTAGTGTTAATATGCAGAAGTAAGGCAGTGTACAACAAAGTCGCTTGGGAAGGTTCTTGCTGGTTTTTTAGTTTTGTCCTTTGTGTATTGGAATTATGGTTTGTGTCTGACCACCAGTGAAACCCTGACATGTAAGTACGGTTTCCTTTTTTAAATTTACTGTATTCTTCCCCGCCCCCCCCCCCCCCCCCTAAAATTACAATGCTTCTCTCTTTCCAGAATCAAGTAGAAAGTTGAAACTGAACTGGGAAAACACAGATGTGTAATAAAAGACAACGTTGTAGTACCCATCCCTCAGGACAAGCTAGTTATTTTCCAACAGACTCTTTTACCCGCACTGACCAGCCATGTGTGTTGTGAATTGTTCACCTCCGAGGAAGGCTGAAAGTGGGAGGAAGCCAGTGGGCAAAGGCTGAGTGTCACATCAGGTGTTGGGTGTTAGCACAAGAGGTCCCACCTGTTGAAGCAGCAGCAGCCCTTCAGTGCCTCAGCCCTGATGGCCCTGGTTGGCCATGGGTGTAATTACTGCCAACAACAAATGAAGTAACAGTTCTCTGGAGTTTTATTTCTACTCTGGGCAACTGTCTATGGCCAGCTTGTGGCTGGTGGTGGCCACTGCAGAGCTAGCTGATCTACAGCCAGAGCAGTTCCCACCTCTCACTGTGGATGCAAGCACATGGCTGAAGAAAAGATTGCCGCAGAGTGAGGAGAAGGGGGAAAGGAGGCTGATGCTCTTCTTTTCAATCTGATTGTAATCCCTTTGAAACTTCCAGCAAAGCAGATCAAGGCTGTAAGCCTGGCTAGGCAGCGGGCGTTACTCAGCACTGTGTTTTGGTAAGTCAAATAACAACTGAACCCTGATCCTGACCTCAATGCCTCACAGGGGTAAATTAAAAATAATAAAAACTAATGTTAGTGATAATATCAATGATGAATTTTGCACTGCTCAATGAGTTTTCATTAGCAGCAGCATTTCCCTCTGTGACTGGCAGCTAATTTGTTGCAATTGATGCCTTACAAAGCGAGCACTGCAGTGTTGCTGGGAATAGATGGGTGGGTATTTCTCTAACCAAGCATGCTGGGTGAAGTGCAGAGTGATTTCACACAGCATGTCACATGGCTGGCCTGAAATGTCAAGCCCTGCACTGGGAGAGAGGGGTGAGCAGGCCGGGTCATGTCTAGTATTAAAAGGATTGTTTGTGCCACACTCCATTCAGTGCCTTGGAGTGAGAGAACCCAAACAATCCTTCCCTTCATTCTCCAGCAGAGTGGTATTTTTGGGAAGACAGGCAGCATCTGATGATTATTTTTTTTTAATCTTTTTTTTTTTTCTTTCTTTTGACACACACTCTACTCTGCTTGTGTAGTTGCAAGGAGAGAGGGTGGGATCCAAGTCCGGACTGATATCTGCATTAAAGAGAGAGATGAGAGACCTCCTTAGGTCATCACCCTCTGCTCCACTGTCCCTCCAGCAGAGACCACAGACACCTGGGGGTTGGCTTTTATGGTCCTGGGGTGCTGGACACCTCCCAAGATGAATGCCACCATGAGTGGGAGTAGCAGGCACACAGCAGTGGTTTATCTGTGTCACTCCTACAACTGCTGCATCAGGACAGCAGTGAAGGAGCTGTAAGGAAACCCCTGCACAAAGCAGATGCTCTGGAGTGATCCCAACCCATGTGCTGCTCCTGTGCCTAACACAGTCATGACTGTAAGGAGCAATTCATGTCACCTGCTCCCCAGTGCTGCCAGACCTGGCCTCTCTGCAAAGGACAGAGGTGACTATAGCATGTAAGATCACCTCCCTTAGACGCCAGAGGTTATTTCCATCCGTAGGGGGATAAGGAGCCGACGTTTGCAGAATAGGTGCTTTATGCTGATTGCCTCTCTCTTGACCTTAGACAGCACGGTACTCACAGCAACATCTCCATCAGCGATATTCATCCTCAGCTCTCTTTACAGTCAATGGCACTTCTATGGCATGATTCATCCCACCAAAATTAGCCAAAACAGATCACCCGCTGGGAGTGTGGGTTTGCTGCTGCTGACTGCCAGGTGAGCCAAAAAAGATCAGCTTGGGTGGTGGCACTTGCAGTCTGCATGTCTCAGGTTGTGACAGATAAGATGTAGTCCCTACAAGGCTGAAGAGGAGTTCAGATTCCTGAAAATATCATAAACTTCTGGTACAGGCAGGAGCTCAATCATAACAACTTGTCTGATCTGGAGAGGAGGACATCTATCCCCCCGTTTCAGGGTGTGGAGACTGGTCTCCTGTGTTGTCCTGTAGGAGCTCACCTAAGAGCTGGGATTTGCAGAGAATATTGCAACATACTCGTCCTTGTCTCTGCGCATTGGAGACAATATTAATTATCAGTATTTCTCCTAGTTATTTAGCCCTCTCGATATTCCAATGGAGGCAGCATGCTGCTGAGGGACTTTATAATTTTTAATTTTTTTTTTCCCCCTCATCAAGCCAACCATTCGATTATGAAATGGTGATTCCATTTCTTAATCTTCCTATTTTCCTCTCAGTGTGTGTTTGCTAATCAATTTCACAAGCCACTGCATGAAGACTGGGGAGAAGGGCTGCTCTCCTCCTTCATTTGGACCTTTTCCTTGAAAGGGCACCAGACCAATCCAGTTTTCTGGTGGCCTGTAACACAAGTTAGACCCCCATATACATGTGCAGAAGGGACTGCTGGTGCTGGGGTCTTGTAACTGGGAAGCCATGGCCTCTACCCCTCCTTCCACCCAGGCATGGATGAAAAGACTTCATCCAGCAGTTTCTCGTGTCCCATGGTAGCTGGCTGGAAGATCCCAGGTGACTTCTCAGCTGACAGCTCCAGGGAAAGGACAAAGATTAAAGCAACTGAACTGCTCCAGGAGCACAGTTTTTGTCTCCAACCCTGACCAAGTTGCAAGAAACTCACAATACCTGAGCAATTCATACATATGAGCAACTTGTATGTACCATCCCTGCAGCTCTGTGCACTCTGGGGGTGCTGGACTCCTTTTCCATGGGTTAATCTGAAACAAAAACTTCTGAAGGCACTCAGGTGCCTAAAGATGCAGAGATGCCTAGTGGGATTTGCAAAAATGCCTGTTTTAGGGAATTTCTATAGGTATCTCTCTTCCAGTTCCTAGGTGCCTCTGGAAAGCTGCTCTAGAGAGACTATACATAGACAAGCAGTGTTGAAATCCTGACTAGAGAATAATCTCTGTCCTTCCAACCACCTGGTGCACAGCAGCTCATGCCTGCACTGCTGAGGCTAACCCCCTGGAGTGGCTCCTCTCTTCTAGGCTGCTCTGGCTGGCATGTAATTACTATTTTTAAATGTGTGTTTTTTGGATCAAATTACCTAAAATAAAGCAATACCTGTGTTGTAGCCAGTGTTATTGCATGACTCTGAAGGTATGTGCTGCCTACCTTGCAGTGTGAGAGCATGGGGGTAAAGAGAGATCAGGGGGTCCAAATCTTGATGGGATGATGATGGCTGGAGGTCTGGAGCAAGCCCTATTGCTTATAGGACATTCTTCCTGGGTTAAATATCCCCCAAACACTGCTCGGGTTTAGTTCCAGAGTTTTCTCGCTCCTGAAAAGAGTTGAGAATGGACAAATGTATGTACCACGTGGACCATCAAGGGACCAAGCAGCAGAGATTTCACTCACTGGGCAATGCAGAGGCTATGTAAAACTCGCATCCTCCAAAAAACCCATAAGGAGATGAACACCTCAGTAACTTTAAAGAACGAGGCAACTGCTTCCTCAGCTGTGCAGATGGGATTTCTCAAAGGGCTTATCTGCTTCTTAAGCCTGCTTCTCTTGGCATCAAAAAGGGGAGGAGGGGAAAGAAGGCAATGACTGTTCTAAGAATTCAGTGGATACTTGGAGTACACTGAAATTATCCTTTCTTTTTCCATTCTGTGTTGCAAGGATGTGTCCAGACAAACCCTCGTGATTCATACAGAGATACCAGATTGTGTCAACACTTGTATGTTTTGCTGTAGGAAAGACAGGTTATTTTTCCTGCTGCTAGCAGCAATTTCCAGACAATACCTTAGTTAAGCATAATAGGCCAAGTGTGTGTCATTAGCAACCAGGCAAGTTCAAAGGCATTTGTACTCCTACCTAGGCACTCCAGTCAGTCTTCTTAGTATTATGAGTGCACTGTGTGTGCTTCCTGAGAGCTCTTCTTCATCAAGCCACCAATATAAGAAACCTTTTGTGCATTTTTCTATCACAAGAAATGGGCTTGCAGATGTTCTTCAAAGGTTCGCATGCTGAAAGGCTTTTTTCCTTAGGATAAAGTGGTGATATACTTGGACATCTAACAATCTCCACATGTTGGGGGGAAGTAAAATATATTTAAGGAAAGAGTTTTGTTTTGTTTTTTTTTTTCTTTCAATTATCCAACCAGGGAGTGAAAATTGCACTTTGTGGTGGCATAACCTGTTGTTAACTGCTTAGCTGCTGCTGCAGGACAGCTGCCCCACTGCTTGCAGCAGTGATCTGCTGGTTCACCAGAGGCCGAGCAGCCAGGGCTGTCTGCTGTCTCAAGGAAGGTTTATGCACATCAGTCACCTCTATCCATATATATTTGCTGTAGATGTCCATTCATGCCTCAGATGCATCCAGTCCAAGACAATGAGTCCCACTAACTAACTACTCTTTGTCAGAGTTTGATTTGCAAATTGACAAAAACTAGCCTTAGGCACATAGGAGGAGCCCATAGACTTTTCAGAAGCTGTTTTGTGGGCATTTATAGATTATGAAGGAAACTGTGGCAATAAATAGGAGTTTTTTCCCCCTGGGACCACATTTTGTGTCCTAGCAAGAACAAAGCAGGGAAAGCATGCAGCTGGAAGAGCTCTCTGTCCTACTGCTGGTGAGGTTCAAGGGTCCTTTGCTACCCAATAACCAAACATGATTGCCAGTGAAACCTATTTTGAAAGAAAGGCATTGGACCAGGACCTTGCCCCTGAGGTTGCACACAGTTTTCAAGGTGATGCTGAACTTTATGCCCTGAAGTATGTTTCTTGCTCTGAAGTTTAACCAAGGGCAACCTGCCCCTCATGTTTCAATAATGAGCTGGACTCAAGAGGATGTTTTCTGCCAGCTCCTATGGATGAGAAAGCACAACTTAGGAGACACATTTTAGGGAAAGGAGGCAGCATTTCCCTCAAGATGTGTGCAGCAGAGTGGCAGCCAGAGGTCAATAGGCCAATACTTGACAGGGCATGGCTAGTCCTTGCATGTCATTTGGATACCTTCCTGCAAGCAGAAGGGAGAGACTGAGAAATGAGCAGGACTGGTCACCTTTCCTTTCATTGCTTAAATTATTTACTGTTTTTTCTTCTCCTGGCAGCTGATTTGTCAGAGCAAGTGAAGCGGCTAGAAAAAGAGTTGTGGCTGCAGGAGGAATATTACAGCAATTAGAAAGGGCCATAAACAGTTTCCTACATATGAAACCGCTCATTGAATTTGACAAGCAGCCTTTTCTTCTTCTCCCAGCCACCAAATACAATGCAGTCTCTTTCCCTTTCATAAATGCCAGCATTTTTTTTTTTTCATTCCCACCAAGTGTCCCGTGCACTCAGAGCAATACACTCACAGACTGAAAGAGACCTTTCTCCTCACTCTGAATGTCTTGTGGACAGTATTAACACTGATGGAGTATGTCACAGTCCAACTGTAATTTAGAGACACATCATGAAACCACGCTGTCCTGGCACCAGTCCAGCTGTCAGATGTAATAGAAAAATAAAACAGCCTCATCTACCCCAACTGCGTGCTTCTCTCTGGCAACCACTGATTTAAGCTTTCTACACGTTACGGTGTGTCATTTGGAGATGATTGATGAGGTACCAGTGGATGTTACTTGTCCATTCCTGGTAATGGTAGGTGAGTAGCAGCTGTGTCAGAACAGCTGGAAGGATTGTCTTGGGCTTGTTTCCATGTTTGCCTGGACTAGTGAAGAAAAAGGACATGCTACCAGAGCAGGATGTTATAAATAACTCCATGCTATATCGGATAGGGCAGAAACCTGCTGAGGTTTCTGCAGCCTCCATAGTCACAGGAGGAGACCTCTATCTTTTTTACAGACTTTCCTTCCATTTATATATTGTCTAAGGGTTGAAATCTCATAACATCTCAGAAATTAGGACCAAAGGGGATCTTCTAGACCTCCTGTCCTGCCATGAGGTAGAATCAGCTCTTCCCAGCTCACTGCTATTTAATCACTGCAACAGCCTTGGGTCCTTGGGTCATTCTGGTTACTGTTTCCCTTGGAAACAGGCAGCATGAGGACAGGGGATATTTTAGGTGCTGGGGTGTCCTTTTGGGGAAATGAAAGATTGGTGGGATTTGGAGAGGACTTGTGGAGGGTCTTACACCAAGCTGCATTGCAATCGCAGTGAGCAACAGCACTCAGTAAATGTGTGCTGCCAAAAGGAGCAGTGTGAGCATCAGGCCAGCAACACCCAGGTGGCCACAGAGGGCTTTGCATTTGGCTGGGTACCTCCGTGCTCCTGTGTTTGCTTCACTTTGCCTCTGCTCCAGAAGGATGCTGCTTAACTGGAGATAGCTCAGGGAAGAGCCACAGGAGCAACTGAATGTTTGGGGATGGGGGTGGCAGGAGCAGGGGGAGGACACATGTCTAAGGACAGGAGGCATATGCTGCCTGGTGTTATGGAGAAAAGGTTAAGGGGTAATTTATCATTGTCTGTAAGTACCTGCTTGGGAAAAGCAATTTGAAATGAGAGCGCTCTTCAGTTTGTATCACAAAAGGATAACAAGATTAACTGGCTGTGAGCTGGAGTGAGGTGGTGTATTTTCTGAGACCGAGACATAAGAAAAGGAGTGAGTGGAGGAAGGGCAACCGTGGGCAACAGATGCTCCAATCCTCCATCTCCAGTGGTTATAAATTCCCTCTTCCCTTAACTGAGGGATCCTGCACCTGTTCTCAAATGGCAAGGATAATTTGAGCAGAACAGAATGGAGAATTTGTCTCCTTCCCCATCAAAATACCAATACTGGCTTTTTCTTGCAAACTGGGACAAAAACATTCAGACTCCAAAATTTTCTGTATCCTATTAATTCCAAGAGATCCAGACATGCCAGATTGTATGGCCTCAGGAGTTTTAGCCCAAAGAGCACTTAAAGTCCCAAATCAGTATGTCAAATCTTGAGTTCTTTACTCAAGAATACTCCCCAGTATTCCACTGGAAGTCACATCCTTTGTTAATCAGTGTTTTCTCATTTCGACACATTTCTTGTAATATCATTTTGCCCACTACGATGTATGTGTTATTGGCCTGGTTCCTTGGCTGAGCTATGCCTCCTATTTCATGATCAGCTATTGATTCTCACAGTGCATCACGCACCTTAGGCAGCGAAGAGATGCCTTTTGCATTATTAGAGAAAAAATTCTTCAGCATAACTAGCTCAGAATGCAGGTGAAGGTCTGGAGATCTGATTTTGCTAATGTAATGTCCACGGGAAAGAAAAATGTCACTTGGTACCAAAATCACAATGAAGTCATTACTTCATATCGAAAATATAATTAAGGTCAGACACAAAATGAGACATTTAATTATTGTGTCATATAAATCAAAAGTTTTCCCCCATTAAATTTAAATGATGTGAAAAAGCCCTCCTGGGAAACCTGTTTGATTGAAAGATCCATGGGTCCATGGCCAGTTTCAGGAATGATCCATTCAACATAGACCACGGTGACTTTTCCACTGTGGGAAGCTCTTAAAAAGAAATCCATTTTACTTGCTAAACGGAATAAAAAAGAAGCAACCTTATTTAGTTCCAAACTCTGGGTCTGCCTGTGGGTATTTCTAGAAGCCCTGCCTTAAGGCAGTTGGATAGACCACATTTGCCTGTACTAGAAACAGGAGCTCGCACCATGGGAAGGTTGTCTCATTGTACCATTCAGTGCTGCATGTCCAAAATCTTTGGCTACCCAGCATTCAGATGGACAATGCAACCTACATCCAAACACTGCTCCTGGGCAGCTGAATGCAACCAGCCAGCCAAAGCAAGAGCTGATCATGGGAAACAGCTAGGGTGAGATGGGAATTCCCCATTCTTCAGTTGTTCCCTGGACTATTTTAGGACTGCTTCTTCATAAAATGGAAACACAATCTTCTCCAGGGCCCCAGTTGTGTAACGGAGGGCTGTTCCATCCCTGTGGGATAGAACAAAACAGCTTTTTGTTAGGCTCAAACCATCCAAGGGAAAAAACTTGTCTTTCATGGCCTGTTACTGTTTTCTACAAAGTCAATGAAAAGTCTTCTTGCGATTTCAACAGGAGAAGAAGCAAAGTTGTTACTGCACGTGACTGGTGATAACAATCCTTACCAAAGTTATACCTCATGCACAGTTTCCTTTCCACTTGGCAGATGCAATGACAGTGCCCAGGATAAAAAAGAGAATGGGTCTGCTGGCAGCTTGGCTGGTGGTTTATCACAGCCTTTGGAGTGGTGCCCACCAAAGTCAAGAGCAGCTTCCCTGTGTGGCTGGAGGCAGTTGTCCATCTGTCCAGTATGAATGCACAGCTTGGGGACATCTGTCCAGTCTCAACTCACATCTTTGCAGGGAGGAAGGTGTTTTATGTGCCTGGAGAGACAACATCTGAACTGATTGCATTATTCCAAAGAGACCCACAAATGCTCTAAATTATTGCTCTACCAGGTAGGGAGCAGAGCTGAGGTTGCTTCTTGTGTTGGAGTTAGATTTCAGCTCTTGCCAGGTGACAGTATGTCTTTCACCACTTGCCTTGCTCTTTGCTCTGAAGAGGAGGATGGCCACGTTATTACCATATTGCTGACTAATGCCCTCTTTCTGGCATGGAAAATCAACTCCCAAATTGTCTTTCATGTTTTAACTTAAGATGGGCTACAAAAGGACGTGTTCCTTCTTGTGTTGAAGTCAGAAGCAGCAAATGTGTTGACCCTTATGGACTGCTTATCCTAGGCCATATGTAAGGTCTGTTGGACTCTGGGTTTACCCACTTCCACATCGTCTGTCTCAGCACAAGGCATCTCAGATGCAGACACTGCACACTTCTGCTAACAGCCTGTGAAGGCAGCATGCTTATGGAAGTTTTCCAGTACTGACTGGCCCTGAGAGACATATGTGATACAGCTAGTTCTAAAATAAGAATAAATGCTTACATTCTACTTTAGTCTGTAACTTCCCGCATCTGTGACCCAGAAACACAATGGCCCGCTTGACTTATAGCTGATCTTGTAGACTGCTTACCTTATGGAGCTACTTCATGTGGGACAATTCACCTCCCTTACCTTTAGCTGTGTAAAAGCCGTGTGTCCATTCCAAAGCAGGTGCCTACATTCTCTTTTTGACCACTGCATATAGATCAGGTAGGATGGCTAAGCCTCAGGAGGCATTTTTCTCTCTGAAGATTAGACAGAGGGCCCAAACTTAGAGATAATTCCCATGATATGCTTTCCATATGTTTGCTTCTAGACATGCCCAGAGTGGCCTGAGTCCTAAGCACCAGCCACTCTTAATGAAATCCCCCAGACAGGCAGAGCTTTGCCTGTTTCAGCATGGGATCCCACCTTCCAAAACAAGCCTTTCAGACACCGTGGCTGGAGCAGGGACCTTCTTTCCTACTGCAAGTGGTTGGTGGCTACAGCATCTACCCAGACAGCAAGAGATTAATAAGTGATGCCTAACTCCTTTGCAATGATGGGAGTCTGCTTGTCCTCCATGAATGCTCCAACAATGTGGTAACAGGATACTCCAACACTGGGAGCTCCCTGTTGCTGATGATGGAGCTACTCCACTTCATCATGGGAGATGAAAAAGAGTGATGAACATTACTGGGGCAGGGACTACAGATCACACTTTCCTCCTCCTCGCTGTTGTATCATGTAGTCAGGCATCTGGTCTGCCTCTCCAGCTGATTAATACTCTGCTTTTCAGCTCTAGCTCCAAAGGAATGTCAATCTAGATCCTGTCAGAGGCAAAGGATGACCTCCCAAGCCCCAGCCTGGGAGGGTATTGGCTCCCTTCCTGAAATCCACATTGTTCAGGGACCTCTGCAAGTGAGTCTGAACAGTTCTGTGGCCTTTAGCAGGGCAAAAGACAGGGAGACAGCCAAGCTGGGAAAAGGATTTATTACTAGACAATGAGGATTTTTCATGGTGTGACATTTTATTGTGCACTGATGTGTTGTCATGAGTCCCGTGAGTCACCACAAAGACTGGTCTCCAGCTTCTCAGTTCTCAGCTCCAATTTTGTCTACTGGGTTTGCTTCTACCAGGGATTTAGCACTACTGAAATTAAGATCTTTTGCTTCTGAATGAATTATGGCTCTGGTTCATGCCAGAGCATGAGCTCTGCAGGAGAAAGGGGCAACAGAAGCATCTGGTGGGAGTGTGAGATTGATAAAAGAATCAGAGGCAACCTTCTTCTTGGTAACAAGCATTTAGTTGTTCTTTTGGAGTTAGATTTGTTCAGGAGAAACTGAACATTAACTACAGTCTACAGCTCAGGGAAGATCTGTGCTAAAGGACATGATACCTATAAGAGAAACATTAAAATAGGTCTTCATCATGGAAAGCATCAGATGTATAAGTGACAAATACAAGGTCCATGTTAATCCTGTCTATTTTGACACAGTAGATTTAAGGATGTCAAGCTCAGGAAACCCCATTTGTGGATGGCAGGTGACAAAGCATCTTGGACCACTGATCCCAGAGGAATAAGCCCAGGGTCTAGCAGAATCACTTAAGGATTTGGTATACAGCTGGGAAAACAAACCTGAGGATGATCATGCTGGGAACAACAGTGCAACAATAGAAAGGATTTAGTTTGTAATGCTGAGACTGTGACTACCCTGACTTGACCCTGTCCAGACCACCGGTATCTTCTGTCCAGTACCTGGATTTCAGGCAGTCTCCTGCCACGGATCACCCTTGTCAAGTGTTGGACACTGCCACCTCAGTTCAAATGAACGTCCTCTCAAATGTGGCGTGTAGCTAAATTAAATGGGTACAATCATAGCAATGTTTCTGATGTTGCTTATGGGGTTATATGTTTGTCCCTCTTTGAGCAGATTTGAGAATTGACATTTGAAAAAATGACAGCCAACTGCTGTCAGCTCTTCATTGTCTGGGGTACTGTCTTCATATCTCTTCTGAAGTGTGCTGTTCATATGCTGTGAATTATGAATGATAGAGGCATTTGTGCATAAATGGAGTATAAATGGAATGATGGAGGCAATGTGCATAAATACCTGATGGTAGCTAGGAAGACGAGGTAGCCAGACTCTTCTTGGTGATGGCCAGTGACAAGCCAAGAGGCAATGAGTGCCAATTAAAAAACATGAAATGCAATCTGAACACAGGAAAAGATTTTTCCTTTTTTTCTTTTTTTTTCTTTTTTTTTTTTTTTACTGCAAGGCTGTTGAAACACTGTAACAGGTTGCCCAGAGAGGTTGTGGAGTCTCTGTCTGTGGAGATACTCAAAACAAAACTGGACACAGCACTGGGCAAGCTGCTCTAAGTGGCTCTGCTTGAGCAGGAGGGGTGGACAAGGTGATCTCAAGAGGTCTTTTCCATCCTGAAAGATTTTATGATTCTGTGATTTGTAAGAAAGCAAGACCAGTCTGTGGAAGGTTCATAAGCAGAGACTATATACAAGCATCTCCTTCATGTAGACAGACTATATCTTACTCAATTTGATCTCAATCTGTGACTCCCTACAGGAATAAGATAACTGGAATAACTTGATTATAGTACCGTAAAAAATTCATGGCTCAGGAGGGACTACCTACGCCATGCTGTGTCCACCTGCAGAACTGTGGGCAGCTCATCAATATGTGGCCAGTCCAGGAGAATTGACAGATCATTAATTCCACAAACTGCAAAATGTTTTCACATGGCTCATGGTAAGATAAGTAGAAAAGAAATGTCCAAAGAAACTCAAATATTCTCCAGGAAGAGGTAACAGGAGAGCCAGAGCATCGTCATGATTATAAGAGAGAGCCATGATTTTTTCAGCAAGACAAAGTTTGTAGACAGAAGCATTATATTTTGTTAGGACAATCTATCTGGTGGGAAAGAGCACAGTTCTCGGGAAAGATGGCCCTTCTCCAGGCTCAGATTGGAAATAAGGTGATAGACTCTGGGCCACCCTGCAGAAGAAGGTAAGAGGAATTGCAACAGACCCTGTGGGCTGAGAACAAAAGGGGAAACGTTCTTCTTTACTTTAGAAGCAAAGTACTTACTTACTTTACTAGCAGCTCTAGGATTTAGTTTAAGTATCACCATTCTTAACTGGCTGAAACTAGTGCATCTTCATTAACCAGCAAATCTGGGCAGATGCTGTCTTACTGAAGTTTTGATCTGCAAAGGAGATCTCTGGGCCCCGATGGAGGCAGATTGCCCATTCATAGGGGTAACCATGTGGAAGGAAGTTTAAAGGCAGAGCAACCAGGCAATCATTTTGTAGGAACGCCTGTGCCAAAGCTGTCAGTGTTGGCACTGTTTTTATTCTAACTTGTAATAGCTTCACAATCATCATCCTGGAACCAGTAGCCAGGCAGGAACCACGACATTAGATAGCATGACATTAACTGCTGTAATTTTACATACGGATGTTTTATAAAGTGTGCATTCACCTAGACTTTGAAAAACCAAAAAGCGGATCAGATTAACAACTCTAATTTAAACACAAGTTCTGTTTGTAACAGACCCCAGGTAGCATACAAGTATGCACAGAAATGTTGCTTACAGCCAGCAGAAAATACAGGAGTACAGGTGCATGAAGAGTAAGACTAATGCAGCTCCTAAACAAATTACCACTAACACACATAGTACTGTCTTCTGAAGTGATCCTCTAGAAACAGTCTGTCACCTAAAACTGCAGCCCAGGGGTAGCAGGTTATGGAAGTTGTATTTTCCTTTTCTGGGGCTCCCGTGTGATTGGATGGTGCCTTCCTCCAAGCGTACGGAGCACCCAGAACTTGGGAAGCTCTGGATGCCACTGCTGAGACACAACAGTGATGAACAAATTTCTCAGTATGGGGCCACCCAGCCCAGGCCGTTTCCTTGTATGTTTTGAATGTGTCTTCATGGGACTAACTTCAAAGTGAGAACTCTGCTTTTACAGAGCAGCAGCTTATTCTGGTGGGTTAAAAGCTTCTGGAAAAATGCGATGTGTTTTCAATTCACACCGTTATGACTCTGTACCTGGCATTTCATTCTCACCACCCCCCCACCAACACCCCCACTTCTAGCAGTTGACTAAGTGTTCAATTCTGCTGCTACTATGACCCAGAGGAAGGCACAGCATGTTTTTATTCCAGAAGATGGAAACTCATAGTTCATCTGTCCCTCTCCCTCTTAGTTTTCACCCAATTCTGCTCTTTCCAGATGCCTTTCCACTCCATAGAGTGGAGGCCTTGGTCATGCTCCCTTGTCATCTTAGCAAGGAAGGTTACACTCTCCATCAGTGGTCTCTGCCAATGGCATCTGCCTTGAATTTGAAGGGAGCTGCAGGAGAGAGGGCAAGTGGACTCCATAGATACAAGTCTCAAGGATAAAAAGTCCCAGAGTCAGTCTCAAAACTGTGTCTGACTTCTGTCAGTACTGTCAGCAACGATGGAGGCATAGGCATCTCCTTCCTTGCATGAGTGTCATGACAGCCACCAAGGGACCCAACCCCATCTGCTTGCAGGCAAGTCAAGGGAGCCCCACGACACTTGCTGTTCTGATGGCAGAGGAAAGTTGTCAGCTGTGCTTATTGCTGCAGCAGTTATGCAGAAAAGCAAGCCTGGCACCTTCCCTGTGGTGACATAATGGGGAAAAAGTGGACAGAATGTGTAAGGTGCGTGCTGTCAATGGACTGCAACCATCCCAGAAGAATGGCAAAAAGACAAGCAACTTGTAATACATATCATTGGTGGCTAGTAAAGTAGACCAGCCTGTCAGAACCTTCCTGAGGTCTCTTTGAGGGCAACTGCTGGCCATCACCAGGCTATGTGACTCTGTAGCTGCAGCTGGGCTACACGAGCCTTAGGTCTGCGCCAGTGTGGCTGCTCTTGCATGAATTCATCCTGTCAGCTTCCCCCCACTTCTTGTCCTTTCCCAAGCTGTCCTGAAAAAGAAAAGCACACAGGAGGGCACTGCAAAAAATATTAACTGCCCTATGAGGCTATATACAATGCTCAGGCCATAAGCAACCTGCCTTAGTGTATTTGGGAGATATATGCATCAAATGCAGCTTGACTAGTCATATGTTACAGACAGACCATGCTCTCACCCCTCAAACACGGCCCTGATTTCTCATTGCTGAGACCCCTTTTTGGAGCAGCGATAATTTATGAACAAGATGATAAAGAAACGAAAAAGAATCCTGTCAAGGTTCTCTGTGTGTGTTGTAAATTGTCCATATATCAAAGATATTGCCTACATTCAGCATTTAATGCTATCAGTAAAAATATAATGTGAGAGGAAAAAAGGAAGTTGCTCACAAGGAAGAATGAATAATCTGTGTGAAATATTAAGCCTGTAAAACCAGCATTTCTCCTTTTGGCTGGAGTGCTGGTATTTCTTACTATTTAATTTACATAAATCAATGATAAAAAATATGTAATAACAGAAATCAGATTCTGTAGCTGCAGGGAACCTGGGGAATCTGAAGAAGGAGTTTAGGGATTATAGACGTGCTCCAAAGAGAGCAGCACTGGAGAGAATAATTTTTTCTAAACTTTTCTTGTTTTCCTTGGTCAGAGAAGCAAGTTCCTGTTTCTATATCCCAGGGAAAACTAATAAAATTGACTTTTTAAACTCTGTGCTTGTTGGTTCATCGGTTTGATTTTCCACAATATTTTGACTTTTTAAATGGTGACCTCAACCAGTTCTGGCTAGTAAAAAAAAATTTTAAAAGTAATAAAAGAGGATGGAAATATTCTGCATGACTCTCCAATGTCTATTGAAAAATCTTGCTGGAAAGCAATCAAAAGGGACTAATGTCATCTTACTATGGCCTCAGAACATAAGAGAGGAGGGACTGGAATGGACAGTAAGAGGATCAGGGACCTGGAATAAAGGTCAGGCTCCTCCACCCTAAACATGCCCTAACACCTCCCACACTAAACCTTCCTGATCCACTGATGGACCCATGTAGGGCTTAGTCTTGTTGTTCCTTGTGACTTGTCTCAAAATCAAGGAGGCTGAGACAGGACAGGGAAGGAGGGCAGCAGTGCAGCAGAGGGAGCTGTGTGGACCCTGCTGATGGATTCTGCCTTGCTCCTGGCTTGCAGCTCCATGTGCAGTGTTGGAAAAGGAGAGTGGTTTGGTAAAGACTGCAGAGTTCAGCGAAGCCTGGCTCTGGTGACCACACTGGAGCCCTTGTCAGGGAGCCAGAAAAAAGCTGAAACTGGGTTCTTCTGAGTGCCATGGAAAAAGTCTCTGTGTACTATTTATTTTTTTGTCTTCTGCTTTCTTTTGTTTTGCCTTTCTTTGCCCTGAAGAAGCTGTTGATTATAATTTCAGTGCAGTTTGAGATGCAAGCTTAATGGAGCGGGCCTTTCTATTTTTGTACTGTGTGCATTGTCATACGGAATAACATGGATTATATTTTGTTGTTGCTGATGCATTGAATATACTTGATATTTAAATCCAGCAGTGTTTATAGCAGGCTGAGATTCTGTGCTGGGGTAGGAGAGGCTTGAGTTTTGCTTGGTTTTATTATTTATTTTGTGGAGAGATTGAGATTCTCTCTTGTGGTTTTGCAGGCTTTGTTTTACTTTTTTAACTAGGCAAAGTTAAAGCATAAATTGTAATAAAGGGCCAGTTCTGTCCTCCTTACTCATAGCAAGCACCATCTTGATCCTTACTTGATCCTACCGAAAATGACTGCTACCAACTTAGTGTTTTGTGTTAAAGATTTAAAGGCCTAATATGAGTTCTTTGTAGTCATGTTTCTTATTGCTCCTTCTGGTGTGATATTGCTAGGCTTAGTTTTCTCCTTACCCCACCATAGTGTCCTAAAAATTCAGTTCCTAATGTGCACTGTTCTCCATTCTTTCAGACCGCTTACACTGGATAACCATGAGTATCACCAAGGCCAAGGACTGGCTATGATGCTCTCTGAACTTCTGGTAGAACCTAGCACCTAAGAAACTATCTCGTCCAGGAAGCCCTGAAATGGACTAAGAACAAGTATAATAATGGGCTAAGAAAATATATGAAATGTGCTAAGAACAGATATAATGGACCTTATTGTGTTGAAAACCCCAGTTTAAGGGGATGTGGTCCACATTAACAGGGTGGTTCAGTCTCATGCAGAGCCTGACTTGCAGAACAGGGCAGGAGTGCCTGTGCTGGGTTGGATTTGATTACTAAAGCGTTCCTGCATTGTGTCTCCACATTCCTTTGCAGGGATCTGGAATGCATTCAGCACCGAGGATGCTCTGAAGTCACAGGTAATTGTTTTTCTGCATAATTGTTGTCCAGTCCAGATATTTTAGCTATAAGAAGGAGGCTAGGTTGGTTCAGGACCCACCGACATCCCAAACAGATTGATAAAAGGGTTAATTTCTCCTAAGATTCCCATTCCCTTAGTGTGTATTCATTTAGAGTTGGATCCTTTAGCTGTTATCTCTTACGTTGCCCTATCTGAATCCTCAGAAGATACAGCTGGCACAAAGCTGAATTTCTAATTCAGAAATTGGGCACTGGGAAGTGGAAATATTTTAACTTTCAGAGGCAGACAGACAGTGTAGTTAGGGTCAGTAACCTCAGGGTGTTCTGTAAGAGGAGAAGGAGAAAGAAGGAGGGATGGGGTGCAAGAAAGGCAGGTCCTGAATCAGTTTAGAAGTTGGTGAATGAAGTGAATTCAACTAGGAAAACTGGGGAAAGTAGTTGTTCATTGGGAATTTGACAAAAAAAGTTAGAAATGGGGTAATAAGACCAGGTGTGGTATTACAGCAGGGTGCAACGTGTGGATGCAGAGATTTGATGGCATTTGATGGTAGCATGGCAGAGGCAGGGAGAAACTGGAAAACTAAGAGCTTCTTTCCTGTTAATGTAAAGCAGAGAAGAGCCGAGAAGAGGTCAAGCATCTGAGGAATCCTTGAAGACCACAACTGAAACTGCTTCAAAAAATGTCCCCATTCAAGGCTCCACACATTCAAGGACTGAGTGCATATAGACCGGCCCTGACAGCTTTATTTATTAGTCAAGACTTACTGCGAGGGGAATGCTGTGGCCTCCCCCATGAGCCAGGTGCAACGTTTCACTGTTGGGTGGTTAGAAGGTTTTCCCTACCATCCTTATTTTTTTTATTTATTTCTTTTCTAATTCAGATTAAGTTGCCTTCCCTCTTGTCCTTCTCCGAGTGGACAAGACAACAGTTGATCTTAGTCCTCTTTATAACAACCTTTTACGTATCAGAATAAGGTTGCCATGCCAACCTTCTGTTGCCAAGCAGAGGATGGAGTGGTAGCTCCACTTCCAATTCAGCACCAGGTGCAAGATCTTGAGGGGAGCCATCTCCACTGCACAGAAATACAGCAGCAAATTCAGAGCACCCAATCCACACAGTGTCTCTGACCAAACCCTATCACCCTGTCCCAGGTGAGTCTGCTTGAAATTGACCCAAGTCAGATGCACCTGGTTTCTGTAGCTGAGCTCTTTACTCTTGCATGTCCTGGCCCAGGCATGGATGGGAAAAAAGTGTTGTGGCTTTTTCTACATGGGAAGTTCAAGCAGAATCAAAAGGTTGGCAGAATAGAAATGTTGGCTTTGAAGAGCTAGAGGAACTCTGTCCTTGAAATCACATACCAAACCTCTGCTTGTGAGAGACTAATATATGCTTGAGAGGAGCCATGCTTGGATCCAATGAATCAAGGGGAAGGGATCAGTGGCAGCAGGTCCAGAGTATCAGTCCTTTCACCCAGGTGTGAGGAAGACCCTATTTTCTGCTGGTAACAGAAGCAATGAATCTGCCTTTTCGGAGCAAAGCAGAAGATGTAGCAAGCTCAGAGATGAGGAAGAACCTATTTGTCTCATACAGCTTCCCTGAGAGCAGCCCATCCAGAGGAGAAACATGACATTTGCAAGGTTGTGTAAGCTGGTAAGACCAGTGTTGATATGTATCAGTCATGCAAGATTAAACCTGCTTGCAGTGGTGATGCACAAAGTTGCCCAAATGGTTCAGCTGGTGTCAGCAATGGGAGCGTGTGTGCTCATGTCAGCACTGGGCGGCACAGGTGGGAAATCCCGGCTGCCATCCTCCACTACTGCAACCTGCCTCACTCAGTATCCCTTTTTCTCATCCTGCTAGGTATCTGGCCAACCTCAGCCACCTTCTGCAGTGGATCAGACAGCTCTCTAACCCTCGTCTCTGAGAACTGATCATCATCAAAGCCACAAGCTGACCCAAGGGAAAAAAAAGCCCAAGAAGATGAAGAATTAACACCTGTGCGTTCATAGGACTGGTATTTAAGAAAGCTGTATCCAAACGGAGCTATGGAGGGGAACAGGGATACAATGCACTCAAACTGTGTTTTTGCCTTCCTCTTGCCACCAGCATCAGTACCAGCAAAAGGCAATCAGGGTTCATGTCTGGGTACAGATGAGCCGAGGATGTTACATGATGTTTGGTCATTAGCTTTCAATGAGACCGCGTGTCAAGGGAAAGGGTTCTGCAGTTCGAAGAGGGGATGATTTACAGACCTGAGAAATAACGAACCTTGTAAGGAACAAAGCTTGGAAATAAAACTGCATGCTCCACCTGAATTGCTACCTACCCGTGTGTGTACTCAGAGCTCATATTTAGTGCTTCTGGTGGCACATTGACAGACGGCTTAGTGAAAACAAATGTTAATGTTAATTAAGCTGGAAAACTTCCCAGATTTTGAGAATGAGAGTGTTTGCTTGGATAATAATTCAGATAGCCTGTGCCCTGCTTAACACTTTCATTGGGAAATGTGATCACTCAGAAACAGGGGATCAAAAAACCAGAGATGCTCAGAGAGGTCTCAGATCTTTTTCCCAGGATGGAGGGGGGCTGCTTCTTACAGCATCTTTCCCAGCACTCTGAGGACCCTCAGAACCCCACTTTGAGAACTCACCTTCCGTGTGAGAATATACCCTGCTAACAGAGCTCACAGCAAGGAAACATTTCCTGACATACCTTCTAAATCCTCCTCTACTTAATTTCACTCCGGTGCTTCCAGATGATGATAATTAACCTCTCTTACTGTCGAGGATAGAAAACAGCAAGAGCTTGGAGGTATGAGTAAGGACAGGTTAGGCAGTGTTTCCTATGCATAGCCAGATCTCCCTGCTTAATCTAAATAATTTTAGTTCTGTTGGCTTCAACTGCTCTTCACTGACTTGCACCAGCTAATGATCTGGCCCATTGATTTTAAATTCCCTTCTACATCCTTTTAATTCAAATCACAGTCACCAGTGCCAGCCTGAGCATTGCGACTACAAGTGAAGGGCTGTGGGCTAAATAGATGCTCCAGCTACTATCACAGGGATGCAAATGCTTATGTATTTATTTATTTATTTATTTATTTATTTATCACTGAAAGGACTGGGGAAAAAATAATAATTAGGAAATGAGGGGATGCACATAAATAGCCTAAAAACCCCTGGCAGCACCGCTATATTTACAGAAGGCCACGTGATGGCTCAACACATTCCTATTTTCTGCTTCAGTGAGATGACTTTCATATTGTGGATGCTACACGCACTGAGTCCCAGCTGGCATCTCAGCTAACCATTGGTATTGTAATTAAGCCTCCTTAGCGTTCAGTTGGGGTGATGCTCCCCAGAGGCCTCCTTAACATTTTCTAAAGGGACAGAAGATCAGCACTCAGAGACGCTGCCAGAGCCTGGTGCCCAGCAGACTGCCAAGAGCAGATCATGAAGCAATGAGGAAAGCACTTGCCTGGGCTGCCTTGTCATACAAGGCAGGATGCTCTGCAGACCTCTCCGTGGATTGCAGGAAGGCATATGACAAGTTTTCTTTTAATTGCCACTTGCTTAGACATATCCTCCAAACTGTCATCTAGGAAGGAAGAGTTTTGCACTTCGGTTTCCCCTTTACGACCTTCGTATATTCATTCTGGTTTGCACTGGGGCAGGCTTCTGCAGCTATAGCTAGGCTGTGGTAGATGTTCTTCTCACACTGACTCAGAATATACGTGCTGGCAAATGTGCCATTTCAGTGCACTTCCAGCAAAGCCATTTAATCTAGTAAAAATACTCAGGGGCTCCACCCTAAATCATAGGATTGATGAAGGCCATGTTGGATGAGGTGTGCCAGCTTTTGTTCTGTTCCATGTGACGTTTTTTATGGTGGTCCCTTTCTGAGCAACTGAACAAGTAAATGGAAAGGGAAAAAAAATTGATGTTAAAATAAAGCCCAGAGCATGAGAGTGATTTGAGATGCTGTAGGTCACCTCTCAGTGAGCTGACACTGAGTCCACAAGCAGGGGTTGAGATGCCCACTGCTCTGCCCCAGCTATTTGATGTGATACGAAGAGGTCGGGGGTGGGGGTTGTTTAGGAGAGGTGCTGACTGATGTACCTCATCCTGATAATCTAAAAAGCCTGTGAAACAGCAAAACCCTTGAGCATTGTGCTGATGATGTAGCAGCTTCAAGGCCAGAAGACATCACTGACCATTTCATTTGACCTTTTATTTGTTATTTAATTTAGCTGGTTAGCAACATATTGAGAGCTTTAAGTTGAATGTGACTGCCTCTTTGAGGAAGAAATTCAGTCTTAATTTGAAAGCCTTCAGCAGCAGAGGGATGCGGTGCTTTCCATGGCACTCTGTTCAAATGGTCCATCACTCTGTTAAAAATTATTTCTATTTGAATATGTCAGGATTCCACTTCCAGTCATAAATATACCTTTCTCCACAAGATTAAAGATTGCTTTGCTAACCACAATTTTCTCCCTGTGAAAGTACTTACACGCCTTAATCAAATCAGTCACCTCTCCATCTTCTTTTTTTGATAAACTGAGCAGATTGGGTTGTGAGAGTCTCGGTGCAAGGCACTTTCCCCAGCTCTCAAGTAATTTGCTTACACTTTTTTTTTTTTTTTTTTTTTTTGAACTCTCTTCAGACCTTTCCCCAAACCCCTTTTTAAAATTGACAGCAGAAAACCACCTGGTCTGCACGTCTCAGTCTTGCTGATGTCTCACATAGAAGTAGAAAACATTTCTCCTTCCCTAATTACCACTCCCTTCTGCTTTTCTCCAGGGTCTCTGTTGATCTCTTTGCTACAGCACTGTGGTGGGAATTTCTGGTGAGCTGCTTCCTTTCTGAGACCCCTTAACTCTATTCCCTGACATGGTTTGCATTCCTTAAATCTCTATGGGTAACTTTGCAAATGTCTGTTTAAAATCCTTCCTATCCCTGTCATCACTGATAACATATTTACTTTGAGTAAAAGCTCATGTTAAGCAGTGCAGGGCTTACTACATGCCTGTGCAGATGGCCCCTCAGCCAACATTTTTAATGCATTATAATGACCCAACAACTGTTAAACAAAAGGATTCCTAGTAGTTTCTGAATATCTACTTTGATAATTATTGCTGATCATATTCATGAAATACAAATAATTCTCTCATATTATTTAAAAAAATGGGAGAGGAAGTTGAGAACATCTTGAAGGATAAAGAACGTGGTATTACTTTCTTCTCCTCAACTAGCAATGAGCTAAATATCATTACTGAGATCTTCCATGTTTTTAACATGCCCTACAGTTCTTTAAGCATGGGACTTTCCTAAATGTCTTCAGTTTTCCTAACCGTCTGAATTTTATAGCTTCTCATTTTTTGCTAATTACTGTCTTCCTAGTTCTGTCTTTCCTCTATTGTCTTTTTGTTTCTAATTGTTGCCTTCCTTTCACCACTGGGCCAAAACAGGATTTTAGGCCACTCTGTCCTTTTTCTTGAACTGCAAATAGTGGTTTTACATGGAAGTGTGACTTGTATCAATGCTCCGTTGTGCTGGAAATTGTATAAGGACAGAATGACAAATCAGTCCTTGTAACAGTGCAAGTGCTAATTATAAAGAAAGAGAGAACAGTGGATACAGACAGATGGGGCTGCACAAGAAAACACTCAGGCATATATTCCCAACTGCATCTAGCTGAAAAATCTCTCATCCAACTAAATTCAACCATCTTCATACCTCTGTGATCATTTACTCATGGGGGGACAGCAAGCTCCGATACCTGTGATGCCACCATTTCTCTCCACCCATCACACTTCACTTACAAAGAGCTCACAGTCAAAGGAAGAGGGTTAGTTTAATTCCCCAAGATGATTTTGGGGGAGCCTGAATAGGAATTAACATGTTCCAAGAGGTTCCCATGTCCTCTGCTGTAATAAAAAGACCTTCCAAGGATGGCACAAATCCAAGAAAATAATACCTTGGGACAATTTCACTGTCACATTGCTATTGCTAAGCAAGACAGGTTGATCCAGCCACCACAGAAAAAGAAGAGAAAAAACCCAGAATGGGTACAAAATGGATGTTACTGGCACTATGGCCAGTATAAATGGTCCAGAACTGGTCCAGGTAGTTATATTGAAAGCTGCATCTGACTAAAAGCTTATGGCTAAAAGTGCGTCATGGTCTTTGAATGGCAAGTAGGAAGAATGGTGGAACTGCCTGGGACCACAGGTCTGTCCAGCTGATTATCTTGTCTTCAAGAAAAGGCGAGAGGCAGTAGTGCTATAAAGGAACCAAATCCATATGAGATATACATCTGGAACAGTAATTTGCACAGGTTTTGCTATGTAGCTGCTAGTTCAGAGCCTCTATTTATGCCTTTAGGAATGCCTGTGCACAAACCAGTTTGGGGGCCTCCAGTAGCTTTTCACACATTTCTGGATCCAAGCTGAGGTGACTGCTGGCACCTGGAACATCCTAAAAAATACTTTTTATTGTTGTAACGTTCCCCTTCCGCGCACACTTGAGCTCCTTGAGCTCAGAAAAAAGTAAATAGAACAGTCATATGAGGAAGGAAGTTTCAGTCAAAATCCTCATAATTTTTTGCACCTTTTCCTCTGAAATGGGAATTCTGAACTTTGTGTGGGTGGAAAAAAAATAAGGTATTTGTGTTTTCTACTTGCTTCTTTGAAAAGCTCTGCTGAGGAGGAGCTGTCTGTGCACAGAGCTCAGCAGTGTCTCTGCTCATAGCCTGTGTTCGGTTGGTGTTGCCAGAGCTTAATTCACAATTTCAGGGTTCAAACAAACCCTCAGATCTTACTATTAATGTGCTCAAAATGCTTAAGGTTTCATGTGGCTTCATGAGGAAGCTACAGAAAATGTAGAGATAATCCTGATTTCATCACAGGGCTGTCCCAGCGTTGCTTCTGGACCAAGGCACATGCAACTGAGCTGAGGTTTACAGAGCTTTCTGCCCTCCTCTGTTCTTGCCAGCAATTCCAGGGATTTCCCAAGACAGAAAAATGAATGATTGATCAGTTAATTGATCCGTGAGTGATTGACGGCCTGTGTTACCCTAGGTGCACAGCAGAGGCAAAAATCTTGAGGCACTAGCCTAAACAGCAATTGTAGTGGAATTAGGGTTTGCCTGTGAACATTTTCCTTTCAGCACTTCTGTCTCAGGACATACACCATAAAGAGACATCATGCAAATAAACATGAACATTGTATAACCAGTGTGACAGTTGAAGAGCCAGATTAAGAACAAGGAAAATGGGCACACAGTGTTCAGTTGTAAAACCACTGGAAAAGATGCTCAACAATGAAGTGGAATTAAATGAAATTCTAGCCACTCAGAATACATTATCCCTGCAGCGTGTCCATGAAATCACTCTCTGAATTGCGGAGTAATTTGCTCTTAGCCTAAGAAGCCTTTCTGGTTTTTTTATCCCTTTTATCCCCTCCTCCTTTTTTTTTTCTTTCTTTTTTTTTTTTTTTCTTCTCCCCTGATAGCAATCATTTGGGAACTCATTTCTCACTCATTTTGCTCCCGAAGGAAATATCTACAAAAGAACAATAGTGATATGTCATCATGACGTTATGGTCACTTATTCAGTGGCAGTAATGTGCCCACTTCCCAATTGCTTTGCCTATGTGTGCTAAGCTGCTTCTGGAAGGGCTTTCATGTTCTTTAACTCTTTGCTGGATCACTGGCTCATTGTTGCAGCAACCACAAATTTGCCTCTGCAGAGGGACAAGCTGCATAGACTGACCTGGCAAAGGTCCACGTAAAATAATTTTCTTAACATAATCAGAAGAATGAGGGTGATAGAGGGAGGTAAAGCTGTAGAGAGTATTTTGCTGGTGCAGAGGTTAAAACGAGTTTGACCCAAAGCAGGAATGGACAAATTCATTACCCTAAAGAGCTCCAATGCTGTAGATCCTAGGTATGGTGCACTTCATCACCACCTGGACAAATACATGGCTGCTTATATTTGTTGAGAGCCATAGAGGGAAAGCTGGGAAGGATTGTGCCGTAAGATATGAATGTTGCTGTAGCTGTCACACTGCTGTTGCAGTGTGACAGTAAAGTCATGCTGCCTGCTCTGCAGTTTGGGAACTAACTATGGGGTTCAGGTCTATATGCACTGCCTACAGAGGAGCAGCATCCCTCTGGTTTGGGCCTGGTTTCCTAAAGGCACTTTGCTTAGGCAGCTCTGCTGTCTTCCTTCCTCTGTGTGTTGCACATCTACCCTGTTTCTTTGATAGTAGCTTTTGTATCACTTGGATAATTTCAACCAAAGGGAGTGTTATCAATATATTCAACTGTGAATACATTAAATTCCTTTGGACTTAATGAAAACAGACAGCTTGGTGGCAGAAAGGCTTTTTATTATCGAAGCTCATAGGATCGTCTAAAAAAGCCCTATTAGACACCAGAGAATCTACTCAAGCTCCATGAGTTCCTCTGTTCCCAGAACTACGTATTAACATAATTAAAAGCCCTGAGACACAGACTCATCCCTGGCTCACACTTCCTGTTGCTATTTCTACCACTGGAGAAGAGGTTTGAAGAGCTATTGGATTTGAATAGCAGCGATGCTACATTCACTTTGCTGTGATGTGGATGATGACAGAGAAGCCTTGAGCTCTGCGAGTTTTGTTTTGGGGCTTTTTTATTTAAAAAAAAAAAAAGGAGACAATCTGTTCATTTCACAGGTGCTCAACAGCTCTTCAGAAATAATATAGGTGTGCATGGAAATAAATCTGCTTTGTTTACAATGTAATAAAGTCAGATGGAAAAAAAGAAAAAGGCATTGGGAAGTTTCTTTCTTTTGGAATCAGCTTTTCAGTTGTATCAAAGGAAATTCAAGTTGTTCAGTGATGATGACAACAAAAACAGAGCTTGGTCAAAAATAAGATAAACAAAACATTAAGGCCTTTTACTTGGGGAAAAAAAATAATTGAAAGTTATTTTTTTAAATGTATTTGTATTCCTGAATTCTTTTTGCTAGTTGAGTCTTCAGTCCTGCAAAGACTTACAAATGTGTTTAGCTTGCAGCATCATAAATACCTTCATGGACTTCTGTCTGCTTTCTCATGCTGAGATGGCAGTATCTGGATCTGGACACAAAAAATCAAATAAAAACAAAAAAAAATTGTCTGGATGCTATTCATCTTCCATATCACAAGGTTTTCTCCTTCCTTGGTGTCCTTGTGTCTCATTTCAATGACATTTATGCTACTGTATCTCTCCACACATCTAGGTTGTCAATCCCAACTAAATTTGCTGCTGTCTGCTTAAAAAAACCTACAGAGACATCAAAAATTGATCCAGTAAAAGTCAATAAAAATGTGTGTATCAGCAAAGCATCACAAGATAATCCGGAAACATGCTTTTTACCTATTTCTGCCTGACTGCCATATCTGGGTTCAGATGACCACTCAAGTCAACTACATGATACTTGCATGAGTCTGGTGTAAGTCAGTAGTGAAATAAGAAGCTGGGGATGGAATTCAGCCTGGGAAAGAGGCAACTGAGAAGGGATAATAATAAAAGTCTGGAAGTCAACGTATGGGTGCCACAGAAACTATGGAGAGGATTAATTCCTTCCTGCCTTTTCAAGTATAACAATTAGGGATCATGGAAGGAAGCTAATGACAGATGGGTTCAGAAAAAAGGATGAACACAAAATGAGTTTTTTCTTTCCATAACGGGAAGAGGAGAAGAGGAACTCCTTGCTGCCATATGTTGTGGGTAATAAATATTTGCACTTGTTCGAGGGGAAAGTGGACAGGAATGAGCCATCCACTGAAGGCTCATAGAAACTAAACCTAGTCCTGAAAGTCCTTTAGCCTTGAATGATCAAAAGCTGGAAGATGCAGCTGCTTGTACTCAAACTTTTCACTTGGCATCTGCTTTTAGACACACTTACAGATGCTACTGGGCACATGGTTTGACCAAGCAGGGTCTTTCTTCCATTGTCATTCATATGATCTCTCATCAGGCCTTGGAAAGTTTGGAGTGGAAACTGAAGTAGTCAAACAGGCTCTTTCTCTAGTCTCTGCAAGGAGATCAGCACTGTGAGGGAGGAATTAATTGCAGCCTAAAATAGACACCAGCCCCTGTTGGCTCAAAATGTGATGCTGATCCATTGAGCATAACATCCTTCAACTAACTCATGGACAGGAAAGCCTTTGTACCTGTAGATGGGTAAAAGTGTGCAGTAGAAATTGTCCCCTGGGACATGTCTATACAATTAATAAAACAGGGCAAAGGAGCAACCTTTGATCCAAAATCCAAATGATGCAGTGACTTATCTCCACCATGCCTCTAGAGCAGGGTGTGCTTCAAAAGCACCAGAGCATCTAAAGGGCTGGTGGTGCCCCTGGGTCTCCTCTGGCCCCGTTAGGCTCTTGGTGTACTCACAAACTGTATCCCAGATCATGTGCAGGCCACCCTGCAACCCACTGAAAAGTAGTTTTATAGCACTGACTATTATAACCTCAAGATCCTTGATGTGGCATGAGGGCAGGGGTGAAGGTGCAAAGCAAGTTGGGATAGTGTTGGAGGGTTGGGTAGGGCACAGGGAGCCACTGCCTTCTTGTCCATTTGCTTTACAAGTGCATGACCGTATTACTAATAATACTGTAGGGCAAAAAGTTCAACTAAGCACGGGGTCTCCTCGATCTCAGCAGTGACAGACACAGAAAAGGAGTAAGTGTCTTCTTTTAAGAGCTGTCATGTGTTCCACAGGGCCTAGCAAAGCACTGGCTTCCCACCTCTAGATAGAAGTGGTTGCATCAAGATACAAGGCAACAAAGAAGCAGTCCAATGGAAAGTTTATTTGCATGATTTTTTTTTTTTATTATTATTTGCAATTTTCTCAGTGCGCATTTTCTATTGCATGGACTTGGCTTGACAGTTTAAGACACTTGTCTTAAACAGGCTGAACACTTTTAGAGCAGGATGTGGTCCAAAAGAAGCTGAAATCTCTCATTGTCAGTTGGTTGTCTTTCATAAGAGGGGTATGAGAAGAAGGAACTCGCATAGTGGGAAGTGAGAGCTGCTTCCTGATCCTCCTTGAGATGAACTCTTCAGTACCACTGCCACTAGAAAATGGCCACAGTCTTTCCTCAGGATGTCTTTGCCATTGATATCATGGGCTGGCACTGCAGCTGGGATCTCAGATGGGTTCACATACCATCAGAAAGTCCAGATCATTCTGTGTGATGGTCCTCATGGCTTTCCAGTGAAAGTTGAGTTTTCTTAATTTCAGAGAAAACCAATGATAATTTGGTGGTTATCCCATTTCCATGGAGTTCTAACCAGAAAAAAAGTTAAGATTGCTTGTTCAAAGTTCACTTGCACTTCAGGATTCATTTGGCAGCAAAATCCTAGAACTGGCAGAATCATTGATGATAAAATGTTTCACAAAGAGGAAAGGTCTTATCAAGCAAAACATGTTGTTTTCTGGGAAAATATTTCTGATAATTTCTTTTTCAGAAACAAATAAACAAACCATCCAACCAGAAATCCCTTTTTTCTTCAAGCTTACATGATTTTTTTCCATTTTATGACATGATTATAGATTTTAAAATAAGAAACAGCAGTGTGGGAGGCTGGAAGTAGCGAAAGGTCTCAGAAAAATGAAAAGAAAGAAAAAATGTTCATCTTTGCACATAGTTGTGAAGATGGGTGTGAGAAACCCCATTAGGGCGTTGTGTGTGTCTGTGTCTGTGTACAGAAAGGGACATTTATTTCATTCATAGCTTCCCTCTGTCCCAATAAAATTATGAGTTGGATGTTTAACGCTGCTGACATCCAACCCATTCTATTCCTAGAAATGCAAACAAGTGATCTGGGGATTTCTGACCACAAACACATGTCCTGTCTTCTCCTTGACCACCTAACCACAACGCGATGGAGAGCCTTACCTCCCCAGGTGTGCTCACAGCAGCAAGCCTTGGGTTGTGCTGCACTCAATTCCTCCTGCTCTTGCTCTGCAAACTCCTTTCCCCTCACAGTGAAGATTTAAGGAAGAAATAATAGTGGTAGGTCATTATGACATTTTAGTGTGTGTTTTATAGGGCATCATGACTCACTGATTCAGGGAAGAACTTTGCAGCTCACTACAAAATTGCCTGTTTCAATCAATCCTGCTGGTAGCTTCTCTACGAATTTTATGAACTGTAACTTATATACGTGTGTGTGAGTGCATATATATGTGTGTGTATATATATATGTATATATAGGGGGTACAGTATTTATTTTTGTTTCTGGAAGAGCAAGTTAAAAGCAAAAATGAAAATACTGTAATGAAAAACATGAAGCCTCAAAGTGCTGAAAGCAGCACAAGACTCTATCAGGTCAGGAGAAGAGAATAGCTGTCATGAATAACGCTGGCAGGAGCGTCTTTAAGCTCAGTTGTTCAAAGAGTTAGCAGGGTCATTGTCTTTGTTTTGTTTCTTTGTGAGTTGGATGCAGTCACCACGTCCTATGGCTCTAAAACTCCTGGGCCAAGGATTTCTAAACTTTGTGAGTCTTTGTGTCATGGATGAGTGGGTCACAAATCAGCCTTCTGCTGCTGGTGCACAGGAGCAAATTTCTCTGCATTTTTTTTTTTCAGTTTAGCTACTGCATGGGGAGCTCTGAGGTCTCTGAGGATCCAGAGAGCTTGGCTGCTGCTGTTGTAGGGAGCCTAAATACCCCAGGGTGGATACGTGTACACAGCCCGTGTGCCTCAGTAGAAAAAACCAACAACCCTACACTTCCACCTCCATCTTTTCCTGAAGGGAAAAATAGGGACCCCAGAGATAGTATTACTAAAAGTATCTCCACATTAGACCTGGAGCAGATCCTGAGTAGTGATTAAAGATGCTTGAAGGGAACTGAGGCACTGAAGGAGGAGAGAGAAAAGAGCAAGGAAAATTATTTATTTTGATGGTGATCTTTGTAGAGGTTTCATTTTGGGTGGGGGCAGGGACCTTGAGCACTTCAAACAGGCTTGTGGGAAGTGTAAAAGGAGCATCTTCTTCTCTCTGGAGAGTTGTGTTGGGCCTTTCAATATGAGATTGCACAAGGAACCCAGCACATGCACTTCTCGTTTTGGAGACAGCAGAGACATCTCCATTGCCAATTTGGAGATGGCAAGGAGAACATGAAGGCTGGGAGCAGAGGGAGAGCAAATTGCTGCTGGCTACTTTGGGAAGGTTGTGAGGCTTCTTGGCTCATCAAGAGGGTTGATTTAAGCTATTGCATCAAAGGAAAAGGATATGCAAGCATAGCTAAAGGGAGAAACAGAGGCAGAAGCTGCTTCCAAAGGAGAGGTCATTGAGCTCTGAGGCTTGTATGTTACATTTTTTGGTGAGGGAGTAAGTTCATCAGAAGCCCCAAAGAAGGCAAGACTGGATGTTATCTGCTGGAAGAGCATGGGCTACAATGAGCGTGCAGTAAGACGGACATACAGCAGAGCATCCGTGGACTTGTTATAGTTTCTTGGCAGTGAAGGAGGTGGAAGTTCTTTCTGAAGATGGGTTAAGGGTTATGCTATAAGGCAAAGAGTACGAAAGCACTCAAGGAAGAAGTACAGCCTGCTTGTGGGGAGGCTTTAGGGTGTGACATAAATAGAAAAGGGCATCTCAGTGCGACTGCTTGTGGGGGGTGATGTTCATGTTCAAGTTTGTATATCAATGTAGACGTAATCAGGGTGTTCTCATTTCTTTTCCCTTTTCTATAGAGAAGACTTGCCCTCCTGAGATAGGAGATTTTATCTTTGCCTGGGATCTTCTCAAGTTTTCTCCAAATGGATCCTTTTCCCCCATATTTCACCTGTAACTAAACACTCATAACTAAACTAAAGTCACTGGGTGCAATGAATTTAGAGTATTATCCCGTTCCCATCTGAAATCACTAGCAAAATGCTCACTGAGCCTTAAGGAGAGCAGGATGAAAACAAAAGGGAGAAGGAGGCCAGGAGTCCCACCATGCCAGCAATCTGACCTCCAAGCTGGTCACAGTGTGTAACAGTGCTATAAACCCTGCTCTCAAAGTGTAGGATTCCAGGGATTACATGGAGCTTTTTGACACCCAGCTCTGATCCCTCTGTGGTCACGTTATTGCAGGGAGAGACACAAATCAGGTCCCTAAGTTCTAGTTCCCAAGAAAAGAAGCCACCACGGCCGTGCTGCAGAAACTGATTAGCAGCACAAAGTCTAGTTGGGGGCCAGTAACTAGCGGAGTTCTCCAGGGGCCAATACTGGGTCCAGTCCTGTCTAACATCTTCTTAATGATCTGGAAGATGGGGCATTGTGCACCCTCCGCAAGTTTGCTGATGACATGAAGCAGAGGAGTGGCTGATACACCAGAGAGTTGCCCAGAAGGACCTTGCCAGGCTGAAGAAATGGGCCAACAGGGACCTCATGAAGTTCAACAAGAAGTTCAAAGTTCTGCCCCTGGGGAGGAACAACTCGAGGCACCGGCACGTGTTGGGGGCCACCCAGCTGAGCAGCATCTTGGCAGAGAAGGACCTGGTGGGGGGCTGGTGGACACCAGGTTGTCCTTGAGCCAGCAACATGCCCTTGCTGCAAAGGCAGCTAATGATAACCTGGGTTGTGTTGGTCAAAGCATTGCCAGCAGGTTGAGGGAGGTGATCTTTCCCCTCTCCTTGGCACTGGTGAGGCCACCCCTGGAGCGCTGGGGCCAATTCTGGGCTCCCCAGTACAAGAGAGACAAGGACAGACTAGAGAGAGTCCAGCAAAGAGCCACAAAGATCATCCAAGGACTGGAGTATCTCTCCTATGAGGAAAGGCTGAGAGGACTGGGACTGTTCAGCCTTGAGAAGACTCAGGGGGTTCTATTAATGTATATAGACACCTGAAGGGAGGGTACAAAGAGGACGAAGCCAGGCTCTTTCCAGTGGTGCCCACTGATAGGACCAGAGTGCATTTAAACCAGATGTGTTTCTTCATAAGGTTTGTAGAAGCTCAAGGTCTTTGAGCCAGAAAAAATTATGCGAAATTTGTTAGTGGGTTCAAAAGTTGTGAAGGAGGACAAAGACAGACAAGCAGATATTTCAATTACATAAAGGGCTCGTTTCCTTAGGAAGCCAGCCTGAAAAAATAACCACATCCTTCACAGAAAATTTATGTAGACAGATCCATCAGATATGAGTCTGAACTATGCACACATCCAGGATTCTCGCTGAGAGGAATCCTCCCACCTGTGTTGTCTCACTCTGAGATGCTGGCAGGAAGCTTTTATTCCATCCAACATGTGTGTTGTCCCAGAGCCAAGACGAGACCTCACACCTCAAAGGGCTTCAGTCCACAGCTCTTGTTCTTCCTGGGGTTTTCAAACATACTTGCCAAATATAACAAGCCCTATCAGTGATTTTCTAGCTTAGAGCTGTAAATCTGGTAGCGCAAGGCTCAGGGCTCTGGGCAGCCTCAAGAGCAGTGGCAAGTGTCTTTGACACTGGACTTCCATTTCCTCTGTCTTGATGGGATCCACACAAGACCTCAAATACGGCTGGTCCACGTTTTCCATGAAATAAGAGGCCCTGCACCTAGGTAAGCTTCTGACTCCTCCCAGAAATCTTGTACAGACCATTCTGCCTGGTTCTTGGCTGGTTGGAAAGTGGTGGGACAGAGAAAATTCACAGGACGTGCTGCTACTCAGGGATCCATTCTTTTAGCACAGCCTAACTGTGATGTCAGCCAGAAACAGTGTCTTTATATACCTCATGTGCTTTATTGCCTAACAAGATGTCTTGCTCCTTGCTGGTATGTGGATAGAGAGGAATGCACAGCACTGCAGCCTTTGGTGGTGGCTCTGTTACATTGCAAATGAAGAAAGACAACATACTAGCCAAAAACAGGGCTCATGGGTGCTGCTTGCTTCATTTTGAGGTCAGAAGGGCCTTTTAAATCATCCAGGATTTGCTGAGGGGGCCTAATATAGAGATCCATTGGGATTAAGGATGATCTACCTCCTCCAGACTAGCTGAACCCATGGAGTTGGTGGGTCTCTTCTAGATGTTATGACCCATCTGCCAGACTCTGGTGGTCAACATTGCCATCTTAGAATATCACAAACAGCGTATGTCTACAACATCACTAGACAGCAAGTTCAGGCACCTGAATTGAGCTCTAGTCTTCCTGTGTCACATTTTAAACCCTGTACAAGGTATCCAGACATGAGATGGACAGCATGGCTCATATGATGATCAGTACAATCTTGTTGGTACAGTCAGCAGACAAGGTAGGTCCTCCAGTTGGCATCTGTGTTAAATCAGAATATTCATGGCCTGCACTCTCCTGTTTGCATTGACCAGTTATCTATTGACTACAGAAACATTAGACAGCTAAACTGGAGGTAGTCCTTCAGGCTGTAGTCACTTCATCAAAAGGAACGGCCAGCATGGGAAGGTTGGCAGCTCAAAGTGTTATGAGCACTTTGGGGTTCTGTAAGGATGGGTCATGGGGAAGACACAGCCAGGAAAACAGCACAAAGACCAGATTGACCAAAGGGAGGACTAAGACAGTAGCTCCATGCATTCACAGAATCACTGAAGTGCTTGAGGTGGGGTCTGAAGGTCTCTAGTCGAACCTTCCACTTGAAGCAGGGCTATCCCCTATTGTAGAACAAATCAGCCATACCTCTCTTTGCCATGCAACATGGAAATATTTTCCCACTGTCTACAGTGCTGTTGCCTCCAGCCCTAAATGTTTTCCTATGGCACAAGCATTAGATGAAAATGCACCCTAGGTTCTTCCCATGTACAGAACTAGGGAAAGGTCCCTCGTTCTTGAAATCCTTTCTGTGAAGTGAGATTTGGGATCTGGTGTCTCAAATCACGTGTGAGCCAGGGATAACCCTGGGTAATCTCAGGGGTAACCCCCTCCAGCTTAGAGCTGAACTGGGCTCCAGAGAGACTTTGGGTGTGCAGGCTTCCCACCTCACCTGCATATTGCCTTGCAGCAAGGATAATATTAATTAGCACTGGACACTGAGCTTTCATGGAACCGCTCCGCACTGCTAAGTAATGGCCTAAGACAGTTGCATTCACAACCTGTGTACGTATGCCTTAAATTCTTCTTCAGAGGGTGCTTGACACAGCATGAAAGAAGTCACATCAAATTGTTGTTGTAGCAACATATCAAGTATTCATGGAGGCTGTGCCAGCTCCCATCAGGTAAAAGCGTTGCACAGGTGTCAAACAGCATCAAAACTGTATTCCCCAAAACCACGGTATGTGGTGGTGTAGGGCTGGTTGAACAGGAGTCTTAGAAAACCTGTGCCTGCCTTGCACAGTGGCGCTGTTCCATTGGGGTGCTCTTCCCTGTTGTAGGCTAATGACGTCCCATTGCTGGCAAAACTGCACCCAAAGTTAGGAAAATAAGCAGGGCCCCCAAAACAAATAAAGTAGATTTTGCTTACTTACTGTATTATACACTCTTCTGTGCTACTCGTGTAGTGCATTATACAGCAAGCAACTTCCCTGTGAGGATCTCATCATCATTAAGAAAACACCAGTTTAAAACCATCCCGTGGAGACATAGGTACCGGTGGTTTTATAGATCCAGAGGTCTGCAGGGCAAGGGGGAACATTTAGATCACATAAACTTGGGAGTTGAGGTTAGCAGTGAAGCCCTCAGCCTTGCTTGGTCTGTGCAAAGCCAGCTCAGGCATCCTGCCATCCTCTAGCTCATGCTGCAGGGACATGGTGGGGCTGGGGATGGAGGTCCTGCTGCAAACTGGGGGGGCAAGAGCAGGCTGGCCTCGCAGAAGTCACTTTTTTATGGGTGAGACTCATCTGCTGGAACACTGATATTTGTTTTCTCGTCTGTCATATACAGCTCACACTGCATTTCCCCTTATATTTTCTATTTTAAAGTAACAGAAGAAGCAGGGATTTCATTACTTCCCTCCCACAGAGGCCAACTGCTCAGCACAGGTAGAAATGGCATCTTAATTTCCCTTTTACTGAGCAGGTTGATACCTGTTACATCCAAAGGATGACATTTCTCTAAAAGCAGGCTGCAAAACTCAAATGAAATGATAAGCACACTGAGTGGACTGTCATAATTCTTTCTCTGATGATATTTGGAAATGAGAAATTATAACATCCTATTTCAGTGGAACAGGGGGCTGGGCCTTATTTAAAAATGGAAAGAAAAAAAAGTTCCCCTTTCCAGGAAAAGCACTTAACAATATGCAAGCAAAGTGGATAAAAGCAGCTCAGTAACAACCCCAATTGCACAGAGATTGTCTCCTGCATTCCTGCACATCTTTGCCTTTTTGACATTTAACTTTAATTTATAGCAATTTAGCTTGCTCTTAGAGGCTGCACTGTACATTTGGGAAAGCAAAGTGATCTGTTAAATGTTTGTCTGAAATTCAAATCAGGCACAAAGTACCTTTGTCTTTCCCTTAAAAAGGAAAGAATAGAGAACACCCCCCCACCTCCCATCTGAATATACTTATTTTGGCATAGAGAGACAAATTGTTCTCCTATTGTAAGTTCATTAATAGATAAAAGGACAACTGCAAATTAGTTTGGTCCATTGGTCAAGAGTTACAGAATTAGATGTCCATAGTTAGATCCCTAAATACACAGTCAGGTGGGCCGTTAAGTTCCCAAATGAAGGAAAATTCACTTTGGCATATGGTGCAACTCATGTCCTGACCCTGCGGCATATGCCAGTCCCTGTGTTCATTCAGAGCTTGTGCCTCACTGCAACTCACATTGCAAATTGGCTCCAAAGAGGAGTGATTCTGAGCTCAGGCAAGTTCCTGAGGTTTCTGGGAGCTGCTAAGAGCTCTTCTGAATGGAGCAGCCATGCTCATGCTCATTGGCCGTGCTGGACCCCACTGCCCCAAAAGTATCATTGCTCTTTGTGTGCCTTCTCCAGCTCCACATGCCTGGAATAACACAAGGACCATGCTGCCACGTATCTGGCTTTATTGCATGCCCTGATAGCACCTGTGGTGTTACTCGGGGATGCAGAGCCTTCAGGGGTGGTGTTGGAGGACTGTGTAGGTTGGAAGGAGCCATCCTATCTGAGATGCCTGCTGGAGTGAACCCTACACTGAACCCTACCCAGGCATTTCACCACAGGTTGATATCCTGAGCTGGCCAAAACTAAACCAGGGACAGTAACAGTGTTGGGACACAGTGTTTGCTCCATAGCATCCTTTTATTTAGCAATGGAAATGGAACATCTGAAAGCCAATTAAGTTCTCTAATCCTGCCTGAGATCAAAAAAGGACTAATTTTGTGCTACGCTGAGGAGCCAAATCAGATCACAGAAGAGTACCTCAGCACCACAGTCAGAGCACAAGGACCATGTGGCCATGGAGTGTGGGGAGAAGAAATAAACCAGCACTTTTTTTGGCAGCAGTGAACCATTTAGTCAGTATGATTGCTCAGAGTCCCAGCTTTCTAAAGGTGCCTGGTATTCAAAATTGTTGGCTACTGAGATTTTTCTGTGGTGTCTATGAACATGAATTCATTGTCTGAAAATATAATTTTTTTGTGTTCATTTTAATGAAACTAAAGCAGTAATAGCTGCCTGAGAAAGAATTAATTCTGACTTTTTATCTTTTTTCTTTTTTTTTTCCCTCTTCCTGCTCATGAATTCTCCGCGAGTGACCTATGATTTTCCCAGGGTTGCTGATTATTCAAAATTATTCACTGATGACCTTGTGAATATTTTTGGCCTTTCTGTTAATTGTAAGGAGTCTGTGAGCAGGGTAATGTCTGAAAGCAGGGACAGGTCTGAGGTTCAGCAATTGGTCTGGTCTCCGGGAGAGTTACGTGGTGCCGTGCACCTCCAGCTGACCTTAGTCACATCACTTAATGCCTCTGAGCTACCAGCTCCACATCTGAGCTGAACCTTCCTTTCCGTGGCAAGGACTGCTTTGACAATAATGGTGAAATTATTCTTGTCTGCAGGGTGCTTCAGTGCTACTATCAGTGTAGGCCCAAGGTGGAAGTATCCTGAACCATTAATTCAGTGAGGTGACATAATAAAGGTTGTGCTTCTGCTTGGTTAAGAAAGTTAAAATTTGGTTTCTGGGACCATTTCAAAATTTGAATGCCAGTTCCTAGAAGTGGTGTGCCAACTAAATATGAACTATTGCTCTCAGTGTGGGAGCAAGCGACTGAAATCCAATAGCCATTTACATACAGGGCCTCTTTTAGCCTCATAAATCAATTCAAAAGTCCATCCCCGTGACCATTCTTGGATGTCGGCTGTGGGCAGCCAATTTCTGTAGCTGTTGCCTCAACAATCTCAGTGCCAGGACTATTTGCAGAAAAAGAACACTTGAAAAAGAGTCACTGACACATTTGAAGAGGGTTGTTTAAAATTTCCAGCAAACACTGATGGAAAAGCCCTTCTCAGCTCTTACTGCAGCACCTGTTAGAAGCGGTGCAAAAATCAACCCTCAGGAGATCAACCCCCTCTCCCCATGACTTCCTTCTTTCATGGTAATCTGACAACAAGATGAAAATCTTTCTTGAAGACCCCTGCTTTTACACCGCTGGCCTCCTGCTCTGTGTTTTCCAGCGGACACCTCCTACAAAGTTTCTATAAAAAGCCCCTGCTGCTGCTGGATGGATGGGAGAGCTCAGAAAGCGTGACAACTTCAGCAGTGACATTTAAGCGAGGTAAAAGCCTATGGTAGATGTGAATGTTGACATCCACACTCACTTGCCCGCATTGCTCCTTGGATCGCCTGACAGCTGGCCATGCCGGGTGTAGCCAGCCATGCGCTGGGACTGTGCCTGCTGCGATACACGAGTCCTGGCTTCCCAGGGGCTTAAGGTAAGTGGAAGATGGGGGTCTTGGCACTCATCATTAACACATGGCTTCACATCATGTGTGTATCACTGTTTGCTTATTGCCATGGTACCTACTTTGCTGGCTCAAAAGAGATAATATGGATATTAAGAACATCAGAGAGTCTCCTCTTCTGCATAATCTTCCTTTTCCCTGGTAATTCCTGCTGGGAGAATTATTCTTCCATAGCACAGACATGACAGCATTGAGTCCATAAAGTCGGAGCTGAACTGCACATATCTTTTAGAAAGAAGTCCTATCTCACTTTAAAACCTGGAGTGATAAGGTACTTACCACTGGTTTTGCAATCATTACTTTTCTGTGCAGTGAAAAAAATATGAAATAATCACCTTTCATTTCCTATGTGAATTTTTTTTAACTTGTGTCCAAACATCCTAGATCAGCATGTGGGGGAAAAAAATCTAATGTGAGCTACAGGTCCCCTAACACCAGAGTTAGATGAGATCTTGCCAGCTCAGGCATTTATTCCACGTTCATCATCGCTGTCTGAGCACATGTGAGCTACGCAGGAAACTGGAGCTATTATCATTATTTTGATAGACCCAGCTTGTCTCCAAATACCTCGATTTTCCTCTACCCTATCCCTTGTACCACATGGGACATACTCTCAAGCTTACTTTTTTTCTTAATTTTTTCCCCCCAAAATGCCTGTTTTTCTGACATGTTCTGGTTTGACATTGCTTCAGAGCATAAACCCATTACTGTTCAGTTGGGTTTCCTCTCCCCTTTACTTCTTAAGTTTTGCCATTATAAATGATCAGACAAATGATGGAGAGGGCTGCTGAGGAGAAGCATGAGAGTGCCTTTGATCCATTGGTCAGGTGTGCTCAGAACTCCCACTCTTCCTCCCAAAAAATGTTGTGTTTCCATTGCTGCAGAAAAGGGTCACTGGCTGGTTGCATTGGCAGGTTCAGCTGCCAAGGACAGACAGCAAGCATCCTTGGTCCATATAGCAAGATGGGGAGAGATGAGAATGCATGGCCATTCCTACAGACTGCTTGTACCCTATGGTGATGCCTTGCAGACCCCTTTTTGCCTTGGACAGCTGCAAAGACAAGAATTTCTTCAATCAAGTCCTACAACAAAGAGGCAGAAATATTTTAACTCTACAAGGTCCAAGAATGTGGCCACCCACACACACTGAAGAGGTAAGAAATAGTAAAATCCATTTAATTTTAAAGCCTTCCCTAGATTGTTAGATTGTCCCAGTGTGGATATGAGTTACTGGTGCCTGAGGAAAACTACATGACACCTCATCTAACAAATTAAATGTTTCCATGCAATTAAAATGAAGCACTCAGCCTTAGTGTAATAAACTTGAGGCTATTAGTATTCCTAGCGCTGTTGCCTTCATTGTGCTTTACAGTGCCATAAATATAGTCTCAGCATGATGGCTCAGCAGGCACTGGGCATGGAGAAAAATATCTTGTAATATTTGTTATTAAAACATTAAAAAGTCCTTTACTTGAGCACACACATTTTTAAAATGTCTCTGACTTGGAGCCTCTGCTTTTAATCTCTCTGTGTGCCCTGTAGCACTCCATCACAGTTTCTTGCTGGAGTGACAGGGAGAACTGCTGTGGAGTGCTGCATTCCCTCAGCTGCTCTGGGGCAGGGAAAAGCAGCTAAAGAAACCCAGCACTGGCTTGAGGTGGAGACCAGGTCCAAAGGTGGGAGAAACACTTGCAAGTTTTTTCCAGGGACTTGGATGCTGGGTATGGAGAAGACCATCCAGAGCGCTCACATCTGGAGAGTCATAGCACCTGAGTATGGTCTGGTACCTCCAGATCAGAATTCCTGTAAGGGGAGGATCCATATTCCCCAGCATTAGCTGCGGGATTCAGCTGGCAGATCGATTCAGCTGAATTCAACTGAAATTCAGGTGCCTACATGAGGTAGGCTATAACCTAAAGGAGACCATGGCATCTAAAGAGAAATAGCTAACTTTGGGTTCAGTTGCCCATGTAAAGGTGTCTGGTGCTACTTGAGGAGGCCGAGGGTATCTGAGATACCTGGGCAGTTCTGCCTGAAAGGACACAACACTCTTGCAAGACCCAGGCCCTTTCGATGGCCAGATGGCATTACCTGGAGGACCCAACCTAGTTCATAGGGTAAACCCTCAAAAAATAAAAAGCAAAAGGCAGAGGTGTATCCATGTTGTCTAGGTGTGCAAACCCTCCATGGAAATGTTTTTGGTGAAGTCAGTGAAGATTATGGTGTGATCCATCTGGCTGAAGGAAGGCATCTTCTTTAGCATGGGATGAGCCATGTCCTAGACTCCACCAGCTACACCAGCAAGCTCTCCCCAGGCTGATGTGCTCGGACAGGAATGTTTTCCCTGAAGACAACCAGGTATAAGCAGACAAAGCTCATCTAAAGGCACCTGAGCATGTTCAGGAGGAGACACCTAGAAGTTCATAACATCCCACTCTGTAGCCTTGTGGTCTGACTGGGAAGTAGTGCAGAGAGCAGAGCTGGAGGATTCCTGCTCCAAAGCAAAGCAGAGCTTGGCTCATGGGATTTGCTCAAGTTAAGTCACAAAGCTATGACTGTGCACTGAGAAAGGTAAAGCTGAAAACTTGATTAGGAAGTGAGAGCTGTGCTGAAGGAAAGCAAGATTTGACTTGAAGGCTGGAGAAGAAAGAGCAGTGTCTCAGGTACTTTAGCAGGGGTCATCCAAAAGAACTGGATTCCCATTTCTTTCTTTTTCCAACAGCCTGCAAGATCTTCCTATGAGGACCTACTCTTTCTCTGAACTCCAGCTGAGTTATCTGCAATATTTCCACCCATGTTCTCTTATTTACACCCTCTTTAGTATCCCAGAGTAGTGTTCTGCCTCTGCAGGTCTCCACAGATGGTTAATACATTTCACACCCCAGTTTCCCCCCATTGCAGCCCGGCTAAGCAATGTGTATTTGAATTCATTCAGAGAGCAGGGTTGCAAGGCTTTTAATAAAATCCTAACAGAAACTCTTTATCCACTAATAGTTTCAGCTAAAAATAGGCAACAAATTTCTCTGTTGAGATTTACTCTTTATGTACTTGGGCATATGCTTGTGGGTTTAAGCTTTTTTGCCTTTCTTTATCCACTCTGTAGGTACTGATTTTGCTCATTACTTGTTTTGTTAGTTACAGTTGCAATGGCCAGTGTCGCTTTTCTTCTTCAGTGACTGCTTTTTTCTTTTTTCTTTCTTTTTTTTCTTCTTTTTTTTACATTTCCTTTTGTATTTTTATTCTTGCTTTAGAATTTCTTTTTTTCCCTTAATTTTCATCAGTCTGTAAGGGGGTGCCACTTATGTGATCATATTAAATTCCTAAGCTTAGCTGGGCTGTTTCCCTACACCTCTGGATCCATGATACCATATCTTTTCCCACAGCTGCTGAAAAAGCTTGAAGCATCTTTCTAAATCACCTGAGCTGGCCAAAGCAAAAGCAGTGAGAAGTGAATCCCTTTCCTCAGTATTAGATTTTTCCTAGCACTGTCCCTTTCTGTTTAGGAAGCGACACATTGTTTACTCCATATTACTTCATAAATTCTGCAATTTCCAGCTTAAGAATTTGTTAGTGGATTTTCTTAGCATCCTCTGCAGCACAAAATTGGGTGGTTGATTTGTGCTGTGTCTCTTCACAGTTTCTGAGAATCCCCTTATTGCCTCTTTATCAATAGCCATCCTGCTTTTCCAGGCAGCTTCACAATTTGTCTTTGCTGTTACAGATGGATTTAAAACAAGGAGTTTTATCTCTTGGCTATTTCTGGCTCGGTATCCCTATCACCTCTGCCATCGTTCCCCCTCCTACTGAGATTCAACCATCAGAGAATGAAATGCATTTTGGAAATGTCTTGTTTATGCCACATAAAGGATGAACAGCCTAGCTCAGGAGCTGCCCCTTTAGCATCCTCATGCAGACATGCTCAGTAAATCTTGAACCACTTTCTTAACATATTAGAAAGTTGGAAGTCCAATGTGTGAAGGCATCACCCATGTGAAACCTGGCAATCAGGGGTGCATGAAGGTTACCTACTGGGAGAGTTTTGAATGCAACAGCACTGAAGTTCTTATTAGCTCCCCAAATGCCCTTAAACTTTACAGACCATCACAACATGGCCATCTGGATCCTGGGCACACGATCTTACGAACAAAGCACTTACCATTTACAGTACATAAATCTGGGGAGATTTCAGTGTAGGTGGTCATAAAAATGTAGAAGCACTAGAGGTCAGAACACTTGTCTGATAGCAATAAAAATAATGACAGTGCACAAAGCAAGTCCCTTTCACTCAAATTTCTAATATCCTTCACCATTAGAAGTGAAATGACACTCACATGTAAGACTGCAGAAGACAAACCAGGGCTAACATAAATGCTGGAGGGGAGAAATCTGGTCATATAAGACTGTGGGAGCAATAAAAACGTGTTATCTAATCTAAGAGATTCTCACTTATTTTTGACACTCCAAAGATTTTCTTGTTGCTCCATGTGGAATGCAAGTGTAAGGTATCAATCCAGGCCTCTGTCTTCTCTGACCATCGGTACTTTGTTCAGTGTCTCATCAGGGGAATGAGTTATTTACCATTTGAATAAAAGTTCCATCCAGAGAAAACATCCTGCTGGAACTCTCATGGAAATGCATTCATCACATAGCTTTCTGCATTGTCAAGCGAAAGAAAGAAACCTCCTAAGCCCTACAGTCCCTGTCCTTCCTCCCCCACTATGTGCACTCACCCTAATGCCATCCAATTAACACTAATTGATGCTTTCAGCAGTGGGAGCTGAGGATGTCCAACTCCGTCTGTTTCTGGAGAAGGTCACTCCTGGTCCCAGGCTGAGAGGTAGGTGTGGAGGGATGCACTTGCACAGGCACAGGGGAGTGTGCCAGAGAGAGCTACAAGGAGACCACCAGCTCTTTCAGCAGACATGCGGCTCCATCCTTCTTATTACCTGTCACTGGGCCTTTTAGTTACCCTTTCTTTCCCTCTCTGACAATCAGAATTGCAGCTCCTCCAGGACTCATTTGCTGGAGGTGGGCAATGGCATTATTAAAGTCTGCCATGTACCAAATGTCAGGGACCGGAGCTGTCACATGCCCAGCATTTGTGTGCCCTGCATCAAATCCTCACCTCCCACTGCTCCATATGGATCCTCCTGGGGAAAACTTCCCCTCTGGGCCAGTGCATATATTGCTCTGTGCTGTATGCGAGAAAATGGGAAAAGAAAACAAGGGGCCAAGGACCTCATCAGAAACATACAGACGTAGCAAATTACCTATGTGGGCATGTTGTCCAGCTGCCAGAACTCACCAGCACTTCCTGAGCTGCGCAGCATCACACCGGCATTGTGCAGCAGAAAGACCTTGCACGAACTGTAATTCTGCATTAGCGTCTGATGGCCTCAACATCCTCTTTCGTCTCCATGGCTTTTTACAACTGGATCAATAAGATTACATTGGTAAAGGCAGAGTGGGGAAAGCTGTGCATCTGAGCCTGTATAACATGAGGACACTTCCTAACCAATGCAGGATCAGACCTCCAATCCCTCCAGAATCCTTCTCTCCTGATGAACAAAATGCAGGCTGCTGTATCTGCTGGCATTTTTTTTTTTTTTTTTTTTTGGCTGAAGGGCAAATTGAAATCTTCAGAAGTTTTTTTGCTCTTCCTAAGGCAGAGTTTAGGTTTTTCAAGAGCTTTATTTCGTAGTTATCTGAGTAGCCATCAGGTTTTGATAAAAGCATTGTGAGGCAAAATGAGATGTGAAACAGGAAAATGAGGGGAAAAACTGAAGGGGAGAAGAGAGAAAACACCATCAGGGTGAGAAAGAAAAAAAAAAGGAAGACAGGGGTAGAGGGAGAGGATGAGAAGACACAAATGCAGAATCACATGGCATTTGAAGACCGTAGGGATCATCCTGGAGGGGTGAGGTGGTCAGGTAGGAAACAATGGATGCTTCCTCAAGGGGAATAATGGAGATTTGGGATTTTTTCTTGGTTTTCCAGCTCTGTACTGTGCTCCCAGGCAGGAGCCTCTGCATGCTGTGCCTAGGGGGTCATGAGGGGCCAAATTGTGCTGCTGTGCAGTGTGACTCACATTGATTTGGATGATCCATGCTTCAGGTGAGCATTTGCAGTGTCATCCCAGCTGAGAAAACTTTTGTTCAACCCAAAGTTGTCAAGGATGGGCACAGTAAATATCACAGCACTATCAAAACCAGCCGGCTGCAACAAGGCTTTTACCATCCCATACCAGGTTAACTGCAATCAGTAGTTCCTACACCTTGCCCCAGCACAGCCACCAATCCCCCACAAGGTTTCAAAAGTTAATCTACTGTCCGTGCTGTTTCTTCATCCTCTTCAGGCCAGTCGACCCTGCTTCTTGCCTCTGCTGCGTCTAGAGTCTCCCTTCTCTGGACTCCTCTTCCAAACAGCCTCTCCTCAAACAGCTGCACATTATCCACATCAGCCAACCCACCACCCCTGAAGCAAGCCCACAGCTGTATATTATAAATGTTAATTAACTTGCCTTCATTCCTCTATAATTCCTCTACAAGTAAAGGTTGGTAGAAAGGCACTCAACAGCAAGGTGGAGAAGATGACTCCTCTACTAGAGTGTTCATATCACACCATAGAGTATGACAGAAAGGCCATAAGCTGGAGGAGGATGTTCCCGATGTCCCTTGGTCCCTTGAGGAGCTATCACATAGCAGGGTACACTCCTGGGTTTTGCAATTAGCTCCTGCACTTGTGTGGTCAGAGTCAGTATCAGAGTCAGTGGGTACCACTCAATGTTATCGCCAGTGTAGGTGCACAGCAAGGATGCAGAGACAAGTCCTCCTGGGATGAATCAACAAACAGAGATGGCTGCTGAGGATTTAATCCCTGAATCTGGAATAAAAACTAGTCAGCAAAGCAAAGACTGGTCTACACGCCCCAAAACTGCTTCTTTTTTCAGCCCAGAAGCAGTACTGTTGTGTCTGGAGGAAAAGTGAGACACTGCCTACTCTGATAATGATATGAGGGAGTCTGGGGGAGCTTTTAATAAAACTCAGTCATGGGCACAAATTGCACCTTTCATACTGGCTTTGGAGACAGAATCATTTTCATCTGGGGACAGGTGCTTTCAGGGCTGTCTTTATTTAAACAAATCTGTCTGTTTCCCTGAGATGGCAGATTGCAATTATGGCACAGCAGGCTGGTCAGAACAGGCAGGGCTGGGTGTCCAAATTTCCATCCTCCAGCCCAGCCGGGAAGGGAGGTGTCTCCCCCGACAGAAGCAGCTGTTGGAGAGTGCAAAGCCATGGCAGGAACAAGAGGCAACACACAGCAGTGAGACTAATGAGTCGGCTGCTTAACTCTTGGCTTATTTAAATTCATTTTGGACTTAGGGAACTTCTCCTGCATTTTTTTCTAATGTTCCTGTGTAGTTGAAGGACATTTGTGCTGAAGGTAATTGGGGGGATTTAAAGCCCAATGCTCGCCTGTTTGAAATGCTTGGGAAGGAACTTTTCCCCAAATAAAGCAAATTGTCTCTGGGTCAGATCCTCAGCTGCTGCAAAGTGACAGACATCCTGTGACCTCTGCTAAGGATTGGACATAGAGTGCTTTAAAATGCTATGTTTGTCCGCCCATTGTTACTAATTTGTTGAAGGCTGAAATCTTCAAAGGGAACCAAAGGAACATAGGAGCCCAGACCTTACTGAAATGCAGCCAGGCTTATATGAATTTCTCCAGGGCACTTAATTCCCACAGTGATCTTGGAACAATCCTGGCCTTTGGGCTGGTGATGTGATCAGCACTGTAACGCACAAACAAGACTATTCGATCTGGGCCTTCTGCTCCAAGCTCCTTACTGATGTGGTGGCTGAGGCCAAGAAGATTGGCAGATTAAAACAAAGAGGTGCAAACAGGTCTTTTTTGGAGGTTTAGAAATGCCCTATCCTCATCCCAGCCTGGTAGGACTTGCAAGTAGGACGGGGGCTTCATGGGATCCATCATAGCCTGGGCAAGGGTTACATTCTTGCCTTTATGTAGGGTTGTTCCAGCCTTCTCCTCCAAGGCAAAAGACAGAGCAAATCAGCCCTGGCCAGCCTGCTTGTGGGTTGCTCCAACTGAGGGAGACACCTCTCAAAGACACTGTCCATGCAGGAGTCACCGACGGTTTTCTGGCTTGGGATGTGTAGGAGACTAGGTTGGCCACTCATGTATGAACCCTTCTGGCTTACCTATCTGTCAGCCTGGCCTGGACATCTAAAAGGCTTCCAAAGCATTGGAGGAAGGATGCCTACTAGCAGTTTGGTTAAGAGGTGTAACTGCAGGCAGGAGAGAAGCCCAGGAGATTCCAATCCCAAGTAGGAACATGGTTTTAAGTTTGGTGAGTGAGGCACATTGTGCTGTTCTAGCAGATATGCCCGTGCCCTAGCACAGACGGTGAAAGGTCATCCTCATGTTTAGGTCAACTCCTCTTCCAGTTAAATTGTTCATAGCAAGGCAATGGTAGAGCCGTCTTTACGCCCTGTTGGACTCAGGCCATCTAATAAGAGCTCTACAAAAGGATGGAGACATCCACCTGCTCAGAGGAAGGCATTTCTGAACACAGGGATATTCTGAAGACACCAGTCTTGTTGCATGGTGCATCCCATTCTTGTCCCACAGTCCTACCTAAGGATCCCCATTGCTAGCCTCCCACTCCAGGCATGGTTCAGGGCTTCATGCAGACCAGGGATGGTTTCCACCAGACAGGGAAAACAAGGCTGGTCTAGTCTGAGGGGAAGAGGCTATCTTAGCCATATGTATGGAAGCTGGGCTGAGGGAGACATGGCCTGAGGGTTGCCTGAGGTTTGCAAGGACAAAATGCCTTTATGTCTCTGAGCTGGTACCTATCCCCTCTTCATATAGGGAGCATGAGGTGAAGTCCTTGCTCACCTGACTATGATTGCTGTGCTTCAGGATTTCTGTAGTTGGGAGCAAGTTATAAAGAGCATCTGCTAGCAGATTGGGTCTGAATCATCATCCCTGTAAGTGTTGAAAAAATTAGTAGCTGTGGTGCTTAGGGACGTGGTTTAGTGGTGAACTTGGCAGTTCTGGGTTAATGGTTGGACTTGAACTTAGAGGTCTTTTCCAACCTAAATGATTTTATGATTTGCTTGGGGTATGACCAAGGTCAGCGGCCATCATATTCACTGTCCTGGGATGGGGATGTACCCCTGGGATTTCGTGGCACAGAAGTGAGGGGTAGTCAAGAGCTGCTGGGACTCAAGTGGAGCTCCTTGGGAGCATGATGGAACCCCTGTGGTGAGGGGTGGCTAGTTGGAGACCTTTCTAACAGTGATCAAAGGGCTGGGGACGAGGTCCAAAGTGACGTGCATGGGGTCACACAGAGTCTGAGCCGCAGAAGCCAGCCCTGAACCCTGATGCCTCCCAGAAGAGGCTGGCATTCAGCACGCATCCTGCTGTCTTCCTTGTTAAGTGATTGCCCTGTTTTAAAAAGCAAAGAGGATTGATTTGCTGAAGTGTCCCTTTGCGTGTACAGCTTTCAGCTTGCAGCTGCTGCTCTAACTGCGATACAGAAATTTCTCTTGAGACAGGAAAGAATGTCAGCTTAGGTTAAAAAAAAAAAAGAAAAATTAACAAGAAAACAATCCTGCAAACTTAAGCAAAGAAATTAGCATGATTCTGGAGCTTAGCAACAAGAATCACTCCTGAAACATTTCAGTAATAATTGTTTTAGTCTGGTTTCAAGGAACAAGCTGCATCCTGATGCTGGATTCATGCAATCCTGGGATTAAAGAATGAAACTGGATTTGCAGTATGTCATTTTCATTTCCTTCACATACAAGGGGTGTAAGGTGGGAATTTATGTTCAGATTGGGCTGCGACCCCATCAGCTCTTCCTAGCAAAGCAGGGGGGTGACTAGATCAGCCTTGGGGAGGAAGCCAGAAAGGAAATCTAATTAATGAGGATTTAAAAATGGGAAGTTTCACCTTTTAAAAAATTTCCCTGGTTTTGACATTTGTTCTCTTGCACAGAGCCAAGAAAAGCAATACGTTGAAAAACATTTGGAACCAACAAGAGAAAAAAATTGTCTCCAAGGTGGTAAGATTTAGGCCAGGCACTGTAAAGGGATGCCAGAAACCCTTTGAGCTACTGTCCAGGCAAAAAAAGAAGCACATAAAGCAAACCTGGGGCTAAGAGCACTGAGAGCTGATACTTCCGTGAGGAACTGGCAGACCCAGAGATGAGTGCCAATGCAAAATGAGAAGACTTGTTTGGATTATTCTCCACTGAAATTCTGTTAAAAACAATTTTCTCATCAATTTTCCTTAGTTCTGAATCACTGTGATTCCCAATGAGATGTAAAAGCTACTTTTGGCCATTTGGGGTCACCGAACATGTAAGATCTGTACAGTTTTAAAGCATTGTAATTTGAAAATGCACACAGCCAATTTTTTTCGCGTTGTAATTTCACTAAAGTGGTCCAATATCAGGAACGACCCACACAGAATAAATATCAAAATGTTTGCAATGCCACACAAGAAACACAGGAAAACCAACCAGGTTTGCAATGCTGCAAGCCCATTTCCACTCGGATAAATCAGAGGATAGAAACCTTTGCTCCTTTGACTTCGCACTTGTTCTTTTCATTAAAATCTCCTTCACAAAAGAGTAGAGGTGCAAAATCCTCTCTCCAAAAAAACTTGTGATTATATTCAATCACAAAATAAATCTACAGCTTTGGGGTCCTCATTCCCACTTCTTTGCACGCTTCCAGCTATACTGATTTTGCTAGTTAAAAAAGAAAGCAATCCCAATCAGCTTGTCCCACCAAAGTACTGTTCTGAAAAATTCATCCTCAGCTCCCTCAGCCCAGAAGCCAATAGACCTGCAAAGATTTTATATTTCAGCTCAACATACCTCCAAAAGAACAAGCAAAGCAGGCAAAGGCTCCTCCAGCTTCTAGTTATAGTTGTGGCTTGGGTCAGAGAGGCAAAAGGAGCCACATGGGACAGCACTAAGCCCCTGCAGATTGGTTTGACTTCCCTTCGGTCCTGGTAACACTGCTGCAGATGGTTGCCTTATCTTTCAGAGATCTACACCCCTGAGAAGGTTGGCTGTTGGATCAGCCACGTCCAGGAGGCTGCAAGATGCAGCAGAGATGTTTATGTTCATGCTAGGCTTTTGTATTTATAGCCCAAAGGGTCACAGGTTCATTTTAGACTGGAAGGGACCTCAGGACTTCTCCTGTCCAACCCCCAGCCCAAAGCAAGGTCAGCTACAAGATCAGATCAGGTTAGCCAGGGCTTTGTCCACTCTGGTCTTGAAAACCCCCAAGGATGGAGACTGTGTTGGCAACTCAGCCCTTTCCAGTCCTGGATTATTTCCTTGCTGTTAGCTTCACATGTATATTGGGTGTGAAGGTGTTATTTCAAGAAATCTGTCCTAGGCAATAGTCAGCTGTTATCTGCCACCTGTGAAAAAATGCAGAAATCCTCAAATGATGAGTCTGGGGCTGTGATTATAGGTCCATAGAATAACATAATGCTACATTTCTGCCCTCATGTGTCTGGCTGTAAAAGTCTGCGGTTACAAAAAAATGCTGGTTTCACCTAAGTCCTCAGGGAAAAAAAAAAAGACCCTAAAGCCTTGGATCACAGGCGTGGAAGAACCATCCTACAGCTTAGCCCATCCTCCTGCTTCTAAGAGCAGCCACAGCAGAAGCAGCAAGAAGAACATGAACAGGAGAACATGCATGGCGCTACCACATAATACTCCCTCAACCCACAGCAATTCATGGCTCCGTGTAATTAATAGACCTCACTGGATTTCCCACCGTGAATTCATCCAGTTGACTTCCCAACTGCTGTAAGTTTTCAGCACACAACAGATACTGCAGTGAGGACCACCACCGCTAACGATGTGTGTGAAGGAGCACCTCCTTTCCTTCCTTTTGATCATGCCTTCTGCTGCTTTCCTTTGATGTCCTGACACCCCTGAGCAGAGAGAAGCAGTGCTGTGCTGGCTGGACACCCAAGGCTGGAACCTGGCTCATGCTGTGAATAGTGCTTGGAGGCAGAGAGGTGCTGCTCTGCCCTGCTCCAAAGTAAGTGTGGACACTGGAGGGTGTATCGCTAATGACCTGTCTTGTTGGCCAACTACCAGCTGCGTTCCGCACTCCAGAGCCAGAAGAAAGTATATTAGGGTGTTAGTGAGTCCCTCCAAGGCTGCTATTCTTATAAACTTGAGTATTATCCCAGGGATGAGAGTGAGGGCTTGGATTTACCCATTTGTGCCTCAGCTTCTTCGTTTATAAATTGGGACTAGCATTGTTTCAAAGAAGCCAGGGAACACAGTTTGGCTTCTATAACATCTTCACCTTCCGGGGGTATAACCCATGTGTTCTAGAAATTATCTAACTGGTTGAAACTTACCACCAGGAAAAACATTTCTGCTAGCAAATGAAACACTTCTCCAAGTCCTCTCTAGGTGTAAGGGACATCAGAGCTGTGGTTTAAAGCTCAGAGAGTAAGAAGCTCCTTCTGCCATCTGATGGCGAACGGAGGGAAGGAGTCGCAGCACTACATCTGCTCAGTGCTTAGCCAGGATTACCAAGGACCAGACCTTCCAGACAGGGGATTGCTTTTTGTTCTTCAACTATTGGCAAGGACTGAGAAACATGGGCACAGGGAGAGTTTCGGTTTCAGATGTCCACCCTTAAGCTCCTCCAGTGACACTTGTGGTAGTCATTGGAACAGAAGCCAAACTGAGAGTATGTCATGGGGTGCAAGGTGAAACACTCAGATGAAAAAGATGTGAGGCTGTGTCCGGACATGTGAGAGGGACTCTTTGAAGTTCCTCTACATGCCTGGATGTTTCTCAGGGGTATTCTTTCACTGAGAGGACTATGAGAAGCTACTTGTATTGTAGAAATGTTCCCACCTAACCAGCCCTTAAACTAAAGTGATGCATAGCCAGGGGAAACAGCTAGCATTTCAGGGAAAGGAAGGTTTTGGAACTGACTCAGTAACAGTATTACTGTTGCAACCCACTACTGTAACTTTCCTTCTAGACCTTGGAGACTCTGGTCCTTCCCACAACAACTGCCCCACAACCTGACTGAGCTCATTGTCATTGCTGTGCCAGCCCTGCTCCTCCTCCTGTCCCAAGCATGGAGCTAATGGTGTCTCTCCTCTGTCCTTCATACTCCCTACCTGCACCCAGTCCTTGCAAAAGAAAGTCCCCCCAAGCACAGTGGAGTATGCTTTTCCCTGCGTGCTGTGACCTTGTTTTTTGAAAGTCCAGATTCCTGCAGCCCTGCAAGGTCCCAGGGGACCTGACAAGGCAATGAGGTCTCTGTTGCTGCAGTTAGAGGGTGTCTAGTGACTGTGTAAGCCCCAAGTCTGCAGACTGAAAGGTAAATCATGTCTCATGTCAGTGCTGTTGACCTGATGGAGGTCTAGGAGGGGAACAAACCCCAGCCCGCACCAGAATGGTAGTCTTTCAAACTGATAACAAGGGTTTGATTTTACAGAGGGTGACATTCCTTACATTTTTCCTTATGATTAATGCTTTCCTTCTATGTTCTTGCCACACCACGAACTCCTTGGCTGCACAGTAACCCTTTGTGCACTGCAGGCCATGTCCAGCAAATGGCAATGAGGTCTCAAAGCTAGACCCATCACCGTGACAAGTTGGGAGGACAGGCTGGGCTCCCAGGACCAAGAGTGTGGGTTGTGTTGGCTGGAGTAACAGTTTAAACTCTAGCAAACAAGGTGCTGGTGGGATCGGATAAGATCACTCTGACAGTGGAAAGATCCTACAGAGGCTCTTTGCATGAGCATTGTGGCATAAATCATATTCTTGAAATGGCTGAGCTGGCAACAACAATGCATACGAAAGCTTTGGACTTTCTCAGCTGTGGACACAGCTTCTGCAAGGCTGTGTTTGGGAGACAGCCCTTGCAGAAGGAAGCGTTTTCCTGCAGAAGCTGCTGCTGCCCCAGCTGTGGGACTGTGTCTGGGAAAGAGCCCAAGAGCAATCCTAGTCAATGACAGAGAAGAGCTGGACAGAGCCTAGAAAGCCTGGGAGGACAATAAGCATGGGAACAGAGAAAAATAGCCAAGGACCATCCTCCTTTGCAGTCTGCTGTGGGTTGGGTCATGCTGCAGAATGTCTGCACCCATGGAGGCCTTGGGAAGCACACACGACTGCATTATCACTGCTCGACTGCCCAGTGCAAACTCAGGTTGATTTCCAAAGCTGAGTTATGAAGTAGGATAGTATGAAAAGGGCAGCATCCCTTACTCATGCATGAAATATAAGCTTGTGGGAAGAACAAGGGAGCTTTTGGCTTCCCAAGGCCTTTTGTAATTCTGAAACAAAAGCAATAAACTTCAAATCAAAATCAGGATGGTGAAAAAATTTTCATGTTTTACCTGCTGATCAGTGAAACAACTGGAGCTGGTATCACTGGAGCAGAGATGTTAGCAAAGTGAGAGCTGGTATGCTTGCTAGTTTTCCTTCTGTATCTTGCTTATGTTCACAGAGTGTGGTGGCAGCAGCAGCATAACTCGTCTGAGACCTGAGTCCTTCATGGACGTCAGACCTTCACAAGTAATGAGGTATGAGCTGCTCTTCCCAGGGGAGGGAACAAATCCTAAGAGTGTATTGACATAGAATTGAAGAGGTACATGAAAGCAATGGACAGTGCTTTCCACCACGGCTCTGGTGCATTTTATTCAGGTCCCTGTGTCCAGATGCAGTGTGAGTAGCTGCATTCAAAAGACTATACTGCTCTTTCAAATCACTTTTGGTCCCCCCTCTCTGGGTGCCTAACAGGATCCTCAGCACTTTCATTGCTTCTCAGCTCAGCTTATTTCTTCTCCTTGCTTTTCCATCATCTTGGGATTAAGGGCACATCCCTTCCTCTACAGTTAGCTTAGAGCAGTGGTTTCAGTGCTGCTGTTCCATGCAAACCTGCATGCAAAGGAAGCCAAGAAACCAATGCTAATTGTAACAGTAATTAAAAGCCAAGTGTGAATACTCAGTCAAGGGTCAGCTTGGGTGAAGTCCCAGGCACAGTAGCAGAATGGCTGTTTCAGGAGAGGGAATGTGCCTCATGCCTGGGCTCTCAGCACTGCAGAGCTAATTGCCTCTGGAGCAGCGCTGAGCTGGGAGGGCTGCCCAGCTTTCGAGACCAGAGCCAGGCTCTTCACCTGGAGCCATGTGGTAGCAACAGCTTGTCCACGTCTTGAACCCAGAGGCTGCATGGCACCATAGCAGGAATTCAAGGATCAGGAGGCAGCCAAAGCTTCCTTCCCGAGATGTTTCTGTCCTTGGGAAGCTGTGCTGGGAACTGTGACAAGAAAGGTGGATGATCCAGGATGAGGTCAGTCTGCAGAGGATGTGCCTTTCTCCTGTTGGGATGTGTATGGTAGGCACAGCTACACAGCACAGCTTTGTAGAACCTGGGTCTGATCCTTCTACTCCAGGATGCAAACTGGGACTAGCTTCACAGATGTCATGGAGGTATCATGTAGGCTTTTTGGAAGCACCCAAGGGGTGAGACTTCCCTGTTTATTTCTATTTTATTCATGTCATTAGCATGTATTTTATCAGGGTTGTCACCTGGAGGCCATTTCCAGGGTCCCAGATATTCTGGAGTTTGGTGCTTGAGGCACCCTGAATACTGGGCTCAGCTCCCCCTTTCTTTCCTTCACCTCCCTTCAGTTTACTGCCAGACCTTTTCAAAATGTCTGAATCCATCCCTGTGAAACTGGTGTGAGATCAGAACATGGTGCAGTGGCATTTAACTGCCTTTTTAGCTATCTTCCATCCTGATGTTACACAGCAGAAGCATCTTCTCTTTGAACCCTTCCAGAGATGCTCTCCCACTGATTTTATCTGGAGCAGTGTTTACTCCACTCTCCCTAAATAGCAGATCCAAGCTGTCCAGTCACCACTTAATCAAATGCCCTTCTGAGTAGCTTGTCTATTTGGCAACAATACTTTTCAAGGGATGTTTTGAAAAATACTGCTGCAGGAAACCTGCCTCTTCTCCACCCCACTGTCATGGCATTGTCCATGTGCCTCTCTAGCTCATTGTATGGCAAGAAAAATGGCTCTCCTCTCTCTTATTTAGATGAACAAGGATTTACCAAAAATGTTCATTTTCTGAGAGGCCACAGGAAAAGTATTTCCATAAGATGGAATGACAATAACTTGGTAAGAAAACTTCACATTGCTCAGGGCTACCGATGAGATCAGTCTCAACTGAAGCAGATGTTCAGAGGAATATTTTCTTCAATTGCCATTACTGGGCCATGGGAAAGAACTGTATTCCTAATTTTTTGAGGTAATTGTAGGTCTTGGAGCTCTCTTGGAAGATGTAGAGGGTTTGTCTGCCTTTCTTGGCCAGTTTTGAATGAGGTGATCACATTTTGCTTCCAGAGGAGGACAGCCTGTCCAATAACCTAGGAGCACCTGTCCCAAAGTCAGCATCTGTGCATTTATGTTATGATACGATATAAAAAAATGCACTTTGCGAAGTTTTCATATAGCATCCACAGAAGAGACCAAGATGTAGTTTTTCCCTATTAAAGAGAATGCAAGAGTATGTGGTTTATAATAAAGTCTCCAGGTCCATCTCTGATGGATAGCTACATGGAAACCAGTTGGGAAAGCACCTGCCCAGAAAAACATCCAACGGGTGTCAAAGATTTCAGCATCCTGTAAGGGAAACAAGGTGATTTGATGAACCAAGATGAGATGGATCCAAGTAGAAAAGTCAAAGTTGACACCATTGAGTCAGGATTTCTCTGCATGTAAACAAGTTATTTCCTGACAGTCAAGCGAGAAACAGCAGTTTCTCAGATATCGCCTTAATGGTTAATACAAGTCATTCTGGGTCATCAAAGGCTGGATACAGACAATGCCACAGGCTATTGTAAATCTGCATAATTGGTACTTAACCGGTAATAGTGGAATCAGTTACAGCCATAATTAAGAGTGTGAAATTTCAGTGTTTATTACATCGGTGTAATGAGGACTCATCCTCTCTCAGCTGAAAGTGGAGTAACTGCCATCAGCCACCACCAGAAGGTCTCAAATCTGCAGAAAGTGGCATAGCTTCTTGGATGGTGTTAACAACTCTGCGGTGGTGAGACACCGACTTGCCACCAGCTGAGGATCAGGCCTTCCTCTGTGTGCTTCTGCTCAAGCAGAGCTCAGAAAAGCCATGTAAGAGCCAAGAAAACATCTTTTCTCCTCTTCTCATGCTCCTGAGCCCCTTCCAGGAAAAGGCCAAGCAGTAGATGATAAGAGCTCTTAGAGCTGACTTGGTAAGGGCGGGCCTGTGATTGAGATACAGGTCTCTGGGGACAGCAACAGTTGAAGTCTTTCCAATTAGCACTTTGGATTGGAGTCAAGAGCTGTCAGGGCTTTAATTTAGTAAGCTGTGTCCCTCTCCCTATACATCCATGTGACAGCTCATTCGTTTAGGGTTGATAGAGTGCATAGCTGGCCTCTAACTGTTCTCCCATCCATCTCCCTCCCTAGTTTGCTTCCTCAAGAACATTTTCCAAAGGGGAATTTCCATGGCTTGTGGATGCCTAAGTCAATTTATGCCAAAGAGTTATTCCTGCTGAAAAACAAAACCTCAATGCTCTCTGAGTCCTTTTTATGCCCTGAAGTGGGAACGTTGGTTGGTGTCCATCATCACAGAGAGGAGACAATATTTTTCTGCACTCTGTGTTGAGCAAGCTTTTATTGAGCTTGTTGGATGCCAGCAGAACATAGGAGCTCTGTTGATCATGTTTTTCCAAGGTCAAAATAAGGGTTAACAAAATTGCATCCCAGTCAAAGTGTTCCCTGAGTGGACTTGACACTTTGGCCCAGAGAACATCTTTCTTGGATAACAGCTGTATTGCATGGTCAACATCCATGTGCTTTGTTGAGGCTAGGCTCTTATCTACCTTCTATGAGCCAGCATCGCCCACCAACATCAACACTCCATTACTGTTGGGGTAAACATGGACAACCTTCCTTTTTCTTTTTTTTTTTTTTTTTTTTGAGCATGTATTAAAATGCCACCAACTCCTGAGCCTCACACCGGCAGTAAATATGGCCCACAGTTCAAGAATGCATTCGGGTGCGAGTTCTCTCAGTAACTTCCCGAGATCCTTTGGCAACTGGAGGTGAACAGCCCAAACCAACAAACCATTAGCAGGTATGACATAGGAACTGTCCTTCTTGCCCTGACATTTCCTTCCATGTACAATCCACCCTACATCCTCATCAAACATCATTGTTTCCTACCCAGAGCTGTCATTGTGCCTTTTTCTTTGGAATGCAATGAATTCCCAATGACTTTAGGCAAGAGTATAGCTGAAAGTGTCTTATATCACTGCTCTTAAAGCACCCATAATCCAGACCACCAGGTCTTATCTGAGCCTAGTGTCCATCACAGAAAGTCTGGTTCTGCTTGACTCTTCCCTAATACTAAACACCCTCAGCCTACATGCCTACTCTTGAGCCAGTTGCCTACAGTCGGGTACCCCTGGCCAAGTAGACAGGTCTGCAGTGTGGAAGTCTCCACTGGAGCTAGTGCCCTAGGCTCCCTTTGTAGCCAATGGGGCGAAACAGGATACATGCCATCTGGTCTAGTTTAGAAATTTACTCAGGAGGTGATGAGTCATTCCTAGAAGTACCCATTTTTCTCCCTTGATTAGGAATGGAGGGTGGGCAGCTAATTCGGTTGGAGATGCGTATGCTGATTTAAAGTCTCAGAGATTTAAAGTTTAAAGACTTCAGATGATTTGAATCCAAATGACCGTAATTACAGCGTAAATAGGAAGGAAAAACTATCCAGCATCGTTATGATGCTTGTGAAATAAGGAGCAAGAACAAAAATACAAAGCCAAGACCACGTGCTCTGCTATTAAACAGGCATCATAGGTCAGCCTCCCAGCTGGTGGGAACCTGCTACCTCTTATAACTTCCGTACTCCTTGGCCAACAAACCTGAGTATCAAAAAGAAGCTGGGAGGAGGTAGAACAAGAGCAGTGGAGGATTAGTTTGAAGATCAGCGTAAGGTCCCACAGTTTCTCAGTGTTGGTGAGATTTCAAGGGCACAAAGACAGACACCTGTGCTTCAACAGAGACTGATGGGAAGCAAATCCCTCATGGCCCTTTGTGCCTTTGATTCTTTCCTATTCAGCAATATTAAATAAAAACTACTGTAAACTGAGAGCTGGGGAGTGGGGAGCAGGGATCAGAAAACAGTGAGCATGATCAGTCTTGTTAGTTGTTAGACTGACAAGAATAATGGAAAGGAGGAGGAGAGGGCACAAGAGAATGCAAAAGCATTAGGCAGAAATTCTGTGAAGCTTATGCAACCTAAAATAAAATGCGATTTGCACACAGTGCCGTTTAACCTCACGCCCCTGTGACTAATGAATTTTCAATGCTGGGGGATAAAGAAAAAACAAAACACAACAACAACAACAACAAGCTGCAGCAGCCCACAATTAGCTGGCAAGCAGCAAAAGGACGGTGTTTTCCCCAGTCTACTTTGCAAAGCTTTAGCAGCAGTGTATCTTAGGGGGCATCAGTGGGAGACGGACAGGCTCAGTGCAAGACTTTAATTTTCAGGCATTGTCTCACTGATAAAGATTTTAATTGGAGTGTTTATGTTTCCAGTCCTCCAGCAACACAGATCTGCTCTGTTAATGTGTTTTAAAGGACCAGAGGTAACATTTGGAAGATAAATGTGGTGTCAGCTGCCCACTGGGTTACACAGACGTTATGGCCCACTGAGGATTCATTATCCCTTGTATTTTTGAGGGTTTTTAATGAGTTTTCCAGGCACTGACCTCTGGTTTTATGGAACCTTTCCTCTTGCATCTGCTTTTGGACACCAGACTGGTTTATCAACTGATGTAAATCAAGCCACTTCACTTGACTGGCTTAGGTGAGCTATCAGGTAGGGTCCTGGACAGCAAAGTTACGCTGAAGACAGGACACTAGAACTGCTGTTCTTATTACAGACTGAGTCCAGCAGCTTTTATAGGTAGGGATGCCAACAAGGTGAGGGTCTAGGAAGGGAAGCAGCCTTTTGTTCTCAGCTATGGGAGATAGCTCATATCCAAAAAGGGAAAGGAATCACCCTCCACCTGATCTGATAGCCCACCAGTATCTCTGAAAACACAGATCAGAAGAGGGAAGAAATTATGGTTGCAATTCCAACATCCAACTGTGAGGTCAAGTTTTGGTCCCTGGCCAGCCCCGGTTCCTGTTTGAGGATAGGATGGTCTGGGAAGTGACCTGTGGTTGTTTCAAACAGTCCTGGAGCACTCAACTGTGCTAATTTAGGGAAGGCTCCAGGCACCCTACTTACGAATTTGGCCTTAGCAAGGGGCAGGAGTGTCATTCCTGCCCTGATAAGCACAGGCACTGTCCCACACCATTTGTCTTCACTGTCTCCAGTGACTTGATTAGCATGAGGAAGTCGATCCAACATGGATTTATTTATTTTAAATGAATGTGAGACACGTTCCAAAGTGCCACATTGACAGCCTGGGAAAGCATGGTCCTGCATTTACCCTGAAAAGAAGGACAAGAAAGAAAACAGCCTTACAGGCTTGATCTTCTCTGCCTACTGCCTTTATTGAGGAGCTACCAGTTAGGAAGATGCACCTTCAGGTGAAAAAATACTGTTCCCCACCTCTTAAAGACAATTTGCAGCTGCTTCACAGCAGCTTGCTGGGATACCTCCACTCCAGACTTGTAATCTTTCAGATGAGTGAGAAGCTCCTTTGGGTCTTTACAGCTGGATTTCAACAGCAACCTAACAACAAACAGCATCGAAGCCCTCCAGTTTGTCCCCCTGAAAACCTGCATTTGTCTAAAAAAGGAAAAAAATAAAGAGGAATATTTTCCCTTTAGAGGTGATAAGAGGCTTTTTTTTTTTTTTTTTCTTTTTTTTTTCTGCAAGACTTCTGGACTGTTCTGGTTGTTTCTTTACATCTTACCAGAGCCATCAGACTAATTTGAGTTTGGGAACATGGAGACATGAAATATTTAGAATTGGCACTGGCTTTAGTTTCAGTCTTCCAAAGGGAGTCCAAAAGGCAAAATCAGACTGTGAAGATTTATATGCTCTTTGAATAAGCAGTGAGCAGAGCTTTTAATTGATCACAGTTCATTTAAAGTGAGAGCTGAGCAAAGCTGGGGCTGTTGTGGGGTCAAGATGAACAAAGATACACTTCTACACGCCCTTGGAAATCCCAGTGTTATTAGCAAGATACTCTGCTCCTGCAAAATTCTTCCTCCTAGCAATACACCTCAACCTGAAATCCCTTAGAAAGGGCTGTTCTGGGGCACAGCACACATGTGGGTGCTCTGGGGTAGATGCCATGTGTCACAAACCAACGTCCTCTTGTCTTTGTGGCTGCATCTAATGAACGTGCTGCCCCTTCTCTTTGATGCAATTATAGAGACGTGTGTAAGGAGCAGGGAAACCAGCAGAATAATGTCTGGTTTCCAGCAAGAGGAAGTTTTACTTTAACCGAGGTTATTATCCAATTTAAACTGCACTCTTTGAAAGTGCTGGCTGAACAGTGATGTGAAAAAGGGGATTTTCACAAAGAAACAAAGAGGCTCTCATTTACAACCCACCCCTGAGATAGCCTTTGGGAGAATTCACCCTCCTCTTCTTCCTTATAGTTGGTTTAAGAGCCGGGGTGGCCAGCGGTGGTTTTCCACCTGCATATGGCTGCTGGTCTGCTCCCACACCCAGGCACTGCAGTGTGCCTGATCCTGATGGAGCAAACATACCTCTGATGCTGGGTTGAGCTCTGCAGTCCTTCTGGGGTCACTGCCTGGTCTGTCATTCAGAAAATATTTTTATGTCATTTCCCCACTCTTCCCCCCTACTTCTCCACACAGAAAGGGAGTGATCTTGTCTTTTCTCATTTTTGGGCTGTAATCACCAAATCATGGGTGTCCTCACCACTGCAGGATGATCGGCAAACTCCAATGGAGAAAAACAGAAATTAAAAGTTATTGACTGGCTTGGACCAAATGTTGCGTAGAGTCCAGTGAGTCATTTTTTCAGAAAACAATTAATTAAATTTAAAGTGGAGGGATGGGAGCAGTGTGTTATTTGTGCATATGGGTTGAATGTAGCTGATGGCTTCAGCTGAAAACATGAGTATGGGAATGATGGAAGGGAAATGTCAAAATGTTTCTTTTCAACCTGTCTTATGTTTCACATCAGAAACACCAGAGCAATTTCAAAGCAAAACCTTTCAGCTTCTATTTGTCATTTCATAGTGGAATTTCTCTCAGAGTGGACCTGTCTATTTTTAATAACTTAGAAACGAAGCAAAAAAATTTAATTAGGTGGTCAAAAGAAATATTTTGGGTTCACCTCACCCCAAATGATAATTTTTCCAGCTTTTTTAAATTTCTCTGAAAATGAGAGGGGAAATAGTTAGGCTTGACTTATATCACTTGTTTTTTATTGATTTTCTAATAAAAGCAGGGACCTGAAAAAGAATGATTCCCAAGCTCTGAACTTTGCTCTGAACCAAGCTGTATCTCTTGATAGCGTGGGTGGAGTACCTTCTCCTGATTATAAATAGTCTGTGCTTATAGACAGTAACTGAAAATATAAAAATTTGAGGGGGGAAAAAGAACAACAAAGAAGAAGAGCTTTCTGAACTTCTTGCTAGCTTCTTGCATGCTGGTAGACCTTGACTCTGCTGGGGTTTTAGCTGGAAGCACATCAGTTCTTAGAAGATGGACAGGGCTGGAGACAGCACTGGGCCAAGGTGCTGGACATGGAAAGGGTAAGGCAAAGAGCAGGGATCCTTGGGTCACTGTAAGGAGCATGACACTGTGCCACTGCCAGCTTGTTCTCTTCCAGCAGCAGAAGAAGCATCAGGGGAGGAAAGAGCTCAGGCTGCATTACCTCCCTGAGGAAAGCATCTCTGTCCATAGCACTTCATCTGATCCCATTCTTCTGTTTTTCTCTCCTGGGAATGGGGCAGCGAGCACAGAAAAGGAACAGAATTGGCTCCCTCAGGGTGTCTTGTGCTAACACAGTGCCTGGTGCCTCCCAGGGCTCTCAGTCTCTATTTAAATAAGCCCACAAGAGCATGCTGATTTGACTATACTTCCTACTGAGACCTGCAAGGTGACCTATCTTAATAGGGTCTGGCCCAGAATCTGGTGGGCAGTCCATATCCCAAAATTGCTCCAAAAAAGCAACCCAAATGCCTGAATTCTGGTCCCATGTCAAATGTGAATGTGAGTCATCTTCCTTGCAGATTTTCTCTGATTTGCAGTGCCTTCATGTTGTTCACCCCAGATTGACACAGCCAGATATACCCACAGTCTTTTTCTTAAAGAAATAGGGTTATTTCTGCTTGTTTCTAGGTTTTCCCTTCCCTCTTCCTCTCAACAGCTCCTGAATCCAGTTGTCATTTTCAACCATCTTCAAAGCAGAGGGAGAATTCTCAGAGCTAACAAAGTCTTGGACAAGCAGCAAGGTTGGGGAGAGAGACCCATAAGCTCAGAAGGGATGGGTGAAACTCAGGCTCCTGTATCAGACACCAGAGAATCCACAGCAGGCAAGAGACCTTAAATATATTCCAAAGGTAGAAAAGAAAAATCAATCAGTCAGCCTTGAGAAAGAGACTTGGCAATGCCCATGGACAAAGATCCTGGTCTTTTTCGCTGTAAACAGAGAGAAAGTGGGGTTTTCTCTCAAACACTGGGATTTATTTGCAGAGGGATGTGTTTGACTGAGGAAAGTGCAAGTTGCTTCTGTACTTTCCTGCTCATACAGTTCAACAGCACAACCCAGCCTAGTTTTCAGGCATCTAGGACATATTCTAGGTCCCTCCCCAAAGGCTGTATTGGCTTTTCTGACCCTGGACTTTGCTTCATCCTTGCTCAGTATATCACAGCACAGGACAGACTCCAATGCTGAGCTCCTGAAGACCTCACTTAGCCTATTGTCAGGACCCAAGGGGCTTGAGGATGTCCAAGATGTCCTGCTGACACCAGATGTGATTTTTTGGTGATAACTTTCTAGATAGTTTTTGCTGCCATTGAGAGATGATGGTACAAACACTTCCCCCATCACATGAATGGGGAGCTGGTGGCTCCCAGCAATGGTAGTGGGAAGGTGGAAGGTGAAGGTTTCTAGGCACCCCAATGCAAATCTCCTCTCTAAATCTCTCCTGAAGACTCAGACATACGTTGGGGCTTTTAGCTTCGAAATTCAAACAATCTGGGATTTCCTTTCCCAGCACATTTGTATTCTCCTGAGAGAGGACTCTGCTGTGTCCTGTCAACTCAGCATTGAATCTATGCTCACCACCTCTTCCTCTCCACATACACTATATATATATATATACACACACACATATATATAAAGACACACACAAAAAAACCCCACCCAGACCGACAACCTAAGAAATACTATTAAGAAAACAGTTGCTCCTGCAGCCCCAGAGGGAAAGCACAACAAAAGAGAATCTTTGGAGGCAAAAGACCAGCTAAACAGGCAGAAATTCTCCACACTGAGGCTGTGAGGTGCAAAGTTTCCCACCCTTCCTCTCAGCCTGATTTCTGGGCATCTGCACCACAAAAAAAAAGCTTGTAAACTAATCAAGCCATAGTTTGTGCTGCTTCTATAGAACACTTCGGGGAAATTGCTCTTTTTTAATGTCTGTCAGGGAAAAAGAAAAGAAAGACATCTTTTTACACGTGCATTTTATTTTACAACATTACAGAGAGGACCAAAATGGACTGAGGGAAGGGGGTTGGTGTTCACCCCGAGTGCATATCTACTCTGGTGGAGCTGGTGGATATACATTCATTTATGCCAGCTGAGAAACAAGGCCTGGGGTTCTCATTATATAAACAACACTGAATCCTGACTTATTGTTCCCCAGGAATCAAAGAAGGGAGATGGAGGGTCAGACCACATAAAATCCAGATAAATAGGATGAGGGAGAGATCTGAGGTCAAGTGGTGTTGCTGTTTCAGGGCAAGCAACTTATTTACTGTAACAAATCCTCTTCCTTCAAAATCGTCATGGAGTAGTGATCCTTTTGAGGATCACGGAGCTGTGGTAGGGGTAAGGCCAGGTTTTCAGAGGGGATGGAGACTGCCTCCACCCCATACCCCATGGAACAAGGCAAGGAGATCAGTATGGCTGATGGGACTGTGAGAAGCCCCTCCAAGCTCTGGAAATAGGATGGGGGTGATGGTGGGGAAAAATCACACAAAACCTCACACAGATATGAGTGGCAGATGTATTTGAAAGAGGGCCTGGCTTGGAGATGCTTGGAGATGGGGTTTATGCTCAATGGTCCTATTATTACTGGGACCAGTACTGTTTAATATCTTTATCAATAACATTGCAGGATCAAATGCACCCTCAGCAGATTTACAGATGATGCCAAGCTGAGTGGTGCAGTTGACACACCTGAGGGATGGGATGCCATCCAGAGGGACCTGGACAAGCTGAAGAATTGGGCCTGTGTGAGCCTCATAAGGTTCAGCAAGGTCCTGCCCGTGGCTTGGGGCAACCCCTGGTATCTGTGCAGGCTGGGGATGAAGGGATGGAGAGCAGCCCTACCCAGAAGGACCTGGGGTGCTGTTGGATGAGAAGCTGGGCATGACCCAGCACTGTACGCTCGCAGCCCAGAGAGCCACCCGTGCCCTGGGCTGCATCCCCTGCAGTGTGGCCGGCCAGGCGAGGGAGGCGGCTCTGCCCCTCTGCCCCGCTCTGGTGAGACCCCCCTGCAGCGCTGCCTCCAGCTCGGGGGTCCTCAGCACAGGAGAGACGTGGAGCTGTTGGAGCGGGGCCAGAGGGGACCACAGGGATGGTCAGAGGCTGGAGCAGCTCTGCTGTGGGGACAGGCTGGGAGAGTTGGGGGGTTCAGCCTGGAGAAGAGAAGGACTGGCAAAGTTGTGTGTGCCAATAGTGCTCTGAAAGTTGCAAGCTCTGGCTTCCTAGGAAAATTTAGGTGAGTTTACCATTTTCTAGATAAAACAGAGTACAAGACTAAGAGATATTCCAGTGTTACCCAGTATGGTGAAAAAGGGAAGCAATAAAAATTTTAGTGCAACTGTCTTCTCAGACAGCAACATCAGTTGACCATGAGGCATGACCCAATGGGGAACCAGACACTTCATTCATGGAGTAGAGCCTGGAAAATGCACGTTGGCTCCCAGCTCCAAGCAAGGCCTTTAGGAAATGCTGCCCTGGAACATCTGGGAATCATAAACCACGGCACAGAAGGGAGTCATCCTTACCATTGATAAAGGGATTTCCCATTTCAGAAGGAACAGTAAAACCTATAGACCACAGCATTTAGTTTGGCCAGGCATTATGGGTTGTATCTGGGAAATGCTGGATTGAACAGCTGGGTTTTATAGGACACTGGCCTAAGTGAACATAGGTGTATCTCTTGGCTTTTCCATCTGAGCATGTGTCTTGACAAGGCTGGAAAATCAGTGGCAGAATTAAGTAGAAGGAAGACCCTTGTCTTGGGAACCAGAGATTTTGAAGAAAACCACAATTCATCCAAAGCATGGTGCCAGAGAACGAGGCTTGGGTAAGTGGTGCCACATGAGGACCAGGGGGAGAACAGAGAGCACTTTCCCTTAGAACTGCAGAAGGATCTTTAGGAATACAAGGGAGGAAAAATAACTCTGCAGATCTCCTGATGACATTCTTCTCTGCTTCTGTTTGGCGTCCTGGAGTAGGTAGGAAATTATCATGGCTGACGAAATTCTGGGGTAGGAAGCCGTGCTTCTGCGTTCCGATCCTCCAGCCCAGGGGGAAAAAGAACTACAAGGGAATATATTATAATTGTGATTGGAAGCAAAGAATATCCTCAGATGCTTCCCTGGAGGAAAGTCATAATAGCATGTAATTTTCAAAGCTGTGAGAGAAGATGTGGGAGAATACAGGTCTTGAAAATAATGCTTTCCCTCACTATTGGAGTGGTTATTGGAAGCACTAGTTGGAGAGCGCAGCATAAGATCTAGGATGTTACGATGCTTTAAAAAAAAACAACCACAAACAAACACAAAAAACTTCCCGATTGATGAAATGGAAGATTTCCTTCTAATGAACTGGAAAACACTCTCTGAAGTGGTAACATGATGAGTCATCTGGCAGGAGGGGTTACACGGCAGAAGGATTTGGCCCAGCAGCCAGATGGGAAGCCAGCAAAGGAACAGTTATCTGGGCATTGGCTTTGTAGAAAGCATGGAGTGCCACAGGGAACGATCACAGTGTGTGATGTTGTGAGCTACCTAGCTGTGAATGGAAGCAGCTATGACATCCATCAATCACTTGATTCAGGATGAAGTCTGGAGAATACAGATTTAAGGAAAGCAGAGTTTGGCAGGATTTCTCCTAGAAGGTGATTCAGTAATTTAAGAAGTGACTTTGCATCCAGGGGGTAGCTGCTAAAATGTTTACAATTACATCATTTTTAAGAGTGATTTGAGGGGGATGAAAGGATTTTATTTTATTTATTTATTGTGTGTGGAAAGTATCTGCTTCTTTTGAAAATGCTTACTTTTCTCATCGAAGACTGAACTCGGGGAAGCTTTCTGCCAAAACCTCACAAAACACTGGGTTCAGTGAAAGGTTGATTTTTTTATCCTTGAAAGAACAAAAGCTTTTCTGTTTTGATTTTATCTCTGTTTTCAGGAAAGAACAAAACATTTGCCAGCGACATTCACCTTAAATGCTGTTAAGGTCAAAATCCTGGAGTATCTTAGAAAACTTGGAAGGGGTCTCAAAAGTTTCAGTTCAAACCCACCTCTGGGCTGTACTTAATAATTTGAGATAATGAACCAATGGATGATACTAACAAGGGCCCGAAGAGTCATGAAAAAAATCTTTGAAATCAGTGCCAATTTCTGGCTCTGAATTCTCCGAATTGTGGAGACAGTTGCCAAAGGTAGATCCAAATTCTGACTAGTCCAAGACAAGATCTGGACATTTTGAAATGTAACTGGATTTGAAGCCTGAATCTGAATTCTGCTGGAAATTCTCCCTCCTATCCAGCAATGCCTTAAAAACCAGAACATGCAACAAAGATGAATCCAACTTCTGCAGTAGAATACTTTTTTTTTTTAAAAAAAAAAACAAAACACACTTACTTTTCGTTGCTGGTTAGCAAAAGGGAGGACAAGAGCATGGCAAGAATAGCATACACAAGAAGGCTGTGTGTTCTGTGATGTTCTTGCTTTGCTTTAGCATCTCCCTGCCACAGCCACTACGATAGCCAGAGTGCAATGACTGAAGGCTGCCTCGAGGTCAGGCAGGCACCCTACCCTAGCAAGCCCTCAGGAGCAGAAGATGATCCCTCCCAAATCCAAGTGAGGATGGAGGTGGGTTCCCTGCTGTTTTGTACTGCCCCAAGACTTTGTCAAAGGGTAGATTAATGTCTCCCAAGCACAGAGCTGAGACGTGGTTGCCAAGCTCCTCACCCTGATGCTGGAGAAATGTGGCCATGGGCAATGGTTGAAACAGGACAACCAAGCTGCAAACCATAGAGCTCTCTGTGACAGATTCACACATCAGTATGAGGTATTTCAGCCCTCACAGGTTACAATTGTCCCTCAAAAAGGACCCATTTGGGGCTGATGTCTGCCAGGGTTTTAGGAAACTTGGGTCCCAGCTTGAGAACCTACTCATCCAGATACCCATCTCAAGGAGTGGAGATGGAAGGATGAATTTGTTCTTGTACAATACATCTAAAGTGATTATTACCAAGGAAAAAACCAAGAGGTCCTTGGGCATGGGCATTAGTGAAGAAACCCAGGAGAAATATTGTATTCTTGGAGTCCCTGGAGGTATTTAAAAGATGTATAGATGTGGCACTTAGGGACATGCTTCAGTGGTGGACTTGACAATGTTAGGTTTATGGTTGAACTCTTAAGGGTCTTTTACAACCTAAACAATTCTATGACTCTTAAGTGAGGACTTTTCTGGTAGACTAGTGACCCTCCAGAAAAGCATATAACCACCTTCTCAGATTTGAATAAGAATACCCAAGGAAATAGTCACCCCAGCCCACATATCCCAGTTCTTTTCTAACCCAAGGATAATGGTCACCTTAGATCCTGTGATGTTTCTCTGTGGTCAGGCACAAGAGATGAAGGATGTCACCAAACAATGGCCAGTGCCTGAGGCAGATAAGCCCAATGGATTGTCCCCTTGCACAAGAAAACTACTTGGCTGGAGGTTTGCTTGCCCAGTGAGGATGCTCCTGAGCACAGGGAAGGGATGGGATCATAACAGGATCTAACTTATACCAGGCTCCAGAACACCTCCAGACACATCCAAATGCAGCACCTTGGCCTCATCCCTATGCAACCCACCTTGCTTTCCAGGAAGCAAATACTCCTCTCCTGTAGCTGTGTGCACCATCAGCCAAGCCTGCTTGTGGATTTATACACAGTGTTTCTGCACAATGTGAACCCAGCTACACTCCCACAAGGCGATCACTGTCTGTGGGGTGAAGTTGGCCGGCTCCTGACGCTTGCACACCACTCCATGCCCAGCTCCTCTGCCAGCAGTATAGGCAGCTCTTTGCTGGCCACTGAGTGCATTTCTAGCAATTGCTTGGCCCCAGGATTAGATGAAAGGAGAGCGGTCATGGGAGAACTCTGGAGATTTGCACTTCCTTTGCCAGCATCCTGAAAGACTGGTGCATTCACAGACACAACACTCCATAATTCATGCCTGAACGACAGAAAATAGGGCACATTATGATATCAAAACCCAGCACCTAAAATCACTCACTTTGTAGTCTGCAATTGAAAGCATATATCTAGCCACATTAAGATGGAGAAGTTTCTTTTCCCAGGGAAATCTCTCCTTCCCCGCTGCCACGTGGGGCACAGCTTTCTAGCTGCGGCTGCTAACTCTGCAGGCAGAACATCTGCCCGTGTGCTCAGGGCAGCAAACTCCATCACAGTCCAAGCCGATCTTGATTTACATTGTGGCAACCGAGACAGCAATTTGGTCTGCTGTTTTTTGGATGGGGGGTGTCTGTATATATGTAAATATGCTGTAAATCAGTACCCAGGGGGCCATGGCTGTGCAAATTCCTGTTCCTGCTGAAGCCACTATTTTTTTCCTAATCCTGCATGGGCAGGTCACACAACAGCCTTGTTCACGTTTGCAGTGATCTGGCGTTTTGAGGCTGCTGAGACCAGAGCAAGCGTCAGACCTCAGGAACAACTTTTGCAGTGGGACTTGGCTGGCAGGACAGGGACAAACAGCCCTAAATATCAAACATACATCCTGCTGCTCTCTTGTCATGTGGACTCACTGTCCTGTAGAAGTGGTGTTCATTCATTACAGAGATTAGCCACCATTACAGACCCAGAGGATGAGGTTCATCATATCAACCTTCAGATGTTTGCAGTGCAGGTTCCTATTCACAGGCATTGCTCTTCAGAGTCAGTGGAGCTAGGAAGACATGGTTCACGTGAGCAGATGTAGACATGCAACTTGGGACAGGAAGGCTTGCACCCTGAAACCACCTGTTTCTCCCCTCTGACTCTAAGGGAAATATCCAGCAATCAGCTTACCATGTATTTCGAGTTACAGCCTTGTCTTCTGTGTTTACCAGGGAAGACACACCACTGGGCATACCCCCGAGACAAGTAAGGGCAAGAGCAAGGTATGTGAAGAAGGAAAAGTCCTGGCAATGAGGCACTTTGCTGCCAGTTGGCTCATCGTCTGCAGAGACTGACAACATCTGCCTCTTGCACAAATATCTTTATGTGCTGACAGCAACGGCATCTGAAAGGAAGATCTTCAAGGAATCCTGGGAAGCAAAAGGGTTCAAAAACAACAGGGCAGTTGTATGGAATATGTATTTGTCTTCCTGCAAAAGCATATTTCATGTAATGGCTTCTTACCCTCAAATAAATCTTAACTCCTTGGCACCTCTCCTAAGCACTACTGTTTTTTTTATAACTGGGGAAACTGAGGCAGGCTGTGGTAGAAGAAGTGACATTTCCAAGGATGTTAATCACTGGCATGCCGAAGGAAAGAGTACCTGTGTATCTGAATGCTTAGACCAGTGCTTTGAGCATTAGAAATTATATCTTCCTGGATGTCAGGCTGCTCGCCCTCCAGCTTGGGAGGGAGGATATTGGCTGCAGGTGACCTGCCAGCAGCAGTTTTAAGGGGAAAAGCAAAAGGAGGAAGATTAAAGGACAGAACCAAAAGCTGGTCCCTTGTGGCATCTTTTACACAACCATTTCCCTTTACAAGGTCCCAAACATCCATTAAGGAAGCTTTTAGGACCAGCCCTTTTTTGTCTTACAAATGAAACCAGATGCCAAAACCCCAGAAGTGGCGGCAGCAGTAAAACAAACCAAACGAGCAGATTCACCTCCTGAACCTGGCAGCAGCGTGAGACCACCTTAGCAAAGTCATCACAGGACCATCCATCATCTCACAAATTAGACCTGCTGCTCTAGTTAAAGAGACACCATAAAGATTTGGAAATTTTTATGAAATATTGGAAAGCAAAGGCACTCACTGCCAAAGTGATTAAGGTCTTTGTTGCTATTTGTAAGTGGGAGTTTCACTCAATAAGCACCTACGATGGATGATGGAGGGTTGTTTCTGCTCAGGAGCAAAGGGGCCGGATTCTGCATGGACAGGAGCATGGAAGGGGTTTTATTTTGGTAGCCTTTCTTCTAGTTCAACAGTGGCTTATGGGAGGAGATACTCACTTCTTATCTAGCTGTGATGTGAAACAGACCATAAATATGTCCTCTCATGTGAAAGAAAGGGTTTGGGGTATATTTATTTGCTACCTTTTCCTCTGAACATCTCCATCTTCTCAATCCCTGTTCCTTCTGCAGCAGCTCTAGGAATGTGTTTCTCAAAAGCAGAAACATGAATGAGGTCAGGAAATCCATTGTGAATGTCACATGCATCAGGGCTTGGGGTGAGCAGTCATCTCCTACCCAATGCCTCCCCTTTCCTGACAAAGCAGCTGTTTAGGTTCTGGTTTATGGAGGTTTTGGGTCACGGAGGAAATCATGTATTTAGGAATGAGAAATGTGGGTTATTTTTTTCTTTGTACTGAGCAGGTTTTCACCAGGAAAAAATGACTGGGGGAAAAGTGTTCACATTTCATCATCAAAACTGAAAACATCATTCACTCTTCAGTGGCAACCTTTGTTGGCTTTCAATAATTCTTTTGAGGTAGTTTGGTACTTCCAGCAAAGTTAAGAAAAGATAGTCCTTTCCCCTTTTATTCCACCTTCTAATCACATGCTTCCCCCCTTGCCCTGTACCTCCTAGAGCTGTCTGCACCCTGCTGCTTTCTCCATCCCAGCATTCCAGGTCCTGTTTTCCTACCCTGCTGGCATTTTTGGTTTGCTTCCCCCCCTCCATTTTATCTTTTATTTTCTTCTACAGCTTAGGAGTTTCAGTAGCTCCTTTCCAGTGATTTTTTTTTGTTTTGGCAAATGGGCAAAGCCAGCTCCTTAGGGAGAAGTCAGTGAAGCATTTCCGCTTCACTGCTAGGGACTAAAAGTTACTGAATGCTGCTGCCCTTGGAGCCGTGTGCCTTCCTCTGGTTTAATGTAAAGCCTTTATATGAAGTTAAGGACAAATACCTTCTCTTACAGAACCACTCCCTGTGACAGCCTCACTAATTAGTTGTTATTAACAGTGATAACGGAGCTTTCAGATTTAATAGGCAGCAGATTATAGCAATTACAGTGAATTCACCGGGTATTGGAAGCTGGAGGTTTGGCTCCTGGGATAAATGGGCAGATTTTGTCAGGCAGCACAGAGCTGCTGCATGGAAGGTGCTCTTAAGGCAAGAAGTCATGGCAAGGAAGATGTACCAGCTAGTGGGGCTGGGGGCAAGAGAGGGTAGGTATCATAAATCTATAGAAAAAAATGGAGAAAGGTAGGTTTGGAAATATCTTTCCTCCTGCGTTTTTGCTCTGTCTCTGACTTTGTCTTTGCTCCACTCCCTACTCCCCTCCCCCAGGAGAGAACAGCAGGGAAAAAGAAAGATGAGAAAATTACAGAAAATGCCAACATGGTGTTGCATCTCACTGTCCCTGGCCGAGTGTCTCTGTGAGCTGGTTTTCTCACTTCCCTGGGTGGCTGTGTCAAGCAAGACCAGCATTTCTGCAGGGTGCCAAGGGTCAGCCTGAGCCCAAATCTTTCTACAGAAAGTAGTGAAAAGGGATCTGAGGTCCAAAGGCTATGTGGCTGGAGAGGTGGTGGTGTGGGAGAAACCTCAAAGGTCCCCACAACTCAGCTCATCAATGATTTTGGCAAGTCCACCTGCCTGGACCCATCCAACTAACCAGAAATGTAGAAACACTTCTGAGGACCACCTTGTCCTCCCTCCCTGCTGTGCTTATAGCCCCTCCAGCAGCAAAGGCATTTCCCTCTGTGTATGAATTTCCCTTTTCCCTGCTGAATTTTTCTTCATTAAATCAGCCTTTGGGAGCAAAACCAAATGCAACATACTGACACGGTAGCCCATCACTCCTCACGAACACGTTTACCAGAGGCATCCCTGGTCACTTTGTTTTCCCCATTATCGCCTAAGCTGATGCAGATCCCTGTCCCTCACTGCTTCCTCTTGCTTCCATCTGCCCTCAAGCAAACAGCTTGGCTGGAAAGAAAAGCCACCACATGGAGACCCTGGAGCCACAGTTGCAGTGATAGCCCCTGAGGGACTACTCCTCTGCTCCTCAAAGCTGGTCCTCCATGCAGCACCCTGGGGAAGGCACCCCACACGAGATGGAGGAAAGGCAAGAGGCTGAGGGGGTGCAGGTGTGAATCACCCCATGCTTCCACTTTGCACTTACTTTCTTAATCAAATTCCAGGAGTGTCTGGAGACCACCACTGAGATCAAAGTCTTGTTAGGGACATCACTGAAAAAATAGGTAGAGCTACCCCAAAGAACTGCTGAGAGCTGGGAAAAGGATAGGGGAAGTGAGGCTTCAGAAACCAAATTTTCTTGCCCTGGGTTCAAAAGCTGGGGTACAGCCAAGACTACACCTCCCATCCTTTCTTCTGAATCATCTCCTATTGTTTCTTCTGAAGCATGAGTGAATTTTAATGGCAAAAATGGGAGATGACAGAAGGAGCTTTACAAGTTACGGTATGGAGAAACTGTATTCATTGCTTGATATTTGCTGCACACCTCTGATGGGATGTTGCTGGATGGACTGTAGGACTTGGGCTTAAACTGGTTGCTGTGTTGTAACGTGTGGACTGCTGCAGCTGGAGCTGCCAGAGTCGATGTGTCAGTGCTATGAAGAGTGCAGCAGCTGCTAGCACAGCCACCGTGAAGGGTGATGGAGCTGTGCTGAGTAGGTGACCTTCCCAGACCTGAAGCAGGCTGGAAAGCAGGTCTTTCAGAAGCACAGACCTCCCAAAGACTATTTTGTACAGTAGCCTGTGTTTAACAGGATTCTGCTAAGATTTTATGTCTTCCCCATAAATATACAGTTACTTTTCTCCTCCTCTCTCTCACCTGAAAGCTACGTTCTCTGCACAGCCCAGCTGAGACCCCAGAAGGAAACGACTCAACTAACATTTGCCCACTTGCCATGGGTTGGCTAACTCTGAGGGGAAAAAAGCCTTTTGGGTATATCCAGAATGGCACAGAGCTGATATCTATTAGGGATTTTGGTTCAAAGTGGTTTGAATAGAAGTGGTGTAAACAGTGATAAATGTTCCGCTTCATTTTTTGTTCTCTCTCACAAAGAAGGAAAAAAATGGCACAGCCTCAATTTCTATAATGTTCTGTTTTCATCTGTAAGAAGAAAATTTTCAAGCTTAGGTGCCAAAAGCAGGAAAATTAAATCTCTATTTAGACAGTTAAATAAGAGGCTCAAATTTCAAAGGCACCAGTACCCTGTATTCCTAATTGCTACCAGAAGAGATTAAGACCTTACTTTACTTTTTTAAAAGGGAATTTTCCAACTCCATAACAATTATTTTTTTTAATTTGCAAAGCATTTCCACAGAAAATGTCCATCAGGGAATGAGGGATGGAACTCCACTCAAAAACAACATACATGTTTTTTCCTTTTAGAGTTCAGCTCCTGGCAAGAGGCACTTTAGATGGATTTGATAGCAACAGAGTTACATAACACATGCTCCCATGCTAAGCTCTTCTTCCATTCCTCTGCACTGAAGGCTTGAACCCAAGCTACTGCCAGTGGAAATGAGGAAATTATGGGATCCTCAATGCTGATGTCCTATGACAGGGTGACCCTCTCAGTGGACAGGCAAAGGCTGTGGCCGGTGTCTGCCTGGGCCTTAGTGAAGCCTCTGGCACCGTCTCCCATGGCATCTCCTGGAGACACCGGCTGCCCACCTCTGGACATGCTCCAGCCCCTCAGTGTTTGGCTGGGGCACCAGCCTGGGGGGGGCTGAGATGGGGGCGCTAGGGGGGTCAGCCTGGAGAGAAGGGGGCTGGGGGGGACCCGGTGGCTCTGCAACGGCCTGGCAGGAGGCTGTAGCCAGGGGGGTCGGTCTCTGCTCCCCAGGAACCAGCGACAGGACGAGAGCAAACGGCCTCACGTTGCGCCAGGGGAGGGTGAGATTGGGTGTGAGGGAACATTCTACACCGAGAGGGCTGGCAGGCGCTGGCACAGGCTGCCCGGGGACGGGGGAAAGTCACTGTCCCTGGGGGTCGTCAGAAACCATGTAGCTGTGGTGCTTGGGGACATGGTTCAGTGGTGGCCTTGGCAGTGCTGGGTTAATGGTTGGACTGGATGATTAACTTAAAGGTCTTTTCCAACCTGAGCAATCCTATGAGTCTATGTTTGCTCTCAAGCCTATTTCTCCACTTTGCTTTATGGTATGAGGTCCTGGCTCCAGGCAGTTTAGTCCAAGACCTAACACACCCTCTGACAGTAATTCAACCCTACACATACTGGTCTAACTCGTCTATCATTCCATCCAAAGCAGGAGGCACTGTGTGCAAGACTGGACGCCATGGGGAAATTGCCACGACTACAAGAGGGTAAGCTTATGCTCCACACTGGACCAACCCAAGGTCCCAAGAATATTTCATGGCAGATGCTCCCAAATCCCAGCAAAAGGATAAGAAAATCTTGGTTTAAACTTGATTTCAAATTCTTTCTTCCCCTCATACAATACATATTCTGCAATATCTGGTCCTCTTTCTGAGCTTAGTACATCCCTACCTGCTTCACATGTTGAAAGTATAAATCCATTATTATATAGTTTTTATTATGATGGTGATCTCTCTAGTCCTCAGCACAGACGGGGAGCTCTCTAAACAGATGTAATGTCACTGGAGTGTGAGCTTCAGGATTTGATCTTGACTGGACCAATTCATGAGAGATGTTGAATTAGGTCTAGTGCTAAGAACTTCCCATCATTTCTCCCCAAATGCCAAGACCCAAGATTGACACTGATGGATGATCAGATGCTCTTAGATAACTTCATGCGTGATGGAATGGCTATGAGTGTCAGAAAGGAGATGAAAATACAATGCAAAATTCTGAGGGAAAATGGAGATTTGTCATGAACCACTGAAAAACAGCCTGGTGCTGGAATGAAGAATAGCACTGCTTGGAGAAGAGCTGTCATCTAAAGATGGGTGAACTTCGTCCTCTTGTCCTTCTGAGAAAGCTCTCAGACATGCTAGCAAAGCTGTGTGGGAAATGTTTCCAGCTTCAACCCTCTGTGCCAGTGGATAAACAGAGGACTTCTGTGCCCAAGGGCTGCCCATCAGCTTTGAGGCTGTTCCATCAGCCCCATGATTTACTAAAAGAAAAACAAGTTTGGAAAGCAAACACACAGACTTCCCAAGAGGGCCTCCAACCACGGGGAAGATGATCCTTTGCCCCAGGTTATATTTTGCACTGTTTATGCTCATTCCAGCCCTGAGAATATGTCCTCAATGTGTGCGATATTGTGCAAACACTGAACAAGAGAAATTCCTTTCTCAGAAAAGGTAAGCTGCTGGGTCAAGGGCACCAAACCCACTTTGCAGGCTCAATGTTATTTAGGCAGCTGCTGTTTCTGGAAATGCAAGCAAATTGGCTCTGGTACATAGATGTTTTCATTGCATTGTGGTTGTTCTCAAGTATCTGGTACCTCCAGTAGCTTCATGGGATGAACCATGGGTCCTTCAGGGTGTTGAACATTAAAGGGACTAAGACAGCATTCAGGACATCTGAATGAGGTTGTTTGCCTTCAAATATCCTCTTGTATTACACAAGTCAATGATTGTGTAGCTCATTTATAAAACATGGTCACCTTGGTTATACAGCAGGACAGACTACTCTCCTTGTTATTAGGAAAAGTTCAGAAATTAACAGACTAACACCATGTTATTAAGAAAAGGAGGAGGGAAGGAAAGCATTTCAGCAATAAAAATGTCAGTTTCTGGTTTATTTTAAAAATACTAAAACAATGAGCTGAAAACAGGAAATCTAGAAAAATCCTTTGATAAATGTCAGTACTTTTAAATTAGGACAAAGGAATTAGAAAAATGGAGGCTTATGTTTAATTCACTTGAAAGCAAATTAAAGGGTTCGGCTTATGGATGAAAGAGAAAATTAGGTTATTTTTTTCTCTGAGAGTTACCAAGGCTACTGCAGCCCAGAGAAAGCCACAGTTCAGCACACAGCTTGGCAAGCTGCTATTGACAAGACTGTTTGCACATCGTAAGTGGATTTAGGAGAAGTGGCTCCATCTCAGGAGTCAGAAGCTGGACCAGACACTGTGTCACCTCCTGGCAGGGACAGCACTTGGTTGGGTCTCTCTAGCCCAGGGATTTTTCCCAAAACAGTTCTTCCTTCCCCACACTTTGCAAGGGAGGTGATGGGATGATGAGTATGAAGCCTCCAGCAACAGGCTGTTTGATTTTTGAGATGCTTATGGGCTGGTTAAAGTCACCTTCTGCACCTTGGTATGGTACTTCCAGCATTTTCAGGTGGCCTAAGTGCCTGGTTTTAGTCAGGTACCCAGAAATGTTGCCCCTCGGTCTAGGTGTGTATGTCCCTTACCAGCTGACATTGCCATGGCTGAAGCTGGGAGTGATTTCCAACAGAGAAATGGCTTATTAAATACCGTGTTTAAGGAAGCCATTACTTTCAGGTTCACAGCTGTACGTTTTGTGCTATTTCATCCTGTTTCTGCTCATTCTCGAGGTCTTCTCTGTGATATTCAGCTCTGCCTACATTTCACGGAGGTTTCTTGGCTTTGTTCCATCAACAGACTTCATTAACACCTCATTTCCACCTTGGGGGCCAAAATTGTTATTGCAAACCTTAAACAAATCAATTGCAAGACAGACCCAGGAGAAACTCTGCTAATAGATGGGCTCCCCAGTCCAGAACTGTTCAATATAATTTCCCCGTTAGTCACTTCCTTATTTTGACATGGTTCCCTCATCAAACCCTGTCTTCTCCCACTGGAGTAACAAGGTTACCCCATGGCACTGCATCAATCTTTCATGTAAAATTTAAAGAAAGGAGATCTTTCAGATGCCCTCCTTTTATTCCCCTTACTAAAAAATTTATTTCATCCAAGAAAATACCAGGTTTGCACACTATGATCTATTAGCCACTCCCTGTGTTGTTAGTGCCCCCTTCCCTCGGTACTATTACAAAGCCCAGTGAGCTTTAGAGCAGAGATACGCATCTCTGGCATCTCTTGGATTACCTCTCTCTTTCAGATGTAAGCCCTGGTTTTGCTAGTCCCCAGTCCGGAGGCTGCACCTTGACTCAGTAGCTTCCTTTCATGTCCCTGCCTCCAGGTCCAAAGTTGTGCATGTTGGTCCTCAGAGATCTGGTGATGGATAGTAGCTGGTCCTTCTGATGTGGTGCCTTTTGGGATAGAGGTTCCCTGTAGTACTCACTTCTCAGGGCATTTTCTTTCTCAGGGCACTTTGCTTTTGCCACTCCCTTCAATAGCTCACCTTAACTGAAAGCAAAGGTAAAATATTTAGTTTTTCCAAAGGATCTTACCTCCATTATAACAAAACATATAACTAAATATCAGCATAATCTCTTCCTTCATTTCACTTTACAATGTTTGCCCACCTTCTGTGTTTTTAATGTATCCCGTGAACAGACATATGAAGAGTACAGGGGGACTGGGGTCATTACATCCCTGAAGTTTCCTTTTCCATTTGTTTATCTCAAAAAAACTGCAGACTGTGGCAGAACAATCCTGCTGTATCCCACCCAAGGGCTGGCTGCACTCCAGCAAAGCGAGGAGTGGGATTTGCTCTGTTTACCGATGGTGTAACACTGCAAGGTAGCATAGTTCCCCAACAGACCTGCTGGGAGCTCCATCCTTCCAGGGTCTCACCAAAGGAGCAGAGTTTGCAAAACATACGAGGGTTCCCAAGGACCTTGCATTTTCCTGGAAAGTCAAACCTGCTTAGCAATGAATGTAAACACCCTACAGGTGCTGAGACACTCTAGAGTCCTTGGAAGAATGAAGATTTTCCTAGAAAAGTTTCACAGCAGCCACAGTTACTGTTTCATCTGAGGTTTATTTTCTCCTAAATGGTAGTAACTCACTCTGCTGCTAGCCCAGTTTAATAGGTCTGTGTGATGTTATCCCAGAAGTTCAGCAGCCAGAGTTCTACAACAACACACCTGCAAGCAATACAGAGGAGCAAGGGGAACCCTTCCTGAACAGACAAAACCCAGACAAATGTCCAATTCACAGCTCTTATGCTCTCACAAACAGCTGATAAGACAGAACCAAGACCCTCTTCCTGCCTTTCCTTCTTAAAACCAGCACCTTATTGAACAGGTGATGCAGATAATGCAAGCTGGTGCCCAAGCACAGCTGATGAGGATGAACATCACAGCAGCTTTTCCATATCAGGGAAAGCTTAATCTGTTTCTGACTATGGTTAGTAATGGATGCCCAAGGAAAAGAATGAGGATAGTAGAGGGCAAAACCTTTTCAAAAAACTCCCCTAACTTCCATTCTTGCAGCTCTGGGAGTTCCTGAGCCACAGGTGAGGTCTCTGTGTTTAACTTACTCTTGCTGAAGGGCTCTTCAGTGAAATTGTCCAGGGTTTATTTTGGGGTTTTTTTTTGAAACCACGTTAGCTTTTAACAGTTACAAAATCCTACATCAAGGCAACAACACACTGATGATCCACTTTTTTCAAATCAGTTTTGGATCTTATTCCTTCTAATTTCGTTTCCTGGCCCTTACTTTGTTACGGGGTGAGGCAGAACACAGGTGATCTCCATTCACTCTGCACAAATAAATAGATATCTGTCCTCTCTGCCTGTATATTCTATCTTCTCCAGGCTGAAGAAACAACGTAGTCAGGTTAAAGTCACCCAATCTACAGAAGCTGATGGACATCTTACATCATATGGTATAGATGAAGCGAGTGAGAACAACCTCTTAGCTGACTTGGCAGGTGGAAATGTTTTTTGAAGGAAGTTGTTGGGAAAAGGTCTAGCAGCATCAAAATCCTAGTGGCAAATATGCTATGGACTTCCATTGAAAGCTGCTACTCCTGCTCTATGTTGTCCCCCTGAAGGGCATCAGATGAGGGTCCTACAAGTGCATGTACATTGGGAGGGGTGTCATCTGAGAACTTATCCAGTAACCCTACTACTACAGAGTATCCTGTGCTGGCTGACTCAGAAACAGTACCCTGGTGCTAGCTATCCCTTGGGCTCTGGGTTTATCCTTCTCACTCCCTGAGCTTTAACACCTCCAGCAAAGCCCTCCTGCCTCTGATCCACCTCCTTTGGGTCACCTCCTCATTTTTCCTCCTACAAAACAAGGTTTGTCTTACCTTTACCTCTCTGATGCCCATCACTCCTTCCTCTGTCCCTAGGGCTGCCCAGCTGGATTTACCTCTGCTACATTTTCTTCCTGGGCTAGACTGCCAAATGTTTCTAATGAAGGAACAACAGTTCATCCTTATTCCTCCTGTTCCTGAGCATCCTGGGTACAGCAGGTAGTGTATTCCTGTTTTGTTCTGCAGGTTGCTTTGGTAAATATTTCTCTTCGTGCACAAACTTTTGCTTAGGGCTTGTGTGTTTTGACCCTGAGGGGCAAAATGGTATCCAATTTGGAAACTCAGATTATTGCTGAAGTGAAGAAGGTTTGGGTTTCTGTGTTTTTACAGTAATTTGGTTTATACATAACTGATGTGAGGCTGGGTGGCTTTCCAGAAGTTTTGAGCAATCCTATCAATCGGCAGCAGCAGGCTTTTTTAAAGCCACATGAAGGAAACTTGCAGAGCTGACCTGAAAGTGTGTTGCCTTCCCCCCTAGCTTAGTCCAGATTTTGAGGTTTTCCAAATGATTCCAAACAGTGAGGTGTAGAAACATTTGGGGTGGGAAGTACTCTGGTCTTTCCCAGTTTTGGAGATCAAAAGAGTCAGTGCATGGGACTTTTTGCCACCTCACACTGCCCGGTGCATCTTTCCATGTCTGCGTGGCTTTCTTCTAAACAGGTTCCACAGATTCTTGCATTTCCCACCCCAGTTTTCTAGACAGCTTCTTGGTCTAAAATCCCCATTTCTCCTGGCCAGCAATGGTTCGTCTTGTCCCCAGTGTGCCATGGGCCAAAAGTCTGCCACTGTTTCCTGGAGAGGCATCTTGAAGCAAGAGATATTTGTACACAGGCACAGTCCTGGGACAGAAGGATGGATATTCTGGAATGGTCCTGGCTGTTTTCCAGCTTTCATGAGTTGTCTGAATCCCTTAATGTCTCAGTTATCATCATCAAAAGAGACAGCTACAATTCTCTTGCCTTGCTTCTATGGCTATTTTTGGATTAAGGGATCATCTATTGTCATGGGAGTGTGCATGGTAGGGTCCTTCAATCTTACTCAAGGAAGTTGGACCAAAGTTGTGTTCCAGTTTCCATTGTAACCGGTTTCACTCTCACAAGTGTGTTTATTTTAATCAGCATATTTTATGTGCCTTCTCTGCCCAGTGATTTCTCCACAGACTTACCCAAACAATCCTTTCTTTCATTGCCTTTGCTAAATCTGTTGTCTAGGGAGCAGCTTTTTGGGATAGGCCTAACATGAGCAACAATGGGATATTTTTCCACCTGACTGATCAATACCTTGATTCATTTGTAAGGAAAGGTAGCAGCTAATTTTTGGAGGGGTATGTGTATGTGCATGGATGGACTGGTTTTCTTCCTTAACTCTATTCAACTCAGCATCCACCCAATGACTAGGAGAAAGCGCAGATCTGGTAAATAAAGCAGGAAGGAACAATGATCCCTCTCTCTCCACAGTATGTGCAGCATGTCTCTTCTTGGTCGCTTTTCCCAGTGCATGGGTCCCCCTCCCCGCATACAAGTAATTACAGAAAAGGCAGGAAATGCCTCCCCATTGGGGTGGGCAGTGGGGGTTGTCTCTGCCTGGACTTTCCCCATCCCCAAAACCCTCTGCTATTCTATTTTTTTTTTTTTCTTCAGACTTAGGAAGAAATGTTGCTTTCATAGCACTGATTCCTTGACAGCTTCCCCTTGTCTAGAGGGGGAGGTTGTAGCTTGTCCTTCGCCCAAGAGGGGACAGCAAGGCTGCCTTCACATTGCCTCCTCTGGCTTCAGCTATGCAGGCGAAGGAGGTTGATGCAGCACCCCAGATTTGACCAAAAGGAAGGCTTTCCTGAAGCTTAGGCCTCAACAAGGGGAGGAGACACAGTGCCAGGGAAAGCAAGTCCCCATGTCCCTGCTCTCAGCAACCCCGTGTGAGGTAGGACACTGAGCCAAGCCCATCCCTTCCTTAATGCATGGTGTGATGGGGCTCAGATCACCCCCTTTGGTGCAAAGACTTCAGAATATCTCCTTCCTGAGGAGAGGGCAGGCATTTTCCAAGGAAAATATTTCTTTAATTTGTTAAAAAGCCCACAAAAACACACATGTTCCAGTGATATAATTTTTCCTGGGCAAATAGCTACTTCAAAAATAGAATACTAGAAAAGAATCTGAAAAATAATTAAAAATAATAATAAGCAGAAAAATCCAATCATTTGCCCAGTTTCCCAAATAGATGTTTCAATTGCATCTCATTGCAATTTCATTTTGAAATTTCCTTAAACATAATCATACTCTTCTTTAAGAAGTAAAAAAAAATAACCACCCCAAAAAAACCTCCACCACCTCAAGAGGAATGCTTTTTTTACTCAAAATCAGGTTTTATTAACACTTTCTTTTTCCCCACTGAATAGCTCAGCAAATGCTCATTTTGGATGTGAAATACAGTTATTAAAGAGATTCATTTATTTACTTTTTGATTCTGATGGAGGACTAGAAAACTCACTAAGTGAACAGCTGCAGACTGGAACACAGTAGCAACTTTCAAAAGCAGAGGAAGGCCAGGAATCACACTTTCCTCTTGATTTGCCAAGAGGGAAAAAAAAAAAAAAGAAAGAAAGAAAAAGAAGTATTTTCTCCACTTCTTTATGCTTTTATACGTAACACTTACAAATGGCTGTATGAATTATTTCCCTTCAGTGTTTTGCTCATGAAAAATAAAAATGTGCAACTCCTCTGTTTTTCTAGGGGAACTTGCTGGAGGATTAATGAGGTGATGCCACAAGGAAATGCAAGTTAAGAACCCTGAACAGCTCCAGCGAAAAAACCTTCCCAGAGTGTTTAAATATCTGTTTAGCTAAAATACCTGACCCAGCAGTCAAGAAAAGCTCTCGCTGCAAATGTTCAAAAGCACTACCTGAGCTTTCAGTGGGGGAAGAAGTGCCCCAGTGCCTCTTTGAATCATCAGAGGGGTCCCTGTGTTAAGGAGAGAGTCAGAAAAGGAGGGAAGGGAGGACAAAGAAAGGAGAGGAGAGAGGGAAAATGGAGGAAAAGGAGAAGAAAAAGAAGGGATAGAAATGGAAAAGAAGGGAAAAGTAGGGAAGGGAAGGAAAAGAAAGGAGAAAGAAGGGAAAGGAAGGGGAGGAAATGAAAGGAAGAAGGAAAGGGAATAAAGGAAAAAAACCCAAACACCCGAACAGGAAAAGAGACCTTGAAAAGGGCAAGCCTGCATTAGGAGGAGGAAGAGGGTGGCCACATTTACAGGATACTGACCTGGGAACAAGGCTTCTTACTCTGTCGGTCAGTTAATTACTGGGTGAACCTGAAGACATCACTTCACATTTTGTGTCTCAGCTACTCCATGCATGAAATGGAGGTGGCGGAAAACGATGCTCACTCATCTTCATAAAGATTATGGAGCAAGGCTTTGCTGCTTGGCTTCCTAAAAGAGGGTCACCTGCTGGGACATGTGGATTAAAGGCAGGGGGTGCTGAGGGGTGGGGTTTGGTGGTAAGGGACCTTTTGCAGGGTCTGGATGTGCTCACGGGGAAGGAGGTGTGGGGACCAGGGCGGAGGGTTATGGAAGCACATATCCTGAATTTACAGAGGTGTTTTCTGGAGGAAATTTGGAAGTTGATCATGTTGCAAGGGATTAATGGAGGGTATCATGGCTGGGAGGGATGGTGGGATGTGGCCCAAGGTTTGAGGGCTGTGTCTCTGCTAGCAAACAGTCAAGACCAGGACACAAGTTCCAAGGGGATGGGACTGTCATCCTGAACGAGCGCCTTGTCTGAGGCTGCAAAGGGATGGGGGTCTGGGGGTGGAGGGAATGCGGGGACCCTCCAGGAGGGCAGAAGGCATGCTGGGGGCTGGAGAGGGTGAAAGGCAATATGTCCCGGCGTGCTTGGGGCTTGCCCAAGGCACAGGACCACCAGCTGCTCTGGGCTGGGGGCCAGCCCGGCCCCCCTCCCCCCCGGCCTGGGGAAGGGGATGGGGAGGCGGGGAGGAGCGGGGCCGGCCCGCCAAGCCCCTCCCCACGGGGCCGCGGCCGCGGAGAGGCGGGGGCGGCTGCGGGGGCGGCTGCGGAGGCAGCGCGGGGAAGGCAGCGAGGGCTGCCCCGCAGCTCGGGCACGGCGGAGCCCGCACCCCGCGGACAGAAGTTGACTGCTGAAAAAGGAGCAATAAAGAAAGAAGGCAAAAAATAATTAAGGCAAATCAAATAATAAATCATAATTAAAAAAAAAATAAAGCCAGGAAGCGCTCAACCCCTCCGCGGCTGCCCCGGAGGGATGAGGCGGAGCGCGGCCGGCGGCTGCGGGCATGACCCGGGGCCGGAGCGGGGCTGAGCGGCGGCGGTGTGAGCGTTGGCCCCGGAGGGCCGGGCCGGGGCGGCGGGGACGCCTCCCGCCCTGCCCAGCCGCCGCGCATCCTCCGGCACCGCCTGCGCGGGCCGTGCCGAGCCGTGCCCAGCCGTGCCGGGCCGCTCGGTCCGAGCCGTGCCGAGTCGGGGTGATCCGAGCTGCGCCGAGCGGTAGGATGAGGGGCGTCCTCTACTTCTGCACGCTGATCCTCCTGGGTGAGTAGCGCGTAGGAAGCGGGGGGACAACTTTCTGCCGGGGTTTGCTTGCCTGGGGGCATTTCGGCCACCCCCCCATCCCCAAGGAGCGCTGGCGAGCATACCCCAGCTTCCCGCTGCCTCCTTTGCTCTGGGATCTTTCCGACTGTCTGAATAGTCCTGTTCGCCGCGAAAATGGCTAAATTGCCCGGGAAAAGGAGCTCGGAGGGATTGTGTTGTTGAGGGGTGTGTGCTTAGGGGAAAAAGGCAGATTTAGCACAGCACCTGGAAGCCCTAGGGTGATGGGGAAGCTGGAAAATGGGGGTTCGGGGGCGGTGGGAGCGGGCGGGCAAGCCCCAGCCCCGCCGCTGAGCTGTGCAGCACCGTGCGCCGTGTCCTGAGCGTCGACCTGACCCCGGCGTGGGTGCCTGTGTGTGCTCAGGGCTGCCCACCGCAGATTTCCTCGCTTTCCCCTAAAACTGGGCTGTCCTCAGTTGTTTGGGTTTTGGTTTTTTTTTTTCTTTCTTTTTTATTTTATTGACTTGCACCGGGAGCTAAGGACCCCAGATGTCTCTTCATCCCTATAGAAGCTCCCGTCCGCTGTCACGGTTGGGAGCTGCTGTCCCCCGTGGGATGCCGCCCGTATCGGCGGGGATGTGGGTTGTAGCACCCGTGCTTTGAGCATCCCGCTGGCATCCTGCTTCTCCCCAGCTGGGAGTAGACGGTTCTCCTGCGTGCAGTTCCCGGGGCTCCCCGCGTCCCTGGGAAGAGCCGTGCGTGAAGGGGCTGCAGCTCGGGGGCTGGAGCAGCGGCAGCGGGCAGCCGCGGCTGGGAGCTGCCTTGCTGCCTGGTTTTGCCTGCCTGCAACCCCGACAGCTCCCCTTTGGATATTTTAATTTAATGTCCCCCACTCCACCCTCTGTGCTTCTTTGAGATATCAAACCCAAGAATGAGTCTGTGCTTAAATACACCTGGAAAGACTGGGAGTTGGGGGGGGAAGGCGGCAGGAGGTAGGATGCGCCGGTCCTCTTCGGGTGGTCACCGGGGAAGGAGAAGGTCTTGGGATGTTATAGAAGTGGCTGGGACATCCCAGCCGGCCCGGCATTGCCTCCTCCGCATCCCGACCATTCCTGCCGAGAGCCCACCTCCTTGGGAAGACCACGAGTAGGTTTTTTCCCTCTGTGGGGAAGGCTTTGTCAGAGCTCCAGGTAACTCCTTTTGCCAGCTTTCCCTGTCACTAGATGTCAGCAGCAGCAACTCTTGCGAGTCCCAAAGTCGGGGGAGGTGGTGGTGGTGGTGGTGGCGGTCCGACCCCCCAAGGGGGGGCATCTCCAGCCAGGGAGTGCTTTGCTCCAGGGCTTTGGAGCTCAAGGAGACCTGAACATGCCCCAGGTTGGGATGGCTGCTGCCTCGCAGGGGCTGGAGCTGTGCTCTGGGGTAAGGGAAGGTCTCAGCCTCCCTCAGAGCTGGGGATTTTTCCTGCAAGGCTCACGGGGCCTCTGGGTGGGAGTCCCGGTCTCTGCAGGATCCATTTTCCAAGTGGTTCAGATTGACTGACTCACTGATTGACTGCCTGATTGACTGGTGGGATGATTGATTTTCTCTAGAGAAATTGGACTTAAAGAAAAGAGCAAATGGCCAGCTCTCCATTGTCAGCAGTGCATTTGGGAATAGTGGGCAGATGTTAAGGATTCACTCATTGCCTCCGGTCCAAGCCAGAGCAAAGTCATCAGCTAGTATTCACCTTTTGGCCTTCTGGTCTAGGGGTCTCCAGAAGGACTGAATCTCAGCTGCAGGCTCAGCACCATCCCAGCAGATGCCATTCAGTGCCCTCACCCTGCTCTCTAGGTATTTTCTAGATGTTTGTGTTACAGACGGACGAAGGCTGCTTGTTGATATGTGCCTGGGGAGATCCCCCTCAGGGATCAGGGGTGCTGGGCTGTAGGTGGCAGCTGCCACGACTGCAGCCATGGCAATTCCCAGCTTCATCCACGCCGGCTGCACACCATGTGGACTGCAGTGTGAGAGGCTTGCTTTTTGTGTGTCCACCCCCTGCCATTTTTCGGGATGATCCCAGGTGGACAAGGCAGCTTGGAGAAATTAGGGTTCTCCGAGGTGGGACTAGGGAGCATCAGCATCATCCAGCCTGGACGGAGAGCTCCCGCGGCTACTCCATACCCAGCTCTCTGGTGGCACAGGCATGCAGAGTGACCCTTCAACTTATACAGTTGAACAGTTTTAATTCTCCTCAACCACTTTTCAGCCAGATCAGCTCCCTGACCTGTCTCACCAGCAGCAGCGGCAGGGACAGAACAGGGCAGCACACAGCTGGGGACAGGGATGTGGCTTTGGTGAAGTTCATTGCTGCTGTAGTGTCCCCTGATATTTCCTTGCATGTGTGTTACTGGCTAGGAATCCCATCCACAGGACAGTGGTGGGGCATTCAGGAAGACTTTATTTAAAATCAGTGCTCTAGAAAGCAATGATATAATGAAATATAAAGAATATAATTGATTTTACAAGGACACCGGGTTACACCTGTAACTAGCCCCCAAAGCATTGCCCATCCCTTTTGCAGCTTTCAGAGGACACAGCAGTCCCCCCACTAACATAGTAAGAATTGAAGGATGAGAATGAAAATCTGGGCTAGAGTTGAAAGCAGTAGTTTGCTGTCACGTCCCCATGGGACCAAGAGCCATTTCTGGACCACTTAGATGGTCCAGGATCCTGAAATGGCATCTGGGCTGTCTTTTGCCGACAACTGCTGCGTTTACCTGGCAAGTTTTACTGCACTTGGTCGTTAGCATAATTTCTGGCATATGTTTCCCACAGGCTCTTCACAGATGCAATCAAACACAAGAGATTGTCTGGCGGATTTTCACCTGGTTTGGGAACTCAGATCCCAGGGGGAGAGCAAAAATCTCTTGAAAAATGCGTCTGTGCATGTTGAGAGAGGGAAATGCTCCTTAAATTAGTGCCTTTGTCAGTTCTGACAGGAGCAATCCGTTATTTGCATCAATAAGAATGTGATATTTATGTCTCTCTGTATTGGTGCAGAGGAGAAATAAAACTTCTCCCTCAACAGGCTGTCCTCAAACACCATGCAAATTCCTCTGCAAGGAGCTTGCCACACCCATAAAGTATTTTTTCCAGAGCTCTGGAGCCTTAAATAATAATTACTGCTAGATAAAAATTAGTACTAGTTAAGTCTAATAATTAGTATGAATTACTGTGATAGTGTTTTATTTTGCTTTTGGAGACAGAAATACCATCTCTGCCTTCCTGGCAATTTCCACAGATGACTTCTATTGTGGCTGAAATTCCCTTCGTCATTTTCACACAAGACTTGCTCATTTTTATAACTTTCCACTTGGTCATTTTTAAACATGACTTATAATGTCACTAAACTTTGCCACCTTTTGATAAAAATACTTTGCTACCAAAATATCCATGATCTTTTTTTCCCTCCACTGGATTTTCTATTCCTTTTGCTTCCTTAAAAAAACCAAAGTGACCTCTTCCTTCTCAACCCAAAAGTGGGAGAGGAGAAATTCAAAGGTAGTTCTCCTGCTAAAACAATATTTTTAGAAGGACGCTTTTCACTGAAAAAATCAAAAGGAACAAAACTATGAAAAGCTTGTTCATGTCAATCTTCAGTTCAGTACAGCTCCCTTGTTTCAAATGCATCTGTCAAAATCCCCCCTGGTAACACCTCCTGGCAGTGAACTTCAAGCCTGGATGGGCTGATGGTGGGAGCTGTGATAGTGGGTGAGGGAAGAGGGTTGGGAAGGCATTTCCACCACCTAGTTGAGGACCGCCTTCATCCCTTTTGACTATCACAGCTTTAAAGGTTCAAATATGGGTGTGCTGGGTCTGGAGTCCTGGTGAAAGCAGGGTGGAAAATCATGGTTGAGCTGAAGAATTTGAGAGGTGGATGGGAAGTGGAGCCATGGATGAGCATTAGGTCTTGGAGGTGGAAAAGAAGGAAAACCAAGTTTGGTGTGACTGGGCGGGAGAGTGTGTCCAGGAGGCGGTTGTGGTGGTCAAGGTGATGGAGGGCAAGGACCGAGGACTATTTTATGGAGAGCAGGAAGGGTTTACAGAATGTGAAGCCACCATTTGTCCTGGGTAAGAACCTAGGATTGCCACGAAGAACAAAAAATGAGCATGCAGGAAGGATAGGTATCTTCTAAGGTGACATTATGTGTAAATCACCTGTGGCTCCTCCAGGATTTGCATCTAATAACAAATGATGCCACATCTGGCTGTTGCTGAGCTGTAGTGAGCTTGCTAGGTATTAAAAAAAGTTATCTTCATGAATATTTTCACACATCTCCCTGCATCTTACTGGAGCTGAGCTGGTAAGAAGTCCTACTCCAGCTGCAGACCTGCCTTGGAGGTCCTGCAGTCCCTCAGCAGTGACACATCTTTCCCTGGTGCTGGGAATGGCATCCATGCAAGGTGCAGGTCATGGGCAGACCTCTGGTGTGTCCTCAGAGCCTGATCATCTCCTGTGCTCTCTGGTTCACCTGACTGGAGCTGTTGGGGGGACTGGGATTTAGCTGCCTGCAGGAGGTAGCTTGAAGGAATGAATGACCCCCAGAAATAGAGACTGAATAAATACCTTTGGGCCCCTTATCTGCTGCTTAACTGTCCTCATGGGGGAAAAAGTGTTTCCCTGTGTCCTCTTGGATTAGATATGTATTCCCCAGCTCAAAACTCCCTTGGCAATATCCTGTCACTCCTGAGTCTCACCCCTTTTCACCTGCCTTCATGCGAATCCCTCTTTTTCCTCCACAGGTAGCTCCTCAGTGCGCATATTCCTCTTTCTGTCCAAAGCCATCTGGAAAGCAGTTTGCATGAAAGATGCAGTGAAAATAGTTGTGCTGTGGTTTTGATTTATCGAATCCAACTGGAAAATCCTGTCTGCAATACCTGCCCTCACTGAGAGCTTTGACAGAGTTATTAGCAGCTCTCCCCATGTGACTGCTGACATATGGGCTGGGGGTTCGGTTTGAGACACAAGTGCAGGCAGCTGGTTTCAAGATGATGGGTCCAGTTTACTGAGGAGAAAGGAATGGGGCAGGTTTTCTGGTGCTTCTTCCAAAAGCAGGATCAAATTGCTCATCTTGCATACATCGCCAGGCTAAGCCATCTATTCTTTGCCCCCACGGGGATGGAAGTCCACTTTGGGATGGGATTTTAAACAGGTCCAGATGCTAAAGGGCTGTGAGTTAAGACCTTGAGAAACTGGTGGGTTTTGCTTTCCTCCTCTCTTCCCATGACTTGTACAATGAAGAAAAAGGCCGAGTGCAAAATTCGAGTCAAGATTCAAGTTTAATGTTTCTGTCCAAGCCACAGGTCTTTAACGGTAAGCGGCCCACGCTGCAGCCCGCCTTGCAGGAAGCATTGCACACACGTTTCAGATCTCTTCTGCCTCAAGGGAATTTAGCTGCTAATGGCTGCAAAACCCAGAAAGGGTGGAGGTGCCTGTCGGAAGTGCTCAACTCTTCAGACAGGCAGCAATGGGAGCATCTTTGCAAGTCCCTGTCTGCGTGATCTGAGGTCTCCAGAGGCTCAGAGCTGAACTGGACCCAGAAAATGCTCGGGACAGGTCTTGGGAGAGCTCCAGGGTGCCTTCAGAGATGGCAAACTGCACACAAACTCTGCAAAGTAATCAGGCTTTGCTTCAGGCTTTGCATCAAATGAGGCTGGCTGATGCCTCTGCAGCAGCCACCTGGGAAATCCCATCATCCTTGATTAATCAGAGCAAAAGAAACACAGGGCAGCTACAGCCTCATGGGAAGGGAGCCTTTACTTGGATGATGGCTGTGAATTTTTTGGAGCAAACCTGGTGTCTAGGCCACCACTCGTACAGAGTTCATGTGGTCCCATTCGTGAGAATTTTACATAAAGAGTCAAATCAATCATAAAGGGGTTTGAATTTTTCAATTCATCTTCTTTTACCTTGGCAGACTTTATTGAATGTTTTGCTATATTTTTTTTCCCCCTCCTGCTACCCATACTGGAGGCTCCATAAATATCAGCTCCACCATGTTTATAACTATAATTTTTATCCATTGCTCATCTGCATCACCCTTAACTGGTGCCCAAGACCTGCAGATTGGTTCCTGAAGTGTTGGCTGTAGATGCAACAATTTGCCTTGCAGCCAACCTGCCCCCTTCTTCAGACTTGCCCCAGAGAAAAAAGCCAGGAGGAAACTCGTGGCTTCTCAGAGCTACCTGTCTCTGTGACTTTGGATAAACAAGTCTTAATAACAGGCTAGCTATTTCTTCCGAGATTTTAACTTCCATGCATGTGAAGAAAAATGTGCCTCCCCCTGACAGCCTTCACAGCAATATCTCTCAGATATTATACAGCTGAGTCGGTTACCTGCAATCTGGAAATAGGTAGCAGATGTCTCCTGTAGCACCACACATTTTTTCCTCTGTTGCTGTCTGTGTTTTCCTTTAATGTTCAGTATGTATAGCAGAAGGCACCTTAAAAAGGTGTCACAAGGCATGAGGTGACATAAATCCATGCACACGGAGTCTTCTGTAATAAAGGCTGCAGGTTAGGAAGATGTGTTTGCCATCTACTAATGGAGAGGAGAGCAAACCAGCATGTTGAATTATTAGACAGGGCTTGGAATGAATCAAAGCCATTTGACCTGTTTGTGTAAAGCTCCAGACAAGGCTGAGTTTGCCTAAGTGTTTCCTCTGCACGGTGAGGAATTACACTCCTGCTTGCAAGGGTTAGTTGATTTGACACATGAGTTATAGCAATTTCATGGTAGTGTTTTTTTTTTTTCCCTTCCTCTTCCAATCCATTTCTTTTGTTTCTTCCTCTGGGTACAAGAACATAACCAGCCAGGCTGCTTGAGAGACAAACTGCACACCTTGGTGTGCCTGTCACAGCCACATCATCTTTCAGAGACAGGACACAGGTAGAGCCATCTCAGCTGAGCTTTCCTTTGTGTGGGAAAAAGTGCTCAGGGTGTCACGGTGCTCACAGCCTATAAATACCTTCGAGGGAGTGGAAAGGCATTGTTCTCCACCTTGCCATGAGCTGGAATAAGGGGGAACTTGAGCTGTGTGTTAGGAAGAAAAGGTTTTATTTCAACCAGGACATCAGGTTACTGAAAGGAAGGGAGAAGAGCAGATTTCTTTTGGGAAGGTGAGGGGATGACTCGGGAGCTAGCAGACTTTAGCAGACCTTAAAGCCACAAGCTGTGCTGCCCCAAGAAACTCCTGAAAGGTGGTTGGGTGCTCCATTCCCAGAGGATTTCTTGGTTTTCCCTATTAAATTAGAAAGCTCGTCTCCTTTTTCTGATGATTTAGGATGTTAATTTCAGAGAAAAGCTGATGGAAATCTCCTGAGACCCAGATGAGGAACTCCTCTAGGATCCGGCCTTAGGGAGTCTGCTGCTGTTTTGGGAAAACAATTGGGAATTGCATTAAACTGGCAACATGAGACTTCTCCATCAGGGCCAGAAGGTGTATGAAGGGAACAGCGGGGAATGTCCTGAGCTGATTCTGATCTGAAGGTGGGAAGTGGAGAAGAGAGGTTGGACAGAAGATGCAGATGAAGCTTAATAGGCAATCCAGAAGCTGGGAGAAGGAAAGTGTAGGACTGTAAAGGTCTGAGGGCTACTCTGGAGCTGGGGAAGCCCTAAGGGTTGGATTCCCCCATCTGCAAAAGGTGATGTGAGTCTCCACAGGCGAAGTGCATGTGAAGTGACAACTCGGGGACCAATCCATCAGCGTGGAGTGTGGAGGCATACGCACTGGGTAAAGCAGCTTCAGAGTTACCACCCTCCTGGGACTAATGCAAGGAAATTTATCTTCCTCTCCTGATATAGCTTCATTCTTTCTCCCTACAGACCCAGCCAGGCCAATGCTTAATGTGTGCTGGAAAGCCTGTTAGTAATTAAGTACCTGACTCGAGGGGGTCCGGAGCTCTAGTTGAGTTTGTTATATGCTATCACATTACCAATAAATTTTCATTATAGTCAGATAGGGCTAGAACAAAAAAGCAAACAAACAAATGAACAAAACCCCCTCCCAAATAACAAAAAGAAATCTGGTGAACTCCCCCAAAAGTGCCTAATCTGCAGGTTGAATGCTGTGCCACTGGATGAGGGATTACAGCATCTGTTTCTGGGTGTCTCTCAGGTTTTGGAAAATGATGTAAACTCACTGCCTCACAGTGTAAAATAAGGATATTCTTAAGGTAGGGAAATTATTATGAGGCAGAGACAGTGCTGCATTTGACCTGGGATATTTGTGCTTGTGTGAAGCAGCTAACTACAAGCTGGGACCAAAATTTCTCATCAGCGTATCAGGAACAATGTGACATTTAGCAGCACCTGCTGTGCACACATCTACTGAGCTCTTATTTTGGTACTTGGGCAGGAACAGAATTCAAGTGCAGTAACTGACTAATCTGCTCTGAAAATCTTCCCATATCCCTTACACAGGGATCAGTGATCCTGCTTTGTGCTGGGATTAGAGATGTGCACTGCTAAAAGAGAAGGGGCTGAATTCAGCGATGTGCCACCAAGGCTGAAGCAGCCGTGGGGAGCAAAAAAAGCTACCCTCCGATACAAGAGCAGGCTGGAAAACAGAAAGTCATTCCCCCAGAAAAATACTGGGCTTTTGATACAGTTTGGCTTCCAAACAACAGTGACAAATCAGGAATTTTAAAAATTGCAATAAAATATAGCAAGTGGAAAATAAAATGCTTATTAAGGATAATTCCAGGGGAAGTAAAATGAGGACTAAAATAAAGCCCCAGGTGCTTCTGTTCCATTTTACCTGCTTTTATTAAGAAAACAGAAAAGGGTCTTCCCAGAGCGACTCTGGACAGGAAGAGAAACAGACTGTTTCTCACTTGTTCCCTGCCCATGCACCAGAAAGGGATGGTCCCGCAGGCTGCAGGAGATGGGTTTCGGTTCACCTGGTTTTCACCTGGGCTTCTGAAATTTGCCTTTAAATCAGTGGAGACAGGTTTACAGGTCCAAAGGGACATTCACCCTCTCTACAGATCAATGTTATCTCTAAGGACTATGAAACAAATCCAGGGGACAGTTTTAAACCTGCTTTGGCTTAGCTTCAAGTTCAATAAGAAGAACCCCACCTAAGCCACCAAGGTTTCTTGTCCTCCCAGAGAGCAGCTGGTGATGGAGGGAGCAGTCAAGGAGCCATCATTTCAATGCACCCAGCTAAAACAAAAAACCACAAAGAAAGTAATATTAAAATGCTATTTAGCACTTTATTTTTCTGCCTGCAGACCTCAGATTTTCCTAGGGAACACATTTTCCCATGGTTAAAAGAAAGAAAGAAATCCAACAGGAAATTTCCAACCTTTCACAGACCTGATGGCTCCAGGTACAGTGATAATGGGAAGTCCCTGGTGTTGGTGACTCTGCTGGGGTCATGGAGGCCACTCATAAATCACGCAGAGCTCAGGAGCCTTTGGAGCCATGGGAATCTGATTGTCACACCAGTTGAAATCCCTGAGGTTGTTCTGGCCATGGCCAACCAGCCATCTCCTGGGCACTGGTCAGGAGCTAGCACAAGCCAAGGACTATTCCCAATCAGTTTGCAAACGGTTGCTCTGTTTTGAAGGGGAAAAGAGTTTAACAGCATGAATGCAGCAGTTCTGGGTCATTTGGACCAGCACCTTGAGTTTCCTTAATTAAGTAACTTAGGCACAGCATGAGAGACCACCCTTTCCCTTCCAGCCACTGTCCATTTCTCAGACAGCCTGCGGATGTTGCTGGACAAATAAGTTTCAGCTTATACTCTTTCATCCCCCTGTATTCACTTTCCTTTCTGCTGCTTCCAGCTCAGAAGGCAGAACACTAACACTGACATGAGATAATATAAAATAAATTGTAGTCCTGGCTAATTTGTTCAGAAACAAATAAATCCCCATTTCTCATGCACGCAGGTACATGCAAACCTGCGTGCATGCAGACCTGGCAAGAGGCTGGGGATGTGCATAGACAGAGTGAGTCCATCAGAAGTTTCTTGCAGAGGTTGTGCAGTGGCTGTATCAGCTCTGAAATGTCCTCTCCAACAGGCAAAGCCTTTCTTGGCTTGCCATTGCAGTTAGCATGACCTCGTGAAAGATAAGACACATGAGAGAAGTCTGAGAAAGCTTGATTTATCCAGAGTTGAAAAGGGAAGAAAGACACAGAAGAGAACATGATCACACTCTATAAATACCTTCAAGGTAACCATGCAAGGAAAGGAAGAGGATTAGTCACACTTCTGTAAGACAGGGAGGGGAGGAGAGGGAGCAACAGCATGAAGCAGAGAAAGAAAAAGTTTTAAGTGTGTGGAGCAAAACATTTAAGCTATTTTTCTTTCTCATTTTTGCTGGAAAAAGAAATTGCAGGGCCTTAGTTTGGGCTAGGCTTGAGGTCTGATGTAATTTTTTTTCAGGAGAATTGTGGGTCATGGACATGAGGATTAAATGGTGCATCGTTGTGTAAGATCTACGGGTCCTAGGTGCATCCGTGAGCTAAACAAGGGGCCTGTGTAGCCTCCAAGACAGCAACAGCGTCACTCGGTGCATGGTCACCCTGCTGCCTGGTACGCTTGGAATTGGGGGTTGGCCAAAGTTCTTTCACCTCCCCCTGCCCCCTCTTCCCTGCAGCCCATATATCCCCCACCCATGTTGAAGGTACCATGGAAAGTTGGTGCTGATCAACCCATAGTCTTAATGGTCATTTGATGGTAGAGCTGGGAGGTGGCTCAGTGATGAATGATGAGTCTGGGTCAGCCAAGAGGCTTGGCTAGCCCTGGGCTTTGCCTGTTGTTCATAAGTGGTGAGGTGGCTCCTTCCCTCCAATAAAACAGCCTTGCTTTTGCTGTCTTAGACCTGTTGTCACCCTCTCCACCTCCTAGACCCTCCCTGCTCCCAGGACAGAAAGCTTCCTGACCTCACACCTGGCCCCATCCTCCCTGGAAATGGAGGTGAGGAAAGCAGGAGCATTCATGCAAACTTCCTGAGGGACTGGCTCCAAGTCAGGCTTGGACAATCACTCTTATTGTCACCTTCCATTACGCTGAGACTCAAAAGTAAATGTTCTCCAAAAATTGTGGGTAGCTGCTGCCAAGATCTTTCCCTGTCTCCTCAGGCAAGTGCCAAGAACTCTTTCTTCTCATAACAAATCAACCAGCCAAATATAGGTGTCCCTGGAGAAAACCCTTCAGGCTAGTAAGAATTAACGAGTTGATTCAACTAAAGGTAAACAAGATAATTATGCTGTTCTTTAGCCTGTGGTTTCCTGAGAAAATGAATCTTGTATATGTGTGTCAGTCTGCCCACTCCAAATAATTTTTGTCCCCCCTGGCCAGGTTAGGTAGGTTTGATAGTCTCAAAAGATAGTCAGAACCCACAGACTGATGTGAAATCGGCTGTGGGAAAGGGAATGAGCTCCTAATGTTGCCCACTGGAGGAAAAGTTAGTGACCTTCAGAGCAGAAAAGGTGCATGTGAAAGCAGATGTAGAAATCCAGGCTCCTTTCATAGTGCTGCTTACTTTTTCCCAGCTAGGCAGTGAAGTGTCCCATGCAGATCTGTGTAGAGCCAAAGAATCGGCTTCCTGGGACCCTGAAGGCATGCAGCCTGCAAGTCCAGGCAGAAAAGGCAAAGTGAGAACTCTACATGGGTTCAGGACTGCTCCCTGGAGGTAAAAGCAGCTGAGCAATGTCAAAGGGGAAACATGATCCTGTGGGCATTAACTATAGCAAAGAGGCCTGGCCATGGATGGCCATGTGATGTGCTGCCTCTCAGGTGATGCCCAGGACCTTGGTCCTGTGCCATCTGCACTTTCTGAGGAGGGCTACATTTTCCACAGTGATGGATATTAGCATGGAAATTTGCAGGAACTCCCCCAGATTCTGTTTGCTTGCTGTGGTTCACCTTGAACATGCCAAGGATTCAGAAAAATTGCTCAGGGGGAGCAGGTAACTGTTGGTGATGATGGGAATTGGGGAAAGTGCAGGCTGCTCTTCAGAGGGTCCATGGGGCCGGGTTAGATGAAGTCCACCTGGTTGGACAAGGCATGGACAACAGGGAACACCTGGTTGTGGTAAGACTTTCCGTCAGCTTCAGGATGTGCTGCAGCTCTGCTTGCACCTCCCACGTGCCGCTCTGGTCAGACATGGCACGCAGCTTTTTTGATCTCCGTCATCTGATGTGTTGGGTGGCAAAGGTTAATGGCATGGCATGCAATGGTCGATAGCTGTCGACTGCAATAGATATTGTGACAGCTGGCAGCAAGGAAGGGACAGGCATTAAGTAAATTGGCTGGTGCTTTCTCCACTTCTGCACATATTATTTGTGTGCACCTGTCTGAACCTCACTGCTTGTTCCCCTTGTCCCATGTCCTGCTGCCCCACAAATTCAGGGGCTGGTCCAGAGGCGCAGAGCTTTGGATCTTCCCTGTAGTATTCTATATAGAAATCACAAGGTAAAAGATCAGAAGGAAAAAAAAAAAAAAGTAATAAAACAGAGGGAGGGAAAAAAATGTTCCTGCATGGTGTTTTTGTTTTCTAACAATGTTGACATTATGTGGAGTAACCGAGTATAAAATCTGCCTATCGTTTGGGAGCTGGTGTGCAGAAAAGATGCTGTTATCTGAGCCTTTTATGCCTCTTTACCCTGTCTGGATCAGAGGAGATAAATGTGTAGATAGGAGCTGAGGCTCCTATCTTTATTTAAGCTGTCAAGTAATGCTACATTATTTTATGCTGATTGTTATAGAAAGCCTCCACAAAGAGATATATGTTTCTATATTCCCCCATGTTTTCTATTTTAATCTATAATTTAATAATAAAAGAGATGTATTTCTCCGTATTATTTTTATTTGTAATGTTAGTGCTTCTCTTTCACTCTTTTTTTTCAAATAAACATTCACAGACACAAAGCACTTAAAATATGCACATAATCAATCTTCTCTGTTCTCTTTTGGTCTCCCTTTTGACTATTATTGCAGTCATACTTAAATTTACGCATTAATGCAAAAAACATTTTTAGTATAAAACAGATTCCCTGTGGGGACGGCAGACTCATGGTGAGCACATACGCATGAATGCATGGCCATCGTTACATTCAGGCACATTCCCACACCGCTCCCACACCCGCGTGGCTCACATGGCTAACGTTAAGCACACATGAAATGAGGCAAAAGCCACATCTGTTGATATGACATAGTCAATAGAGACAGGAACAGGTCAGAACAGGTTGCCCAGAGAGGTGGGAGATGCCCCATCCCTGGAAACATTCAAGGCCAGGCTGGGCTTTGAGCAACCTGATCTGGTTGCAGATGTCCCTGCCCGTGGCAGGGGGTTGGACTAGATGGCCTTTAAAGGTGCCTTCCAACCTAAACCATTCTCTGATCTTATTCTAAGCATCCTTAAACCCTGTCCTACTGCCTGATCTGGTTTATCTATCAGCTCACTGACATAGCTTTGGCTCCTCCTGTCCAGTGTCTTGACACACTTAGGAGGTATGGTAGAGCCAAGACACATGGGTAAAGGTGCCTGTGCTTTGACACCAGTGCCAAAGATTTTGTCCAGGCTTGTTTTATGCAGTAGCACAGATAAAACCCAAGATGCTGTCAGAAGCACAGAGCTGACCTTGGTTTCCAAAGAAATGCTTTCCACTGGGAGTTAGCCATTTCGCAGCCATTCCTCAATGCAATGTGGATGCTCTAAGGCCAAGTTACACCTGGGGCAGCAGCCAACAAATGTGAACAGGAGATACACAGGGCACAGAGCTTTGCTTGGGTAAGTCCATGTTTGACCTCCTGCTTCTTCACAAGCACGGACAAGGACAGGGACTTCCTCTTCCTTTCTTCCGGCTGAACTCCTCTTGGTTTGTCCTGTATGTACCCCTGTGTGGCCAACTATCCAGTAAACCCAATGCTTTGAAAGGGATTGTTGGAAAAAACAAGTGGTTGACATATTGAAGGATAGGGAGAGCATTGGAGCCCAAGACTGAATTTTGGGGGCCAGGAGGGACAACAGAGATGCCATTCTGGGTAACTAACCAAATTTGTAATCACAGAGCTTTCAGAGGTAAACTAATCACTTTGATATTACATGACATTATTAACATGCTGGGGTTGACTTACACATCAGGGCCTGGACAGTATCTTCCAAAATATTGAGATGTCTTCATCATATTAGGGCACTGAGCTTCCCATAGGTTTCTATGACAGTTAGGTACCTTAGAAGGAAGTAGGTCATGAATACCTATGGGTCTGGAGCCAGCTATCCAGTGTATGTCTAGGTCTTGGGTGAGTTTGCTTGAGTTGAGACCATAACCATGATTTCTCTGCAGTTTGGTCTCTCTAAGGTTTGTGACCGTACCTGCTTGAGACATTGGTGTAGGCAGCAGTCAAATGGCTCCAGACCGCATCATAGGAACTGCTGATGGTTGGAGCAAGCAAAGGGCTTGTGAGCTGTCTTCCTCTTGAGTTTAACAAAGGTCCTTGAAAACGTTGCACCTCGCTTCTTCCTCTGCAAAAATATGTCTCAATCATCTTAAGTCACTTAGAATCATTTGTCTTTTGGGGGAAAGTATTTGCCTTCTGCTTTGTTTTTATTTTGAAGTTAAAAAAAATGTAACAGCCCTTACTGACCTCCAAATATTTAAAGGCAGATAGCACAGCAACACTCGGGAACATCAGTTTGATTGACCTGAGGCTGTAGCTGGGCTGGGCTGTGTGACCAGACCATATCTCCTGAGGTGCAAGATGACCACCTGATGTGCAAATGTCCTGCTGGGGAGCCTGGCCTTCAGGAGAGAAGGGTAACTAAAGCTGTTTGAACAACTCCCAAGCAGCAACTTGGCAGCATTTCAGATTTAAAATAGTGAGACAATTAGTGGAAGTAGTTTCAGTCTCGATTATTTCCCTCTTATGGCAGAAAAAGGATCTCTGGAAAACTGGGACAGTTTCTTTCCAAGTGCATTGAAATCGTATTCAAAGGGAAAATGAGGGAATCACAACATTGGCCCAACACTTTCCACTCCTGCATATCTGAACCCCGTGCCACTCAGCACCCACCTCTGTCCACGTTCTTCTCAAGTCCTGGCTATAGAAACCATAGTAGGAGTTAGAAGGGTTGTCAGCAGCATTTTACAACCCAGACCCTAATATCCAAGCCATAGGAGTTATATTATTTAGGAAAAAAAAAAAAAAAAAGGAAAAGTGGACAGCTATATAAGGGATTCCATCTGCTCCCATGTAAAGACTCCCGAGAGAAAAAATTCCATGAAAAGCAACCAGGAGTCACCGAGTCTAATGCAGACAGGTCTCCAGCCTAGTGATTTTTTTTTTTTTTTCATTTGTGTCAATATTACCGTGTTTAAACCTCAGATCATTCTACTGCTGTCAGGTCAACGGAGCTGCAGGGTGTTTCTCGACCTTCCTCACTTTTCATGGTGGCAGTGGGAGGGTTGTTCTTGGAGACGTACAGGAGTCCAGATTCATGGAGGGACTGAGGGCACAAAGACTACCTGCTGGTTCCTCCACACTGTGTTCAAAGCAAGGAGCAAAGTTTCTCTGCATTGCAAGAATGCAAAGTTGGAAAGGACCGTTTTGTCCTCTCCCTGCCAGTTTATAACTGGCATTTAGATTGGAAAGGTGCACAGACCATCTTTTCCCTCACATTTTCCCAAACCTAGGAAAACTCTGCAGTGCGAACTATGAACACATGCTCTCTGCACCCCCTGAGACATGGTGACTATTCCTGTCCACGCTGCGTGTGCCCTGGGATATGAGCTCAGCCACACACCCAGCCATGCACACCGATGCTCTGTGTCCTTCAAGGACACTGCCACACTGCAAAGTGCAGGACAAGCTCAAGAATTCACCAAAGCATTTTCTTCCCTAGGGACCTAGCATCCACGCTGCCCACATTGCTGCCCATCACCCAGCTGCAGCATAGGTCCACATTATCTACATGATGTTTTGGAAGAGCTTATTTCAGACTGGGAGGTCACCTTTTGTGGCCCTGGTCCATCCAGTCCGCCAATGTCTCTGCCTCCCAGAGAGCTCCATGACGGAGTTGTTACTGGGGCATGGCTCTGTAAGGATGTAAGAGTAGTCTTAGTCCTACCAAGGACCTGAACCTCTGCTGAATGACACATATCCTTATTTATGTTTTTCTTCCTACACAAAGAGGGAAAATACATACATTTTTGGCTTTATGAAGGAAATTAACTAAAAGTGTACGCAAAGAAATGACCCATTTGGTGCCACTGCAAAGCTTTGTCCTCCTCCACCCCTGGCCACCTCCCTTGGCAGTTCATGGCAACCAATCTCTACCTGTGGCTATGTCACAGGCCCTGAAAGGCTGTCTGTCTCCCCAAAGCCTGCTACAGGGAACCTCAGAGATCTGGTCTAATCAGCAGGTTTGCAGAGAAAATGAGATTTTTTTTCTTCCTGGCTGACTTCCATCAGCAGCAGCTCCAGCTCTCCAAGGCACATCTCAATTAATTAATACAGTCAAACCTTATTAGAGACAATCGTTGGCCAGAAATTACCAAGTCCTGAGTTCTCTTTGCTTTTCTCCTTGTTGTTTCTCACTTTTGCTTCCCTCCCCACTGCCTTTCTCCCCAGTGAAACATGTCCTGCCAAAGCCTGATGTAGAGTGGGAGCATCCTCAGTGTGCCATGGATGTTCAGCCCTTCTCCTAGCTCAAAGCCCTGCTGCCACTGAGGTTCCTGAGCAGATCTTGGCACAGCCTGGCCAGAAACTGTGCGGTCAGCTGGGGCTGGGCCGTAGCAGGTTACAGAAGTTGGGGTCCCAGGGGCGTTTCTGTCACCTCAAACTTAATGTTGGTGGAATAGCAGTGAGGCGTTTCTGTCAGGCAAGTGAGAAAGTGACCCAGAAAGTCTCTGTGATGGGGACCACTGGATCCTGCAAGAGCTGAAAGCCCTCCAGGGAGACTGAGATTTGTCCTGAGAGCCTCTGAGGCTCCTAAACAAGGGAGGAGAGAAGAAAGGAAGGAAGGGAGGAAGGAAAGAAGGGAGGATGGAGGGAGGGAGGGAAGGAAGGAAGGAGGGAGGGAGGGAAGGAAGGATAGACAAAACCCAAACCCAGCACACTCAAAACCAAAGCACACATCAGCAAATAGAAATGGTGTTTGGTTTTGTATCACTAGCAACAACTATGGCAGAATTCCTCACCTGATTGTTCCGACACTTTGGAAAATACTCAGACGCAGGCAGGACAGGGTATAGTCCTCAGGTGCCGTATGGGATGCTGACAGAGGAAGGGCTGGGGCAATGCTGTGAAGGTGGAGGCAGCAAGGTTCCCTGCCTGCCCTGCCTGTCGCATGCTGATTTATTGAGAGCATGTGCTGGGACTGGGGTTTTCTCCCTGGCTTAGCAGGAAGGGCCTGGGATACCCCAAGACCAGGAAGGTTCCCTTGCCTCATCTCCCACCCTAGAGCTGCCCCATGCATGAGTCATAACCATGAGTTGGTGGTGGAGCAACGTCTGGGCATGCAGCTTGCAAGAGCTCTGTCTGCCTCTGAGGCTGGGAAATGAGGCTGAGGTGGCAGAGACATGGGTTGGAGGGTGGTCTGGGGTTCATACTCAGCAGGGAGCAACCATGTCCAAAACCAGGCTGATGTCTCTCAAAACATGCTGGCACAGCAGGAGCAGAGGTGCTTTGTGAATGTGGGTGAATGGGAGGCATTATCCAGGGCTGTCAGAGCAGCACCTTTCAACAGCCTCAAGTTATTATTATTATTTTCTTTTAACATGAATGCAAGCACATCAGCCTTTCTAGGTGGCTTCATTAGCTACCCAGCACATCACCCAGAGCCTCACAGTTCTTGTCAAGTACTGACATCCCTGTCCCATGCTCATTGTGGAGTCTGAATTCCTCTAACTTCATCTCATGATGGAAAACAGGTTCAGGGTAGGATTAAAAAAAAATATCCAAAAGATAACAGCATTTGTTTTTCCTTACAGTCTCTAAATAACAGGGCAGATACCTGCCAGATTCACTGCCGCTTACACCCAGAGTAACTCAGTGCTATATCATGGTGATACAGGCAGAAACTGAGTCCCACCCTGGGTTTTATTGAGCGAAGTGAGGCACGCCTTATCCCCTCTGTGTGTGGGAGGAGGGAATCCCTATCTTCCCCATTTTGCTTCTTCTAGACCGAACAGCAGAGAAACAAGAAAAGTGCTGCAGGGTCATTATTAAAGTTGATCAAACTTAAAACAAAATAAATTGACTAACAGCAGAAAAATACTTCTTTTAAATAAAGGTCTTGATTTGCCTGTTTTCATAAATGCATCAGGCTGTTTCTTTGAGCCTCAGTACATGCCATTACATTTCCCAGGAAAATGGGAAAAACCTTTCTCCCCAAAATATTGTCAAACAGGGGATGTGCATGGCTCTGCTGTGCACCTCACGGTTGGAGACCGCCACAAGCTGCTCCCATGCCTGCTGTACCATTCATTGGGCTGCCCCAGTGGCTCGCTGCTTTCCCCCTTCTCAAACCTGGCCTTGACACTCAACATTTCTCCTTGAAAGCTTCAACTCCTAGAACAAGTTTTTTATAGGAGAATTAAATTTCTTTTCCCTGAGCAGCCATCTGTCATGCACGGGGAGAGATGTTAAAAAGCAAACTGCAGAAGACTGTGTCCTCCCATTCCTTTTGGGATGTAAACAGCCCTTCCCTTGTGCTGATCCCTTTCAAGGTACGTCCAGGCTGACTTTGCTTCTCCCACTGTATCTTCACTGTCCTGTGAGAAGGTTCTTTCCCTCTCAGCTGCATGCCATTGAGAAGACATCCTTCAAAACTCTGAAAACATGGGACAATGCAATGTATTTCCTAAATAAGTAAAGCATGGAGAGGTGGTTTCCACACCTTCTTGGAGACTGGGGAGCTCAGTTGAGAGATTTTTCAATATGCTGTAAGAAAACACAGTTGGAGAGGCAATTTTGAGGAAGGGAAAGTTGTCACCAGCCACCCCTGGTTCTGCTGCATTTCAAGACCAGTCAGAATATGGGCTAAGGATTCGAGCAGAAGGCAAAGCACATGGACTGGCTCAAATATGTTGATAGAGGATCAAAACCATTCAGATGAGGACGGAGAAGACCATGCCATGTGATGTACAGAGAGAGGCAATTTTAAGTGAGTTTTAGCAGCAGCATGTCTAAATTGCCTGAGCCTTGATCTTCAGCTATACAAAAAATGGAGTTGCAGACTCCCAGCTTTTTGAGATTTTTTTATTTTAATGAAGAATAGGTACTTCAAAAATTACAGGCTGAACTGGCAAAAGAAATGAAGGAAGTATGAGGCTCTAATTAAAACACCACAGTCCCTGTTTTGTTACTCATACAGCCATGAAAGCCGTAGAAAACTCAAATCAAGCTTTACATTTGATGATGCAGTGATTTTTTATAGCTGAAGTAACTTTGGCTGCAGTGGCTTATTATCAGCCTTCACAGAACCATAGCTGCCTTCTGGAGGCTGTGAACCCTCCTGGTCCCTGGAGGGACAGAGGGCTATTTCTGGTGACCCTTTTCAAATCAAAGATGCTGTCGCACAGAGGAGGTACCAGGGTGCCTGAAAGCAAAGGCATCTTTGGAGAGGTTCAGAGCACATGTTTAGAGATGAAATTTTCTTAGTGCGCTGTCTGGGAGCAGAGAAATGTGAACGGGATAACAGATTGCAGCCTTTTAAAAGCAAGGCTGGGAGCTGTAAAACTGGCTGTGTATGGAAAAGCAAGCAGAAGTCATGGAGGAAGAAAGAGCAGAAAGAGCAGTCTCCTGAGGTTAAACTCTTTCAACTTGAACCATTGAAACATTCAATACTTACAACTTCCAATACTTAAAGGGGGTTTATAAGAAAGATGGGGACAGACTTTTTAGTAGGGCCTGTAGCAATAGGACAAGGGGGAATGGTTTAAAACTAAAGGAGGGGAGACTCAGACTAGTAATAAGGAAGAAATGTTTTACAATGAGGGTGGCGAGGCACTGGCACAGGCTGCCCAGAGCAGCTGTAGATGCCCCATCCCTGGCAGTGTCCCAGGCCAGGCTGGACGGGGCTTGGAGCAACCTGGGCTGGTGGGAGGTGTCCCTGCTCATGGCAGGGGGTTTGAACTAGATCTTTAAGGTCCCTTCCAACCCAAAGCATTCTATAATTCTGTAACATCCATTTTGTTGCTCCGGGCTCTGAGGAAAGCAACCCCCTGCCAACCGCCCCAGCAAGGGGGGGGACCTGTGACCAGTTCCTGATGGATGCCATGAGGCTTACAAAGGATGAAGATGGCAAAGTGCAGGTTCCGCTCACTAATCACCAGGAGTTTACCCGGGGATAGGTGCTGTTCGCTTGTCTCTCAAGCCCTGCTTTTGGATTTGAACTGTAGGAGAAATGGGCATTGGAAGGGCCTGACCAAACTGTTGTTGATGTTTCTGGGTGTGGAGGTGTTGACAATGCTGTGGGGAGAATCAGGGGAGGATTTTACTGCTCCCCTCCAGTGCTGTTGTGGTTGGTTGGCAATTTTTCAGACCCTCACCCCAGCCTGAGCTCTTTAGTCACTATCTTTAGTTTTTCTCAACAAAACTTTTTTTCTTTTTTCCAGAAGTAGCCAGCCATACACCTCTTATCACCCCCAAGATGATATGCTTCGTGCCCCCATTTCCTGCCTCATGCTGCTCCCCAGTACCAACCTCGACTCCCACCCAGGACCACCGGCACCTGTGCCTCCCCATACCCCCCCAAACCAGCAGCTCCCTCTGAACCACCACAAACCATTGCCTCCCTCACATGGGGGTAAGAGCTCAGCCAGAGCATTTGCAGAAGCATTCAGAAAAGGCAATATCAAGGTGGGAGGAGAGGAAAAACACAGCTAGGCACAAATCAGGGATGTTACAGAAAGCTTTTCATTTTCCCCAACCTACTTGCTACTAAACCCATGTCTTGCTTGGAGAGAACCCACAAAACCTACTGTGGAACACTGGTGCTCACACTGTTTGTGTAAGACCCCTCCTTTTCATCAATCTGAAAGAAAACAAAGAACTTTTCCTTTATAAGCACTTTTAAGTTTGTTAATACTTGGGAGTGCTTCTGGTGTCGGTATCACAATAAAGACAAATTATTACAAATCAATTAAACTGACTGTGTAAATTATCAGCATACAACTTGACAAAGTCATAAGTTTTCCTTTAAGATATGCAGCTCCTACCTACCAAAGCCCCAAATAGCAGAGGAAACCTTGCACACTCCTGACTCACCTGACAAACATCCATGCGTGTTTGTAGGAACTGTATCTCTTCATGCATGATGTGAGGCAGGTGGCCTCTGGCTTTGTGGGTTTTCTTTGCTTGTATTTAGCCCTTAATGTGCAAATATATTATTCTTTGGGTTTGGAATAGTTTGCAATATTCTTCATATGACCCCAAAATACTTTGTTTGTATTTGAGAAATGCTGCCGTGCACAATCCCTTGCAAGCTACTGCTAAAGGAGGTTTTTATCTGCTCTGTAAGCAGATAAGAACTTTGGTTAGCAGAGGCAATCCATGCAAAAACCAAATGCTGTGTGTGCAAAATGACTTATAATAATGGTTATAGCTATTCACTCCGGGAGGTTCGGGTTGGGCAGAGGAGCAAATTAATTGAAAGCAGGGATTTTAAATTCAACTAAACTACACTGAAAACCCAAGTCAAGTTAGTACACAGGAGCTGATGGGCAAAAATGGGCACAGGCTCTGCAGACACCTGTGGTTCTTGGGGGACATTTCAGAGACCTCTCATCTTCCACCCATTTCTTAGAACCTGCAAAAGCATCACACCTTGGGTTGAAAAAATGAGCTCTTCACACTCCTTTAATAGCAAGTAAATGCTGGGGAGAACCACTGTTTTCAAGGTTATACCCAGGGGGCCTGTCAGAGTGTATTTAATGCAGATTTTCTCAGCCAACCTGAGACCAGAAACTTAATGATATTTGAAAGGAGAAGGAACATCCCTACGCTCCAGTAAAAGGGAAATCCTTTTAAATACTGCTAGTCCCTCTGTATGGGGGACCAGGGTGGTGGCAGCCAGCAGTCAGCGGGATTTCCAGCCTTGGTGAAGGCAGTGATGAGGGGGTGGGATGGACGAAGGACTCCCACAGTTCCCCATTTAAGCATCTGGGTCTGATGTCTCTTGTGCCAGTGCACAAATGTGACTGCTGGCATTTTTACGTTTTGCATACTTGCAATGTATTCCCTCATATTTGCACTCTCATTTTCACTTTTTCCACTCAAAAGGTCTGATCTGAGGGCAGAGAGAGTGATACTGAAAATTTTACTCATGGTTGCAGTTGTCCTGTTGGCCACTGCTGTTGTTGTATACCCATTCCAAATATCTCTTGAATTTCCCCCTCTAAGTTCATTTTTTCCAAATTTTGCCAACAAGATCCACTAATCAAAGCCAAGTAGTTAAATCATCCAACTCCACCCCCCCACCCCACCCCCCTCCTCTTGTTTGCACAGGACACGTCTGTTGGCATCCATATTTCTTTTTTCTTTATTTAAAATCTTTTAAGGAGGGCTTTACACTCTTCCTTACACAGCATTTTCTTTGCACATTGTATCAAACACCTATCATATCGTATTTGTTATAAAAATTTTGTATTTTATAAAAATTCAGGGGAACTTTAATCCTCCTAAACAACCTTTTAATAGGGACTGCCCTGGCATCAGATGATTTTGAGCTTAATATGAACAGTGTGTTGCGGATCTGAAAGGTGCAGCGGTGCTGATGAGGATGAGAACACTTTCTGGTCATAGTCCTGGTTTATACTTGTGTTTTTCCGTGTCATGCAATGGTATTTGTCCCGTCTGGAGACATTTCTCCCACAATCTTCATTGTCTTCTGAAGACCTTGGTTTTAGGTAGAGATGAAGCATACTACCAGAAGATACCTCAGGTTGTAGATACCTCTGCAACACCTATGGAGAGAGGGGCAGAGGCTCTTGCAATATTCCTTTTCCAAGGGTGACCTTGTACCTGAATAAACCCTCTTTCTTTAACCTCTTCCCAGGGAGAAGGTGTGCAGGCTCATAATCCATCCCTTTAAGTGCTGGGTGACATAGGACAGAGGAGGGACATGGTAGCTGAAACCCTGCTGCAGTAACATGACCCCCATGGACTCAAGGTGGAAGCTCCCTGGTGTGGATTTCAGTATAAAACAACTGTCAAAAGTAAAGCTGTAGGGATGAGACCCTGCTCCTGTGTCTCTAATTGACACTTATCCTCCTTGTTACTCCATGGAGAATGGCTTTCTAAATTTTTTAAGGCCCGCTGGGTCTTCTGGAGTGGTGCAAGATGGCATCATGCAGCTATCAGGTAGACAACCTGTGGAAATCCTCATGGCAGGACATTGTGGATGTTTACGTGGGTCTGTGGCAAAAGTGGGCAGGTTTCCCAAAGAGAAATCTGCTAAGAGTCACTGCCTAGTGCAGAAACCACTTCTTGCTCAGGAGATACACAGGGTGAAAGTAGCTGAAGGCTGGAAAGGTGTCAGAGGGTAGTATCATGCATTGGTCCTGTTTTCATAGCCTTCTCCAGGCACCTGCTGCTGCACACAGGCTGCTGGTTGAGATGCACGTTTGGATGGCTGTTGCTATGTAAATCTGGGTCAGAGGAGGTTAGATACCACTTTGTGGGGTCAGTGGGTGATTTAAGGACTACAGAGCAAAGGTCCATCCAGCACAATCCTTACCTGTGCTCCCAGCTTAACATTATCAGCAGCTTAAAAACTTCCTTACTCAGAGTTTGTATCCAATCCCTCCCATTTAATCGTCCCAGTGGATGCTGCAGCTTCATCCCACCGGGATGGGCATCTGCTCCAGGACTCCTGCTTTGCTCTTCTCTTTCTGTGTGCATCCCAGCCGAAGCTCCAGGGACAGACAGAATTAAGGCTGTCATTTAGGGGTGCTGGAACAGCAAACCCTAAAACACGAACAGAAAAAAACATCAGCCTCCTCAGACTCCTACTTCCTCTGTGGCCACCACCCTGACTTTGTAAGAAATTAAACGTGAGCAGCAATGCACCTACGCTCCCCTGAGCAGATGCTGCGGGAAGAGGGGCTGGGTGATGCTGGCAGGATAGGCTTGGTTTGAGCACAAGCCCGGTCTCATGCCGCAACCCTGCAACGTCTTCCCAGCCTGGCAGGGAGGGAAAACGGACAGACAACAGATGGACAGATGAATGCAGCAGCAGGAGAAAATGTTTTGAAAAGAGGAGGAAGGGAGAGGAGAAATGCAAACAAGGTGGAGAAGGGGGGATGTGTGCCAGTATGTTAGAAGAAGACATTGTTTGCCGGGATTTGTCCTTGAGGGTGTTCATGCCCAGGGTGCTTTCTGATGCTAATCAGGCAGGTGAGGGAAGAAGGAAGATATAAGCCTCTCTCCCAGGGTAAGAAGGGATTTGATAATTTAGCTAACTGGGAAGGGAGAGAAAGCACTGCTACCTGAAGTCCAAGGCAGCCCTTAGCAGCACGGAGGAGCCCTGAGTCAGTAACTCAGGCAGGAGGGATGGAGGGGTGGAGGGGCAGGCTTTAAAGAGCTCGTTTATAAGCCTGGAGTAAAAATGCTACTTACTCACTCTGACCAAAGGTAAGCGTGAGTTTTTCACCCGTCCCTCTGGGGCCAGGCTAATGACTTGTCTCTGAATCCATCAGCCCCATGCTGTCCCCCTCTCACCCCAGCCCAGCTGCTCCCCCCTGCCCCAACGTGGACAGACTTGGTCCTTGCTGGGCTTTCTTAGGATGGAAGTGAAATGATGAAGGGTTCTGGCTCTGCAGACGTGCTCAGGGTGAAGAGATGCCCCAGGACTCCATGGCAGCACTGGGAAGGATTTTTCCCAGCATGTGTGTGCAGGGGTAGATGCAATGGTACTTGAATGGTTGAGGATAAGGTGGATATAAGGGGGCTCTTATTAACTTATGTAGGATTACTTGGTTAGGACTGGTTTAATTTTGGTCCCAGAGGGAGCAAGTTTACTATTTTGTTCCCCCAAAACCTTTGTCAACCAGCCTTTGAAATCCAACAGGGAGCAAGTGCAACACAAGTAGTTACTCCTGGTTTCTCCTACAGTGTTCAAAATTATTCTAGGTCTTGTAAGAGATCAAAAGCACCAGCTCCTACCCTCAAATAACTGATTTTCTTGGGATCCAAGCATCATCCATGTTTGCTGACTCCAACAGGGGAAATCATAGCCACTTCTCAAGACCCCAGCTTTGCAAAGCTGCCTCATGTGGTGGTTTGACAAGTTTTCCTTTAATGGCTGAATGTGCAGGGAAGCAACCCATGTCAGGATGAAACCATGGACCTCAAACAGGTCCCAAGGCTGAGACCCAGCTGTGAGATAACAGAATAAGGAGTCTTGAGAGGGAAAGCAGGAAAAGGAGGTGGTCTGGAAAGTCTAGCTGAACACAAACAGGATAAATAAAGCTTAGCTTTGTGAGCCTGGAGTTTCTGCTTGCACAAAGAGCAGCAGTGCAGGACCTATGCACACTTGGCCAGGGTGGAAAGGAGGCGTGCTTGCTGTCCTGGGATTAATTTAACTCATAGAGATGTGATTACAAGCAAACTGGTTGATTTCCAATGTCTAGGAGAAAAGAAAGGAAAAAAAAGCAAACAAGTACAAGCCCCAAATACACCCACTAAAGAGAATTGCAATGATATGTAAACAAACATAGGCATATCCACACCCAAACCCCCAGATTCCCAGCTTAATTCTTAGCTCTTCATCCCCATATTTGTGAAGGATCTCTGCTGATTCACATCCACCAAAGTTCTGGCTCAACAATTTTAAATGGCCAGCATTCCTTGGAAAGATAATCAGACCTCCAAAGGCTTTTCTTCCTCCTATCCACCTTCCCACCAGGGGAAAAGATTCCCCCGCATAATAATTGGCCAAAATGGAAATTGCACACATTTTTCCCTAAGGTACGCACAGCTGAGCATCTGCGGTCTCAGCTGGGAAGTTCGATTTTATTCAGTCATTCAGTACGGGTGCTCAATAAAAAATGCAAGAGCGACAACAACAAAAAAATCAAAAATCAAAGGGCAAAGGAAGGTAATATTGCTGCCAGCTAAACCGCTTCTTTTAACCTGGCCTCCGCCCCCCTCCTTCTGAGGAGGAATGATGTTGTTATTGAAGTCAGATGAGAGGGGAAGATGGGATCCTAGGTGTGCAGAGCTGGAGTGGTTTCAGGAGATAAGATTTAATTTTCAGAGGCAGAAGCTGGAGCTTTGTTGTTGCAGAAGGGTGTGTGCATGTGTCCGGGGGAGGCTACAGCAAGTGAGAGAGGCGTTTAGACTTTGCTCAGTATCAGCGTGGGGTGGTACAGGGCTGGATCTGTGTGGTCGGACAGAGGTAGACCCAATCAGAAAAAAAGAGAACTACTTCTGTAGTTTTTTGGATGGTGATTTGTTTTGAAAGCTTCTTTTCCTTATCGGGAAGAGATGAGAGCTCCTAATGATATAGCCACTGCACCCTTTATAGCATCCCAAGGCATTCAAAGGGCATAAGGCACCTCTGTATGAGCATGTGGATCTTGCTCACTCCATTCACTGGCTACAATGGGAGCTGAGACAGCTGCCAGTGACATGTTACTGCCCTGCAGATCCACTCTGTGACATGAGTTTCATGCTTCAACCCCAAACTAGCCGAAGTCCCTTCTGGTTTGTGACACTGGGATTTCCCTCTCCTGATCCCTATGGCCAATGGTGGCTGGAAGGACCTTCTGCCACTGACGAAATGCTCAAGGATGTTTGGCTGTTTAGCCATTTTTGGAGGAGGGTTGGAGACACACAGTGCAATGCAAACCCACCTTTTCTAGATGTAGCAGCCTAGATTGAATCCCTGGACACCAAATAAACAGCCTGATTTGGAGAGGTGCCAGCTTCATCCCTTCAGTGCTTTAATTTTGGAGGAAGCCCATGGCATGGGGATTGGAACTAGAAGATATTTAAGGTCCCTTCCAACCCAACCATGTTATGATTCTATTTTTCTATGGACACAGACAATGTTTGGCACCTCTGACAGGCAGACAACTGTTAGCCGGGAGTAGTTGCAGGCAGCCACTTTCAGGATGGCAAATATCCTGGAGCTACAAAAGAACCTGTGTAGCTCCTTTGCCACCTCTCTGCTTTCCATCTCTACTCAGAGCCTGCATTTTCCAGCCTGTTCTGGGAAATTCTCCATTACCATTACAGATAATATTATGGCATTGCATAGAATCATTGAGGTTGGAAAGGACTTCTGGAGATCATCTAGTCCAACCCCCATTCTCAAGCAGGGTCACCTAGACCCACTTGCCCAGGGCCGTGTCCAGTTGGGGTTTGAGTATCTACAAGGATGGAGAGACTCCACAACCTCATGGGCAACCCATGCCAGTCTTACGTCACTGCCACAGTAAAAAATGTTTTTCCACTGCTTAGTGGCAATTCCTGTGTTTCAGTTTCTGCCCATTACCTCCAGTCCTGTCACTGGGAGGCACTGGCAACAGCCTGTCTCTGTCTCCCTTACTCCTCCCCACAGGTATTTAGCTGAAGGCAGAGCAGCAGCCACAAGGCAGAGGCAGACTGGATCCAAGCCCAGGGCTCAGCTGAATTACTCAGGTCAGGAGTGTATGAAAACTTGAAACTCCAGGACTGGTCTGTGTCTCAGAGGAGCTTGAGCTGTCCCTTCTCTGCTACTGACTTTTTTTGTTCCCTGGGAAAGCCACCTCACCCTGTCAAGTCTGTGCCTGCCTGGTCTCTTTGCATTAAAACCCCACAGTGACAGATGAATGGCTCCTGCTTTTTGTTATTTTGAAAAAGGCTTTAGAATAAAATAACTGCCCTCGATGCAAGGAATTCCACTTTTCAGCACTGAAATTTCAGCAATAGCTTCAGCTTGGTGAGAACTAGGTATTTTCCTGTTGTTCCAAAATGCTTGTTTTTTGTCCCGAGGCACTCATGTGGTGCTCAGAAAAGAAGGGAGAGAAAAAGGGAGGATTTTCTTGTTATAGGAAATTGCAAGAGTCTGTGCATCGTGAGCGCTAAGGAAGAAAGGGGAAAAACATCAGCTGGACATGTTTTTTGCAAATTCCAGCTGGATTTGCCACTGAACCTGTTCTTGCAGTTGCTGCTTAGAGACCCAGCAGGGGTAAGTTCAGGCCCTCCTTTTGTAACTCATCCCAGATCCAGCCTCTGGGATACTCCCATGTAGCCCAACCTAGAACCTCTTCAAAGAGCTACTCCAGGTGCCTGTTGGTGGTCAGAGAGAAGAAACCAAGTGTTGGTCAGAGCGGTGGGGATGGAAGACTTGTTTGCTGGCGCTCAGCAGTCTGTTGGTACAGTAGCTCACTGTTGCTTCCCCTTCCCCAGCTTTGTTCTGGTTGGTATGGCTCTGGGATGGCATGATGGGTACCAGAAAAGCTGCATGATCACCTCCTGTTGACTGAGATCCATTTAATGAGTGGCTAGAAAAGTGACAGTAGAGCCAGCCAAATCTCTGGGGAAAGAATTAGGTGTGAGTGGTTTGCAGCTGTGAACTGTGGCTCAGAACAGCCATGTCCTACCAGCTTTCAAATTACCCTCTTTGTTAGGATCAGGGTGTTCTGCCTTGGTCTTGAAGACCTTCATGGCAGGGACCATCTCTCTCTGTGCTTTAGAGAGAGATGGTGACATGGAGGGGGACTTCACGGCCTCTTGTACAACAAAAATCACCATGCCACCACTGTCAGACCCAGACCAAAATAAAAGAGAAGTAACTTGCCCAGGACTGCCACCAGTCTGTTTCAGAAGTGAGAGCAACCCTGAAGATTCCCCGTTGTGTCTGATGCTTATCAACATGCCAGCAGGCTTTTCAATGAGCAACTCAAACTTAATCCTGACTGTCTTGATCAGGGGTCCTCAAACTTTTTAAACAGGGGGCCGGCGCGTGGATGACGTGGCAGGCAGTCATCTGCGGCTGCTTGGTTTCCCTCCCAACCCCCGGCGGGGGGGGGGGGGGGGGGGGGGGGGGGCGGGGGGGGTCTGTAAATACCGGGGGCCGGATTGACCCTGGGGGGCCGTATCTGGCCCGCGGGCTGTAGTTTGAGGACCTCTGGTCTTGATGGTTGGGGTTTTTTGGTGTGTTAGCTAGTTGCCAAACACTTGATCAGAAAAGTGTCTCTGAGCTTTAGAGGGATGAGGAAAAAAAACCCCACACTTTCACGGAAAAGTAGGGATGTGAGGTCCAAGAGCAGACAGACATTAGTGTCAGACACTGAGAACCCTCTGGACACCCGAGTGTGCAGCATTTAGACATCCTTCTGCATTCGCAAAATTGGGGTCAATAACACCATTACCGATGCTAACTATGGCAGCCCCATTTCCCGGAGTGTCAGCTGTAATGAAACAGCTCCCCAAATGTCAGGCTGAGCATAAAGGATATTAGGAGCCTAATGGAGCACACTCATACTCCTAATTGTGAGTAAAATATCAGCAAATGACTGAATACTTCGACAGGTTTGTTTAATAATTAGGCCAGGGTGCAAGAGAGAGGATTCAAGCTTGCTGCTGAAAATGAGGCAGGGCTTATGATGAAGGAGAATAAAGAGAGCCTTTTGCAGAGGCAATTTGAGATGAAATATTGCTGCAAAAGTGCTATAAAAAATGTCATGGATATGGTCTCAGCATGCATAGTCAACAGGAGGGCGAGCTCGCTGCACTGATTGCCCAGGGAGGAGACTGCTGGAACTAGATGTTGGTGAATAAGCTAAGTAGAAAGAGCAACTTTGTCGTGTTTGCTTTCGTTTGAGTTTTTACATCAAAGACCTCGTTTATCTTCTCCTTCAAGCAAAAGGCTACAAGAGGCAGAGCCATCCTGCTACCTGAGCAGTAAGGAAAACCTAGAGGCTTCGAGCTAGAAACATGAAAGACCATTTTTGTGACCCTGCTTTGACTTTGGCAGTCCCTAGAGATCCTCCCTGTCCCTTGATTACTGTGCTTCTCTGAGTGATTCCAACCCTTTGTGTAACTGCACTAAACTAGCTGGAGATGTTGGGCATTGCAGAGATATGGGAAGTTTTCCCTGTCCCACATGGGGACATGGCACTTGGACAGCCTCCTCTCACCACTGTGCAGGAGAGACCGCTACCTTCAGTGACTCCAGCCCAGACAATGTCCATCAATGCCACTGTGATGGGAAGAGTGTGGGCAGAAATGGCACAGAGGGTGTGCACAGGGCAAAGAGGGTGTTGTGAAGATAGATAAGGGGATGCAGCAAGGTAATCAGGTGCTGCTGTGGTAGAGGATGATGAATGCCTCTGATGGACAGACAGGAGATGTTTGAGAAGATCCCAGCAGATTTTAGGGTACAAGTTTCCCATCAGTGTGGTGCTGGCTGGATTTTGGGACAGGAGAACAGGTGAAATTATCTCCTCTTACCTCCATTGGTTGTGCTTACAACTCCCATGGCACTTTCGGCAAGATCACCAGAGTCTGATTGCTGGCATCCTGGCCCCATTCCAGCAGTAATAATTATATACTGCCTTCCCAAATTCCTCCTGTACTCTCAATTAGAAACAATTTTCTTCTTCACTTCATGACCTAAACTATTGCCTTGATTAGTTGTGCAACGTTGATTAAACAAGCCAACTCCTATAGATGGCTAGAAAGGAGTCTGTGGGGATTCCAGTACTAATGGAATGTACAATATTAATAGAAATCAATAGAATTAATGGGTTAATTCTGTGCCAATACATAGTGCTGGAGGAGAAGTTAGGCTAATGAAAATGCATGTATTCCCTAAACTATTCCATTTGCATCAGATGATTCATCTACCACTGCTTCTTTCAAACAACGTTAATGAGATTAAAAGCACATTTACTAAGTGTACATGACCAAGGGGGGAAGGGAGAATAAAGTTGCTTTCAGCAAGCTCTGCCTTACCAAATTCTCTGAGTAAGGTGCTCTCGCTGTGCCTGGTGACTTGCAGGTCAACTGGGGAGCAAAGGAGAATCGGGGATCTGTTGTGAAAAGGATTTTCCTTTGAAGGCAAGCAACTCTTTGCTAGTGTTTGCAGAATTATTTGTCTAGGTATGGACCCTTCCCTAGAACTGCCCTGGGCTAGCTAAAATGATGTTGAAAAGTGAGAAGCTGTAGGTATTCTGATGCCATGCTAAACCTTGCTTTGCATTGATTTTGGTTTTCTTGTACTGGATAGACCCACCAAAACCCAAAGTTACAGCTCCTGTGTTTTCCTACTTCTGATTTGTGATTGGAAATGGGTCTCAGTGGCACTGGTAAAATGGGATAATAACTGCTAATATTGAGATGCAAGAAGAAATGCACATTTTCAATATGCTCGGACATCTCTGGGTATCACAGGGCCCTGGCCCTTGTCAAAGGCTAAGAGGAAATATTGGTGAAGTGGGGTTCATTTAGCCTGGAGAAGAGGTGCAGGGGGATACAGCCTGGAGCAGCCGAGGAGATAAGCCATCCCTTGCATCTTTTTATAAAGGGCAAGAAGTCATAGGCTTAATGTGAGGCAAGATCAGGAGTTAGGAAACACTTCCTGAGCATTGGGAAAGAGAAACACTGGAGCCGTAGACATCATGGAGGTGTGTAAAGTACAAATTAGATGCACATCTGTCAGGGGGGAGCGCGACTGTAAGTCAAAACCTTTGGGTTTGACTCAGGTCTCGGAGAAGCCCAGGTACAAGTTTTCACAACTTCCCAAACTCCAGTAGGTTTTTCAGCCTTCTCTTGTCCTTGCAAAACCAGAAGGTCCTCTCACGTCGATCTCAGTGATGATAAAACCAGGTTTGCCAACATAAGGAAAGATTGAAGGAATATCCCTCCAACATACCAGGGGTTCGATAAACAGATGGCATCTGGGAAGAGCCTGTGACTAGCCACTGCAGCAACTGCAGCCACTGCATACACCTGTATTGCATATGCCGTATTGCATATACTGTATTGCATGCGTTGTATTGCATATGGGTCTTGCATACATTGCATTGCATATAATTTTTAATGCATTTTTATTATTGCATAAGCACAACCAAAAAACATTTCCAAAGAGCATTTCGGCTGTGGCCCTGTGTGGTCAGTCTGATAAAAGAACCCTTTGTAGGCTGCATCCAAAAGCCACACAGGCAGCTTATGACTCACTTCAAAAATGAGGCTAGAGTTTGCTGCGGGGCAGCCCAAGCACTGGCCACAGGGCAGCCTCAGCTGTAAAACAAACCCCACCCAGCAGGCGGTCATCCCAACCGAGCAGCGCAGGTTGCAAAACCTTTGGAGTTTTGTTTCCCCTCTGTGGGAAATATTGACAAAACCAGAAGCAAGCAAGGCAGTCCCAGCAGCCTACTGAATTTTTAGCAAAAGAGAAAACGGTTTTGGCTGAAAAGAAGGTGATTTGGAGCCTGAGCTGCATCTGTAGTGCATGCTGGGAGGTGAACTCCAGCTGCAAAACTCAGGGCAGAACTGAGCCAGATTGCAGGACTCACCATGGTCACAATTCAGAGGCCACATCTGTCTTTGGGGACATTCAGGTTTTTGATTTAGAAGCAAAAATATCTATTGTCTTCTCTTTATCTGTGCATCTCCAGTTGTTCCCTGCAAGGCCAGAGCTTTGGATGGGTGAAAAGAAATGCTTGATCCCACAGCAATTTGGGAGACCGTGCTTGGAGAGATTATTTTTTGGGGCATCTCCCCAAAACTGGAAAAGGAACCAGTTTAAATCACCTGGACAAAAAGCTTTGTTGCAAAGCAGCAGCAACAGCTGCTGAGTTTCCCATGTGTTATAGCAAGGCTGATGTGGAGACTGAGTGTCATACATGTCCCACTGCCACTTCTGTACCCCCTGAGCTCAGGGACTCCCTCTGCCAGAATCCCTGTGCTGCCCTTGGGTTTGAGTTTGTGCAATGAGGTTGGGCTGGTGGAAGGGGACACCTTTTAAGTGACGGGCAGCCCTTGCTCCCCAGGAATGCTACAGCTGGGTCCCTCTCTTTGTATCCCACTATCGTGAGTTTTCCTTAAATCACCAGCTGAATGAGTCCTGTTATCTCCAGGCTACCTCCACTTTCTGTTAAAACCTGGTGCTTTTTTTTGATTCTATTCTATTCCAATCCGTGCTTAGGAATGAATTCAGTGGTCAGATCTCTGTCCATATGTGGATTAGTTTGTTATTAATGATAACAGTTTATCCTTAAAAAATAGCCATCTGGGACAACTTTTTCCCTTTAAAATAGGCCTTGCCCAAAGTAAAATGTAGGGAAGAGGTTTTTTCACTTGAGGGAGTGGAGGGTTGGTTAGATAATTTGAGGAAAACGCTTCCTTTTTCGTTTAAATGAGGTTTCTAGCCAGTTCTGATTTGTGGAGCGACTCCGCAGCTAAACTTGGGACTAATCTCCCAAATTCATGGCTCAATCTATGGCACATGCAACAAGCTTTCTCCTGCTAACAGGGGGTCTCTTATCCTCTCCATGGGTAACCACAAGTCAGTGCCATTACCCAGTGATGTATGTACAATGTCAATACAGTATTTTCCTTAATTTACTAAAAGTGACTTTGATTTCCCGCTTGATCTATCATTCTTGTGGACCTGAGCACCACTGTGCTTTTCACATAATGAGGTCCGTATTCAAGCTTTTATGTGTTGTGGGAACCTCATTTCCAGAAATGTTTTACAATTTCAGGAGTGTGTCTCCCAGACTACAAGATCAGGAGAAATCTCTCATTCCAGCACCCTTTGGTATGTCTTGGCCCTGGCCCAACACTGCCTCAAGGGTTCAGCACACATCAAGCTTGACTTTGACTTACGCTTTGGTCTCCATTGGAAAGAAACCTGGATGCACAGCCTAGAAGGACCCAGAGAGCATGCAGGACAGGACTGCTCATTTCTGTGACTTTTCCTCTCCACTTTTGATGAAGTATGAGCGAGTTAGCAGTGTAGAGGTGTATGACTCTGTCTTCACTGGCGTTACCTTGAGTGGTGGCTGCTGGGAGTAGTCATAGGGGTGAGCAACCATGGTAAAAAGCCACTTCTGGTGTGTGTGCACATCTGTGTATTGTTCGGACTCCAGCAAGAGGGAATACGGACATGAGATGTCCCTACGTCATCACCCAGAGAGGAGCGGGGCAGATCAATCCCAAGCTGCTGCTTCCTCCACTCCGAAGCCAAAACGCATGACCTCACATGCAACCTGGTGGCCTTATGGTGACACCATGGAAGAGTCTGGCCTGCAGCATGCAAGTCCCATGTAACTGGCATGCGTGCTGGTTCTGGAAATCATGCCACAAGGCAAGGGATGTGACAGACACATTCATCACATGATTTTCTGCTGCTGAATGTGGCTTGGAGGGCTTCACTTTGCTCTTACAGCAGTCAAATACCTCCAGTGCTCAGGAGGTCACTTCGTGGTGCTCCATTTGAACCAGTCCTTCATAAGCAAGTGGCAAATGAAAACCAAGTGTCCTGATTTTCATTTTCATACCATTCACTCCTGATTTGCACCACACAGGGGACATCACTGAATATTGGGAGCAGAGACTCATCAGCAACCTTGCTGACCACCAGCAGGGCCAGAGCCTGCCCAGTATAGATGTTTGTGTGTCCAGAAGAGGAGCAGAGATGACCAGTCATACCAGCAAATCATCCAGCTTATGAAATTTACCTTTAATCTCATACTTTTATACATCACTGACTTCACTGCAGAATTGACGTCACCAGAAATAAGACCAAGGTCTGTTCCTTGTGCACTAGAGGCACCTGTGATATTAGCAAAAACCCAGAGCCACCAGACTGAGCTCCATGGAATTACTGTGGCTTTAAAGTTGTGTAACTGTGATTAAAACCTTGTCCTTACATTAATTCATATTTCACAGGCCTTTTTTTGGATGTTTCACATTGTGAGTCTGCTGGGGAAATCCCAGCTGCATGTTCTAGATTCATGATCTGTTTTATTTTGTCATCTATTCAGTCTCTTGTCACTGTGGCTACTCAGTCAAAGGAGAAGAAAATTGTGGTTTTCCCCCAGGCTGGTGTAAATTAGCATAGCTTCAGTATAGCCATCTGAGTCAGCCGTGTCTTCACTCAGTTGTGCCAGCTTCTAATTTCATGAAATTGGGGATTACTCTGTAGAGAATGGCATTGCAAGGAGCTGGAAATACACAGCACAAGGGTAGGACAAAATTCCCTCCTCATGAAAGCAACATGAAGAGGAACTGTCTGAAGCAGGGGTGGATGGAGAGGAGTGGTCTCAGGTTGATGACTTAGAGCCAGTAGACAACTAAATTTGCAACCAGCATCACTAGCAAGAGGATCACCTAGTTCAATACCTGTCCCCCAACCATCAGCCTAGACTTGTAGGAGATACAAGAGTCTGGAGGGCACAAGGCTTAGCTGAACTCAGGTGAGCTTCACAGGCCAGAGACAAGTTCAACCCACCTCAAATCTGTTCCCATTAAGTCTGTTCCTGAAAACTGCCCCACAAAAGCTGCAAGCAAACTGGAGTTGGGTGAAGTATGAAATGAGCACTTTAGAGGGGATGGTTGTGGTCACTAGTGACAGAGAGACACCTTGAAAGAAAGTGGATCCAGCTTCAGAAAACAGTCAAAGCCAGGCTGAAATGATCAAAACTCTCTCAAAAGCTTAGAAGCTTCGTCCTTATTTAATCAAACAGTTCTAAATTGACTCCTTCAACATGGAGGCCCTCTGTGCACCAGTGAGCACTGAGTGCCATCAGTGGTTCTGCACTTTGGGATCTGCTCCTGGGTACAGTCAGGCCCTATGAGCAAATCACCTTGGCCAGGGAAACCAGCCATGCATAGAAACCTTTGTACTGTGCCTGGACCAAGCTCTGGAGTGCTCCAGGTCCTCTCCAAAACCACTAGAAATAAACATCCTATGTCTGTCACTTACCTGGCAGTAAACCTGGGGTCTCAAAGCTCCATGCACAGAAGCCAACATTTCCAAATCCCCATCTCTCATCTGGGGAAACCAAGGCATGGAAAGGATAAGGGACTTCCAGTGTCATTGCTAGGAACTAGACCAGGATCCTGCTTCTGGGCTCATGTGTTGCATCCATACCACAAGGCATACATTCCACCTCTCCAAAACAGGCTACATGTCCTCTCATGAGACATAAAGCATACACCGTGGTGTTCACCACGGGCCCCTCCTTAGATATAGAGGATTTGGTGAGGGGGGAGGTTCAGCGATGCCTGAAGATGAGATGCCTGTAACCATCTCTAAGATAATTTGCAGCACTATGAAGTGTTTATTTTGGAGCTACTGAGGACAGTGGGAGGTCAGCATAGGTACATTACATCTGCTAATATCTTGGGGAGGAGGAGACGAAGAATGGTCTGATCTTACTAGAGAAGGTTAGGGTAGAAAAACCAAGCAGTCAAAAGACAGGCGATGACAGATCCAAGGCTGCCTGTGCAATTTAATTCCTCTCCCCTGGTGCATATCTATCCTGATAGGGTCTTTAATTGCATGATTAAAATTATTGATACTGTTCTTGGACAAGATAACAGTCTGTAGTGTGCAGGTATTGAGTAACTGACGACAAAAAATCCTCATCATTGGTACATAAGTGAGACAGATACAATGAGCTTTTTCTTTATCTGAATGCAGGGTCCAGGTTTCCAGGATGGGAGGAAAAACACAATCCCTTGACAAAGAATGATGATATTTTGGCAGAGAGAGGAGTTAGGGGCCATGGCGGACAGGCAGTTCTGATGATTTACTGAGAAGATGTATGCAGGACTCAAGCCCTTCATGGACACAGAAATGAAAACTTCTCACTGGAGAAGACCAGCACAGCTGGGGTGGATGCAAAAAATTGGGGACGGGCCCCCTCCCCATGCCTGGGAGGGAAGATTTTGAACCATTGGCTTAGCGGATTAAACAACTGCAAAAATAATTTGTAAATTTGCAAAGACCTTCCAGGAATGGAGATTTTAAGGAATGAAGTTGTTGCAGAAGGGAGATGAGTGCTGCAGTGATTCTGCTATCCGAAAAAAAGGGGAAAATAGTTTAAACCTCACAGTGAGAGCAGTAACAAGAGGTGATGAAAGAAGTTGGGCCAGATACAACCCAAGGAGCCAAAAGAAACACATCTCACAAGAAGGGTGATTAACCATTGGAACAAACTACTCAGGATGATAACAGATTTCTTTCTCTCTTGAGGTCTTCTAATCAATGGGGACTCTTCTCTGGAAACTACACTTGAGCCAAAGACAAATTATAGGGGCCATAACCAGTGTAAGTGGATGCAATCCTTTGGCCTGTGTAAGGGAGGAGGTCAGCTCTGACCTCCTGGCCTCTGAACTTATGAATCATACAGTCCTTTTGCTTTCTGAAAGGCCCCTGCTTCGCTCACATAGGCAGCACTGAGTGATTTAATCAAGTACTTGCTGACCACAGCAGAATGGTGATGCTCGTGCGTCCTGGCTGTAACGCAGGTCCTGATAGGAGAGCAGCCAAGTGCTTCAGACCTTTCCCCTCTTCTACCCACGGGTGTTTTTTTCTCTGAATAACCTCACACTGACCCACTTATAGACTATGCATATGAGCACTGTTCTGATCAGCAACCACATCCAGCCTCTGTTCACCTAACACGGACCTTTCATTCCTACAATCCCAATGCCTACTCTAATTTGCTGCCTCCCCTTGACTCGTTTACTCCATAACAGCTGCTATCAACTCAATATGAGACCACACAAGCAAGGGAGCTTGCACTCACACTGATGTCCTAAAAGTGCCCATCTTCTGCATTTCCAGCAGGATTCTCCTTTGAAGTTGTAGCTTTTCACAGGTGGGTCTGGTCTGGAGCAAGGCTTATGCCCGTTCCCTCCTAGCTTTCATCTCTCACTCATGGTTTCTGTGGTTCTAAACGGGTGTAGCAATCTTTTGTTTCCGAAGGGCACTGCAGTCGCTACCTTGTTTGGTGGTTCCTGACCTCCTTCTTGCATCAGGACCTTTCTGCTGTTGAGCAAGGTGCCATGGGGAAATACTGTAAGATCTGAATACTTCCCTAGGCACTGGGATTCTTGAGTTCATCCACAGCTGAAAAAACACTTTGAAGATGAAAAGCAGCCACTGCAGCCTGTTGCCTTATTGTTTATCCCCGCATGCAGCCAGGAATGCTGGCTCCTGGCTGCAAGAGCACTTGCGAACAGAAGTATGACTCTATAAGGTGAAAAGCAGCAGAGGAACTGGACTTGACTGGTAGTATTGTCCCTGGCCAGGTTCCAGACAACTCTGAATTGCTTTTCATCATGTGGTGGAGGAAGGGGTTCCTCACAGCCAGTTGCTGTCACAATTTCAAGTAGTCTTCCACAGGGCAGCACAAGGCTGAGAGCAGTCTCAGTGTGCCATGTGGGAGAAAAAAAGTTATTGAAATAACAAATGCCATTCAAGGAGAGCTATGATTAGCTGGGCTTTATACAGTCAGTTAGGAAAAAAGCTGAACTTTATTGCTTCTGGCTTTTTCAGCTGCCTGTGGTCTATTAAAACTTCATGACACAATATCCGATTAAACATTAAACTTCTCTAAACTGGGGAACTGAAGTCAACAGAGACCAGGGAAGAAGACCAACCACACTGTTACCTGCGTTGATTATATGACAGAAAATGTGATTTTGCTTTAAAGGTCCTGTCAATTTAAGTGTCTGAAATTCACTGATGTGCAATAGAGTTTTTAATAGTCCACATGCTACTGGTAAACCTTTATAATCAATTTCCCTTATGCACTTCTCTTGTATTATCCATCATAATCAACTTCCCCTGGCTCTCCTCAGCAAGCAATTCTGAATTTCAGGCTTGTTTGCAACCTAGTGACCTTCCCGTGCCTCGTCCCCAATATGAAACCTATGAATAATCATTGAAAGTGTGCTAAAAACAATTGCATGTGTACTTCAGCCAGTAATTACATTTTTGGATTCTGCTCCTGTTCCTGGGTGAACCCTTACTTTAGAAGGGTAAGAGAAGCTTTTGAGCAAGTTACTAGAAATTTGTATGGATCAAGTTGTCTTGGATTACAAGATCATTTCTTACAGCAAAATTCTTATTTGGTTATTTGAGCTGAGACTGAAAACAGATTTCCAGGACAGGAATAGGGAGGGCATAAGGAGAAAGTTCAGCACAAAGGTTCAAACCTCGCTTAATAACTTATTATTATTTAATTTCCTTCCATCCCCTGGGATCTGTAGGATGGAAGGAACATGTAATTGCCACAAATGCAGGTCTAACTCAGGTGAAGACATTGTGACTTCAGGATGCTCTTTCCTTTCTTGGTGTTTCAGGAGTGTTGCTTTCCAGGGGATCCAGTGTTTATAGCAGATGACACTGTGGGCACTTTGCTGCCGTGTTGCACTCTGAAAGCCCATCCCACCTTAAGCAAGCTCTGACTCTAGCTGGCTGGCTCCAGATGCTTTATTTAATCGCTGACACAAGCCAGAGGTCTTCTCTTTAATCAGCTTGCTACTTCCCCTGACAATGAAGTTAATGATCCCTGCTGTGGCCGCATTTGACACCTGCAATGTACATTTTCACTATCATCTCTCTCTGTTTCTGTGCACCTTCAGCAAACATCTTGTTCCTATGTGACCAGGATTAAGCTCCAAGGGTTGTATCCCTCTAATGTCATGTAAGTGTCTACCAACAGCTGAGTTGGTTGCCCTGCCTAGTGCTCGGCTTACTTGCTCCAGAACCGTGCAGACGTCCCATGGGACTGTGACACATCTGCAGTCCTGCTCACGTCTTGGATACACTAGAGCATCTCAAATAGCACTAAGTACCCACAGGTAGGCAATGGTCTCCTCTTGTGATATAGAAACGTAGGTACCTAGCTCAGATGGGATCAACTAAATGAATGCAGGACAATTCCCATCTTTCTTCCACTGTACAGCCCTTCTATGACAAATAATTCAATATTTGCTTTTTATTCTGTATTTTCTGTTTTATTTTTTTAACACACTGCCCTCGTTCATTATCTGCCCATTTCTGCCTACCTCCTGCCCAGTCTTTCTAGGGGAAACCAAACTGTCATCTTGGTTTTGGAACAACCTCAAGACATGGTTAGTTTTTCTTCTCTCTTTCTCTCTCTCTCTCTCTCTCTCTCATAGTTTTTCCACTGTGTTTCCCTGTTCTGTGGCCTCCACATTGGTTTTATGCTTTTTATTACTAACAGTTTGCTGGATGAAGTATCTCTTTCACTCTCCCTTTAATGAGATGTATTTGAAAAGACTTGCCAAAGCTGCTTAGATCTTGTGATGCTGCTTCCTTACCGCTCTGTGCAGCACTCTAAATATTACATGAGGTACAAATATGAGGCTTGCATTGCTTCCAAAGGTAGATTTTTAACCTGAGTTTGACGATTAAAATAGCACCTCTGGGTCTAACTTGCAGTCAGCTCGTGATGTTCTGGGCAATGTAGACATACATAATAAGAAACACTCCTGTGTGTAAAGTTGTATTAATGCACAGTCTGGAGTTATTACGTGACTGTATTGATATAGACTATGCCATCTTGCTGGTTTGGGATGAGAAGGGTGGATTTCAGCTGCTTCTGGATTACCCATGGCATGTCCCAACTTGTGAATCCTTGCATTTACAACCTCAACGTCCTTTTATCGGGGAGTTTTGATTATTTCAGTAAATGTTGTCATGTTTTTGTCCTTTTGCTCTTCCAACTCAGCCTGCCTTTTCCTTTCTGTGTCGTCCCACCCCGTGTTTGTTGTCTGTTCCCCCCATCAGCCTCATTGGCTATGGGGATGACCACAGCTCAGTGAGGCTCCCTGGTCTCTCCTGTGGTTGCTGAAGGCATGGAAGTGTTTCCAGAGTGTAACTGCAAGCACTTAATTTAGGTTCCTCTTGCATTGCCTAACTCTTAATCAGCTCTATGTTGATCAACTCTCTGCAATAATGCTACAATATATATTACCTACCTATATATATCCTTACATTTAAATACATACTTTTCTATATATGTAAACAAATATATATATATAGCTGCATACTTAAATTCCAGCTGTCCTGCATCCGTGCTCATTTCTCACTGCCTTTTCTCTTCCCCTATTCTTCAGCTGGAAGCTTCTTCAGTTTTTCCAACTTGGCTTCCTCCTGTAATCTCAGTTTCTGCTTTAGTTGTCCTCACTTATGCTTTGGACTTGCAACTCCAGCCTTCATATTTACTATTGAGTGTCAGAAGCAAAAAAAGGTTGGCATGACAAGAAGGGATGATAGATAGATGCAATGACCTGGGCTGGTACAGACATGTTACACAATTTTGTCTTTGAACCCAAGGTTGCCTGGAAAAGTGTCACTGGAGAACATATATTGGAACCCTGTGGCTTTGTAAAGTCACGAGAAGGATCTTTGTTCTTTGATTTTAATCATCATTCATCTTCATAAAACTTCAGGGGGGTTTAGCTTTTGTTTGAATTAATTTTGTGACTTCCAGAGAAAACAGAGGCGGGGGAGTATAATTGAGAGCTTGTTTAGTGCCAAATTCATCTTAAAACGGGGAATGCAAATCGCATAGCAAATGTTGAATTATATATGATTAAAACTGCTTCAGCCTTTGCAAAGAAAAATAAAAAGGAACCTTTTTATACACTAGTTAATCATATACCAAAAAAAAAAAAAAAAAAGTGATGGAACAAAAATGAACTTAATCACAGAAAAAGGGGTCACAGTTCTTGCTTGACATATGGCTGGGTTCTCTATCATAACAGTGCTGTGCAAAATTCACTGTCATTTAAGTGTTTCAAAGAGGTACATTAAGTAGAGGGTTCATTGATAAATGACCTTTTAAAAATGGGTGAGATTCTTTTCTTACCAATAAAGGCTGAATGTTTGCACAGTTGTCTTGGCCCATCTTGGATGCTCTTGCGTTTTGCAAGCAGAACTGGAAGGTTGTATAGGATAGATAAGAGTGTGTTGAAACTGCTGAAGACATGATCAAAATACTGTCCTGTTTTGCTAACAATTTTTAGTCTGGCAGTAGTTCAAACTCAAGACCCGTGGACTTTCCTGATCCAGAAAGTGCAAGAGATCAAACAAAGAAAATGTTATTTTCTACTTGCAAGAATGATAACCTGAAAATGAATACTGTGCCCTGCTGAACCAAGATGTTGCCATGCTGTTAGGACTTCTTGATGCAGTGGGCATCACAGCTCCCTCAGAGAGCTTGCTGAACTTCATGTCCTGAGCCCACTGTCTCTGAAGGCATTGTGCTCATTTTGCTCTTGGCTGGAGTGGACAAGGAGATGCTACGTGCTCTGCCTTAAGATCAAGCCTGAAGAGGTGGTGTTGGGGCAAAGGAGGGTGCAGAGTGAACAGCTTGCCCTTGAACAGCAGTTCCCTCAGCTCTCTGCCATGCGTGGCAGAGGAGGACACAGACCTCCAGTGGGTGCTGAAATGTGCTTTAAAAAACCCAGCTACCTTTCTGCTGCTTTGGTGGCAGGGTGTCAGTATTTGGTGGTAGCTAATGGATCGCTGCGGAGCTTCAGTAGCTGTGTTAGCCTCATGAAGTGGGGGAGAGCTGCTTAGGGATGGCTGGCCAGATCTATTTGCTAAACAAGGCAGAGACACTCCTGGAACGTTAAATACAAATGGAAGAATGTCTCTCCTGGGTTCTGGATGTTCTCTTCTCTAGGGCTTAGTCAGCCTGCCCAACATTGGGCTCTCCACCACCCCCAGCAGAGCCCTGTGCTGAGCCAGTAGGCACCTACTTTCTCTATATTTCCAGGATAACCCAAAGTGCTAAATTTCCCTATTGCTGTGCTCAGCACATGCTCAACCCTGCGTTCAGTTCCAACAGCTTGTCTTTCATGGTTTTGTGTGGTGGTTGCAGCTCTTCCCTGATGGGACGGCTTCCAAATGCATCTCCTTTGCTTCCCAAGAGAATCCTTAACCACCAGCCTGCATAATCATCCTCAGGGGAGGAAATATTGCTACTTTTTGTTCACAATGCTCTTACCAAGCTTCTGTCTCCCCAGCTTTGCCTTTAAACACCTACGTGTTGAATACTTCACTGAAGTCACTGCTGATTAACACCAGCTTAACTGCGAGAAAAGGGAGATGTCTTGTTCTGGGGAAGCCAGACTTCACATGGACTTTATTCACCTTTCATTTGTGTCTGGCTCCAGTGTGATTCCTTTGATTTTGAGGTGGTTGTTCTCGCTTTACATGTCCACACCAGCCACAAAGTCTTCAATGGACAGTGTCGCAAGAACAGAGAATGGAAAGGGAAATGTTCAGAGCCTGCTGCTCCGGCAGAGAAGGGAGGATGCAAGAGCCATTTCTGACAGATGCTTCTGTAAATGATTCCACCGCTGGGGATTAAACAGGCCCTCCATAATCTGTTCCACTTTTTAACTTCCCATATAACATTTTTCTTAATATCTAACTAAATCTCCCTTGCTGCACATTTACTCAAAATTACTTCTCATCTTACATCCCAGGACAGTGGAGGGCTATCTATCACTGTCCGCTTCTGAACCACCTTGTTTACATATCTGAGTGCTCTTATTGTGTTTCTTCACAGTCTTCATCCTAAACTGAACAAACCCTGTTCTTTCAGCCTTTCCTCCACCTGCAAAATCACTTACAACTTGAATAAAATTCCTCTGGGATCTTGTCATGTTCCTTAGCACAAGTTGTCCTGTCAAAAAGGTGGACCCAAACTCCAGCTAAAGCCTCGCAGGATGATTGTGATAAATATGTACCACTTGTGTCCCAGACCTCGTGTTTCCTGCTTTGCATCCTGTTGCTTTTTCTTGTTCAGCCTGTGACCACCTCTCACCCCATGGTCATGTCTCCCATACTGCTGGCAAGCCACCCATATCCTAGGTTTGCTTTTCCCTCCTGTCCTTCTGCACTCACATCGCCCAGTGCCACTTTTGCTTCTGGTCAGTGTCATTCTCCTAATTTCAGACACTACCTTTAACAGATAAGATAATTCTGAATTCCTGTACATTGCTTGTGACCCCCTCCTCATCTTCTGTCAGCCACAATTTACGTAAATCTATTCTCTATTCCATCATCTGAGTCATTATGAGAATATTGAACAGTATCAGACTCAGGATGGACTCTCAAAGACCTTCTTAGCCTGAAAATGTGCCTTTGCTACTCTTTGAAGCACAGTATTCACGAGCATCTGCTTTACCATGATTGCTCAGAGGCCATTCTTATGGGCACATTGTATGGACCTGTGCCAAATAGCTTGCAAAAGTAAAATCGTATCATGTCACCCTTCATTTTCCTGGTCAGTCTTATCTACATGACTAGTCTATAATTCATCTGGTTCCTTCTTCTTCTTCTTCTTCTTTAAAAAGCGCATTTCTTTGTCTTTGTCCACCCCTTTGGGATCTCATTCTTGATGAGGATTGGGAAAATTAAGATGTTACTTTCCTACCATTTCTTGCAGCTGATATACACAGACTCTCTGACAAGTACCAGCAGCCTCTGGGAGAACACATTTCTGTATAAGCAGTTGTGTGGCATGGAGGGGGAGGATTTTAAAACAGTACTTGAAAGGAAAATCTCTTCTTCTATGGAGAGTGTGGTAGGACATGAGAGGAAGCAGCCTGGTTGTCATTCTGAAGGTCTTGCCCAAAAGGGTCCTCAAAATGTTTTATCTCCTTGGAACTGCTGCCCATCTTGTCAACCACCACATGTCCTGGCTTGGGCAACAGCAGAAGTTCAGGGTCTTGCACTTTATTGTCTCAGAGGAGAAGCCCATGACATGTGTGCCAGCTACATTTCTGTTCCTGATTTATATGTATGTACCTGTCCATCAACAGATCACCAGCACAAACACCCCTCTCTGCACCCCAGCCTCGCTCCATCAACTGATTCTTAGCTAACAGCTCCTCCATAGGAACTGACTGCAATCAGAGACCAAGACAGATGGAATTTTTTTTTACTGTTTTCATTTTTCCCACTGTGTAAATCCTTTTTCAGGTTTACATCTTTAAAGAATCTGAAACACTGAATAGCATCAGGAGCAGGAAAGTGATACACTGCAAAGAAGTGTACACCAGGGAAGTGGAGTGCTGGGATTGAGGCAGGTTAAGTTAAGCTAAAACTTTAATAAACCAAAAAATAAAATTTGTCAGCAGTGCGGGTGGATCACAGTCAAGAGACAGGTGAGATTCTGACTTATAAGCAAGGCCGTTAGAAGAAGGAATCTGGTTTTGAAAAAAAAAGAAAAAAAGGAAAAATAAAACTGTATTAAAATGTCTTTAATGGCATTGGTGAACAAGGCAGAGAAATCCATACTGTCAGATCCTAAGCGTTCAGTGCTTCAGCCTCCAGAAATGCTCCTCTGTTCAGGAGACAGAAATGAAGGGAAGAGTTTGGACTATCTACTAACACTGAAAAAAAATCTTTAAAAATAGAAGTCACTGCAGTGTGCCTGCCCCCAGGAACAGCAGGAAAGAAGAACAAGTCCCTCGGACTGAGATTAGATCCCAAAGAACTCAATAGGAATATTCAGAGAAAATATTTTCCTTTGCCTGCCAAGGGAGATGTTTTCAAGACAATGGCTGGAGATGTGTTTTCTTTTATGCTGTTGACTGCCCCTCTTGGGCCCTTGCAAATTGCCCTGACTGAGGAAACTTTGGAAGTCTGCATTTTCAATGCCCTTGATGGGAGATGTTACTTGTACAAATTTCCCTCTGGGTTTAAACTTGCTCCTAAGACACTTGACAGGAAAGTGCAAAAATTATTTGAAGGAAATGAGGGCATTGCAACAGACATAGATGAGATCTTGAAAGACTGGGGGGGGACGGAGCGGGGGGACATGGACACAGAACAGGACACAAAAAGGGAAGACAACAAAAGGCTGCAGAAATGGGTCAGGAAATGGGGCAGGGTAAAAGGAATCTAATTTAAGATCAGAAATGTGAGATATCTGGGAGAAAGTACAAGTGAATTGACATACACACAGACTCTGGCCAAAACCAGATGATTACAGAAATGCGGCTTTGACAGATAAGAAGGATTTTCAGAATCTGGTTCCTGGAATAAAATGAGATGACAATTCATCTTTCTGGGATGTTATGCAGAAGGTCTCAAAAAGAAACAGGTCTGACAAGTTGGACAGGGAGTTTTGAAAGCCAAAGATAGAAGAAAGCAAGCACATGAGTTTTGGCAACCTGTGTCATAGAACCATAGAAACACGGAATCATTTAGGTTGGAAAAGACCTTTCAGATCATTGAGTCCAACCATTAACCCAGCACTGCCAAGGCCACCACTGAACCATGTCCCCAAGCACCACAGCCACATGGTTTTTGAACACCCCCAGGCATGATGACACCCCCGTCCCCGGGCAGCCTGTGCCAGCGCCTGCCAGCCCTCTCGGTGCAGAATGTTCCCTCACACCCAATCTCACCCTCCCCTGGCGCAACGTGAGGCCGTTTGCTCTCGTCCTGTCGCTGGTTCCTGGGGAGCAGAGACCGACCCCCCTGGCTACAGCCTCCTGCCAGGCCGTTGCAGAGCCACCGGGTCCCCCCCAGCCCCCTTCTCTCCAGGCTGACCCCCCCCGCCCCCCCAGGCTGGTGCCCCAGCCCCTGCCCCAGCCCCTGCCCGGCTCTGGACACGCTCCAGCCCCTCAGTGTCTGTCTGGCCGTGAGGGGCCCAACGCTGAGCCCAGGCCCCGCGGGGCGGCCCCACCAGTGCCCAGGGCAGGGGGACGGGCGCTGCCCCGGCCCTGCCGGCCACACCGTTTCGGACACCGGCCGGGACGCTGCTGGCCTCCTGGGCCACCTGGGCACGCTGGGGGCTCATGCCCAGCCGCCGCCGCCCAGCCCCCCCGGGCCCTGTCCCGCCGGGCAGTTCCCAGCCCCCTGCCCCCAGCCCACAGCTGCCGGGGGCTGGTGTGACCCAAGATGAACCACCCACCAGGATGACCCACAATGGGTTGTGTCACCCCAAGATGAACCACCTGGCCAGTAAATCCCTCTGTAAATCCCTCAGGACAGTGTAACAAAACTCTTGTGCACTTTTCAGACTGGTGGCACTGGTTTTCAGAAATAATCAGGAAACAGCATTTTAATGTATTAATGGGGATGTCTTTGCTGCAGAAGACATTAAAGAAAAGTATCAGGTAGGGAAAATAGAACTCAACAAAAAATGGACCCCACATTAATTGTTTCCAAAGCAAAACTTCATTCACCTGCCAGACAGCAGGTGAGTGTTTATTTTCCAGCTGTATCCATGGAGTCTGAGTAAGTCTGCAAGGTAGGAAAACTAGAGCTGAGAGCAGGCAGAGTCCTGAGAGTCCTTGAAGAGGCTGTTCTTGAAGTCTTTGTGGAGAATAGCACAACGCATGCAAATCTGTCGGAAGAGCTTTCTCTCATCTCTGATGCAGTAGGGAATAAACTTCTGGAGGCCATGGCAAAAAAGAAGACATTGCAGAAAGCTATTAACAGTGTCACTGAAAGAAGGCTTGGGAATAACGTATCAATTCAGATCAGAGATTTTTGTAATTGGTAGTATAGCGTACAGATGCAGAAATTAGTAGTGCCAAAAATACTACAGCCCTGAGATATTCTATGGAATTGGTGAGATCTTGAAAAATGTATTGCAGTGGTCAAAGATCAAGAAAATAGATAAATGGCTATGCATGAAATGTGTCAATAGTTACTACTTTAGAGAAGAAAAAGGATGACGATGGGTCAGATGTGGTGGATATGCTTGATTTTTCAGTGTACTCCGAGACAGCATCATTAGAGACCCTTCTACTAAGGTATCTTGTAGGAAACAGTAAACCTTAATTTGGCAGATATGGGCTTCCAGAAATAACCATGTTTTACATCAGTTCATATTTAATTGACAGGACTTTGCAAGATTATGAAGAGTTGGTGAATGTTGTAATTCTTCAGTCAAATGATTTGAAGCAAAGTGGAGTTAAAGTATTTTAAAACTTACATATATATATTTATATGTGTGTATAAAACCATTACAGGCTCTGAAAAAGATCTGTATCTCACTCTGCTGGACTTTAGAAGACTGCCTTTAAGGCACTGATAGTTGCTAGCTGAAATTCTGCTCAGAAAGCTGAGAATTAGACTGCCTTGTTTATTCAGATCTGGACTGGGAAGCTGATCTGATCTTGAGGCACAGATAGATGGATAGATAGATAAAAATACATGTACAAATTCGAATGATAGCTGAGGAGCTTAGTAACTACTGGCTCTGTGGCTGATGACCCCTGAATGCTATTTCGGTGGCAGCTGAGTGTAAGCTACAATGAGCGAAGAATTTCTGTTTGCAAAAGGGGAGATGTTAAGGGTTTACACTGGGGTTAATCTAAGAAACAGAGACCAAGAGAACATGTTAACAGCATATTCTCCCATCTCTAATCTCAATATAGGCCTGTGAAACATTTCTTTTAGATATAAATCTTGCTACAGGTGTGCACTGTTGAGGAACCCAAACACCACAGCACTAAGCTCTTTGGGACTCATTGTGACTGTAGTTAAGGATCATTCATGTATCGCTGCTCTGCCTTGAGAAGAGTAAAGATAGCCATTAGAAGCACCAGAGAAATGCCTGTGCTAACAGTTGGAGCACGTAGCACTTTCTTTCTTTTAAAGACTGGAAAATCTGCCCTATGGCAATTACTGATAATGAACTTGAGCATGTAATCCAAGAAGGGGAGACTGTTGTAAATGTCTAGCATGTTGCTGATGTCATGAATACTGCTTTGATTAAATTAGTTCTCCCTATTCCTCCATATATAGACCTCCATTTGTCTTTGTGTGTCCCTGCATAGGATTGTGCCACCCTTGCCCCACAGTTCCTGCATCTGCTTGCAGAATGCTGCGCTTGTTCCTTACGTTAGATGTATCTGGGACAGGGATTTTAATTTCCTTTCTGTGAGTTAAACCCAGCTGACGACCAAAGTCATCAGCTTCTTGATGGTGGCACAAAGCAAGTCATCAACATTGCAATTGTAACTGGTTTCCCAGAGAGGTGGGAGATGCCCCATCCCTGGAAACATTCAAGGCCAAGCCGGATGGGGCTCTGAGAAACCTGATCTAGTTGAGATGTCCCTGCCCATGGCAGGGGTATTGAACTAGATGGCCTTTGGAGGTCCTTTCCAACCCAAACCATTCTTTGACTCTATGATTTTTTTGAACTCTCCAGTTTCCCATCTAAAATTGCCCCTCTTTGCCACATATCAGTGTGGCAAAATGCTTAGAAACATCCTTCCCCCTCCAGTGGGGGATGGACTTCTATCTTTGGGGCTGCTATAGACAGATCTTGCTTAGAAAAAGACCTCATCAGGACTGTTGTTTTCACCGTTGCAGTGGAGAACTCCGATGTGTTGCACACTCTTCTCAAGGACATCAAAGAGGAAGAGAAAATGTCACAGCACTGGACAGGGCAGATGGAAGTCACCCATCTGTGGAGCATTACCAGCAATTGCTATGCTTTTTAGATTGCTCTCAGTTCATCCGAATGCAGCACCAATTGAAGTGGTAATGACTCCTCTTTCAATGGCAGCTTTCATTCGAAGTATTTTGATATGCCAGTAAGAGTTGCTTTAGAATGCCAGCAATAAATACACATTGAAAGCAATACACTTAGTGCCTTGGCTGTAAAGTCCATATATGTTCCCATCAGCTTTATTTTTGACTGAATAAATGCTAGGCATGAACAATACTCACTGCATTTTCCGCACCCCTCCCTCCACACACATACGCACACACTTGTACATGGACATGCGCGCGCACACACACACACACATATTCTCTTACCTGCTTTCTGGAGAGATCAGCCTGAGATTTTCCAAGGGATGCAGGCAAGCTCTATGCTTCCCACCTTGCAGCCATGGCCAGTTACACTGCCTCACTGTGCCATTTCAGTCCAAGAAGATGCATAATCGATTCCTCTCTTAGGGACAGACAGTGTCTTCTTGGGATCAGCCTAACAGGAAGAGTAAAGACCAATCTGAATATCAAGTGTCCTTGATATTCTTCCTGAGTTACCTTCCTTGGGATGTGCTTTCCACAGCATGCAAAGGTCAAATACCAGACTTGAAGCCACAGAAAGTGCGGCAATCCAAGTTCTTGTTCACCGTCATCTTTTGGGTGGATAGGGGTATGCCTGAGCCCTGTACAGCACAGGAGATCTCTGGACAAGGAAGATGAGAGGTCAGAAAGGGGGAAGATGACAAGGTGATATGATTGAACAGATCCAGCCAGACTTAGACTAAAAAGGAGCTGTCCTGGGACTAAATTTGCTTCACTGTGCCTCAGCAGAGAATTTTTATGTCTCTACAGTGTCACCAGGACAATTTAAAGTCAAACTTAGGTGGAGCTTGTGTTCTTATATGTGTCTGCTTTAAGTACTTAGAGCTCTTCTCTAGCCCTTGAAAGCTCACCGTCTTTAATACAGCTGTCCTTACAGCTCTCTGTTAGATGTGCTCTTACCTTCACAGACAAGGAGCTGATATCCAGAGACCCTCAGTTATCCCACAGGATGGGATGCTTATTTTTAGGCACCCATGTTAAGATCTTAGTGATCACAGGTCCCACTAACCACCATTGGTGGTATAACTGGTTAGCTTCAGGATGGGGGAAGCACTTCTGATACACCAGAAATCAGGGACTGAAGCCTCCCAGTATATCAGAATCATGGTGTCCCCAAATTCTGGCAAGCAATGAATGTGACATGGATCATGTTCACTGCCAAAATGTGTATCTCGTACAATACGGGTTTCAGAGCACACATTACAGAATAGCATGTACCCAGTTTGAGGTTTGAGGGGTGCTCAAAAGTTTTAAGCTTTCTTTCTGGTCAGATGAATTAATCTTATTTGGAGTAGGTACACAACTATTTGCAACCAGGTCATGCACTGATTATGATGGTCTGATATGCATCTTCCTTTCATAAGAATATCGTTTATAGCTGATTTGGTGGTTATTCTGACTAAGTGAGTCCAGCAGGACGGGGCATTCCAGAAGCATCTTTAGAAAACAAAGGCTGAAACCTTGTCAAAAAGGATGTGTTAGTGTAGGAGAGTAATGATATCAAGGGAGACTTCACCCCAATTTATCATGAGAGTTTTCATGAAGGCTTTTCTCCTTAAGGGTAATAGAGGCATGATGTAACTTCACGAGATGACAAACACCCACAGGGCTCTCGATTTTCTTCCAACTTGAAAGTCTGCAGACACAATCCAATAACTAATGCTCCAGCCCATTTTTTGGGTTTTTGTGTTTTGGTTTGTTGTTTTTTTCTCTAGCCAGGTTCTAGTCATTGATTTGGTGGGGGACAAATAAATTGCTTCATCTTTTCAGCCTTCATCAAAGTCACACTGACACTTGCCTCCTTGGCAAATGGTTAAGAGAGCTGCAGATGAGAAGGGCTGTCAAAGGCAAATTGGGGATTATTGAGTTCACCTCAGCAGATGTCTAAAACCCAGCTCACTAAGATCTCTTTGGTTTTCATTTAATACTTGTGGCCATCACATTTCACTCTCACTTTACATGGTAAGTTCTCACAGGACAGAAAATAGCCCTAGAAAAACCTTAATGTGTCATCTGACTTGGGCAGCTCCATCATGCCAAAGGACAAGTGGAATGGCTTGCTTAATAAAATTCCTGTCACAGAAAGAGTCTTAACCTACAGGACATCTCAAGTTTTCAGGCTTCTTTGAAGGTACATAGGTGTCATATATTAGTGTATGATAAGCAGGAAGACGGATCAGAGGAATACGGTTTATTCTGGGTTTGACTCTGTACGACAAGTAAATTATCTTCTACGTAGATCAGCTGTTAGAGAAGAAGGAAACACTTAGTGAATGTTACTGTATTTGTTTGTATTTCCTCAGTGCCTGTAAAGTCTTGCTTGAAGACACCAAGCAAATACAGACAAAAGATTGCTTATAATCTGAAAGTAAGAGGAAGAATGCCAGAGCTGTAGGAACAAAGAGTCAGGAAGCATATTTTTAATGCCTGCTCGAGACAGGCAGCATATTGTTGGCCTTAACTCCCCAGTATTGATTTGACACCCTCAGACATTACATACCATGCTCTCAGCAGCTTCTACCACCCCAGTGATGACTGGGAGGAATCACTAGCAAAAGAAGACCAGTTTGCACTGTGGGATTTCATGATGTGTGTGTTATGTTTGTAAAACCATCTAAGCCCACAGAGGGGTGACAGCAATAAATGGTGTAATTCTCCTTGCATGAGCTGCTCTGATCTAATCCAGCAAAACAGCGAGCCAGCCCTCAGAGTGATCGTGGTGTTGGAACACTGAGCGTGCGCTAAGCTCAGGGCAAGACAGATGGAAGGGAAGGAAACTTTCCCTTGCTTAGAGAAGAGCATCCTGAAGGGGATTTGTGGGCACTACGAAATCCAGATGGCACCTATAAGTTCTGGACAAGGTGTGTGGGATCTCCTGGGAGGGCTGTTCTCAAGCAGGTTTGGTTGAATGCCCATTGGTATGGCAAGAGGTATTTACTGGGGCAGCTCTGCACACTCTGTAGCTATTTCAACAGTAAATGGGAAATGAGGTTTGAGCTGTGTACAAGGGCTTGTTCCTTAGGTGACCCTGAGCACTTGGCTGTAAAATCACAATGTGAAAACATAGTCTAGAAAAGGTTTAGCAGTGACCACCTGCGTTAGCCACCTGGCCCCATTCATGCATCACTACTGGTTTGTGAATATGTGGGAAATACTAGGAATATTTCTTACAGAGTCCCTTTCCCGTCATTTTTCACTCCAGGACAACTATGTGTAACAGACAGCTCTGGGTAAGTTGAAAGTTCCTGATATCAGACAGCTGCCTATTAGCAAGAACCAACATCTCTCTTGAAGGTTTAATTTCACACAGCCTATTAGGATTGCCCAATGATGGCCATTTCTCCCAGCTGAATACTGAGGGATGGTCTGGTGCCCATCTCAGGTTTAGACCCTGGTTCTGTGGGTGTCTGTCACCTTAACACAGGATGCAAGGACACCTTGCAAACTCCTCTCCAGGCATTTACATGGCCAGTGTGCTGGCTGGATGACTGACTCTGCCATGAAGAGAACCATCCACCCACTTTTGCAGGCAAAACAAGGCTTGTAGAGGGACAGCCTCTCACACACCATGACATGTTGCACAGGATATGTCTGGTCAGCAGAAGACCTCTGAAGTGCAGCAGGAACACGAGGTGGCAGAGCAGAAGGGATCCCATGGCATGGAGGGTGTATGAGCACAGGAGATCCAGTCTGAGCACAAGGGGAGTGAGAGGCAGGAGCCCTCTGCATCCTACTTGAGCTCACTGTGCAAGATTTGGCAGGCTTGATTTAGGAAGAATTATGTAAAAGATGTCCAACTAACCTAAACGGGTAACAATCCACTCCTGTTGCTTTGTTGGAGATTTTGAGTGGTTATTCTCTTAGCAACAAATACTGTTAAAACAAACACCAAACATTCTGGAGTCAACAGCTTGTCATGGAAATAATAACAGCGTTCCTCACCCCCTAGGACTGTGTGTGAATCAGGGGTGTAAAAGGATGCACACCTAATACATACAAAAATTGGAGGGGACGAGGATGTGTCCCAAAGGCCCAGCCTGAACAGCACCATGAGGAATAGTGTGGTTCCTCCTAAGACACCTGAAGCCCAAGTGTTGGTTGGATCAGAAAGGCAGAGAGGCAAGGCCCCATGCTGGTGCCCTCCAGGTATGTTGTTCACTGTTTCCAGACCACATGGGATCACCTTCACACTCCTCTCCCCCAGGCACAGCTGCATTTCCTTCATGAAGGAAATGGTCTCCTTGGAGGAGAGTCAGACCTCCTCAAATGTGCTTTGAGATGCCTGTGTATGAAGAATGGAGGGTCTGTTAAGGCAATGGGAAGAGTCAGATTTTTCTCTTATTCCTGCACATTAGGAGTAACTTTATGTAAGTGTCACTGAGGTAAGCAAGAGCAGAAACAGATGTGGAGCATAGCTACAAACAGGATGTGCAAATAAACTCATTACTCCATCTGCCCACTGTAAACAGCGTGAAATTAGCAGCAAGCGAGGAATAAAAATCCAGACAAATGGCCTTTTAAAGAGAGCAGAGGGAGCTGGAAGGTCTGCTATTAGAACAGCAGAGGCATGGAAAGCCCAAGCCATGCACAGCCCGGTGCACACCCCAGGTCCCCTGGCCAGTGAGGGACAGAGGTGGAGGAAATTCCTGGGGTGGTGAGCCTGCAAGGTGCTATTTTTGCAGGCAAACCAGAAAGGTCACTCCATCTTTGGGAGAGAAGACCTGATTTTCCTTTTGTCCCTGCCTGTTAGGAAGCACCATCTATTTTATGTCACAGAGATATATTTTTTCTCCCCCCTAAGAGGCGCTCTCTTAATGTTGCATAAAATTACTCTCTCAGGGGTAGTGTGAGGAGGAAAATGTGGTGTTATGTTGTCTCAGTTGCAAAGACATCGCTAACAATAAAAGCCCCTGAATGATTTGGGTTTTAAGTGACATGATTATGGAACGGGTCATTCGTGACGCTCCACTTCAAGTTGCTTCAAGCACCTCTGTCATGAAGTCTGAGTGGGGATGTTTTACGCTTTGGGCTTGGGCTGTAAATATTCCCTCCTGGCCTTTGTTCTATGAAGCAAGTCTCAGCTTGAGGATATATTTACTTAAAATTTCACAGGAAAATTTCTCAAATGGTCAATCTGCTTGATTTATTTAAAGCGGGATCCCAAAGTGTTTTACAGCTTTTACAGGCTGGCTGTGTTTATAACCATCCTGGGGAGTCTCTTCTGCAATTCATGTAGCAGAGAGAGGGAAGGAAGGTCGTAATTTCTGTTTTAACCTACTTTTCTAGCACATGACATGACACTGACAAAGTCATCTCTTCTGGAATAAAACCTGCCATGCTTTATCTTCATCCAGAGGAGATCCTTTGGAGAAAGCCAGGGTGAAATAAGTCAAGCACTTCCCCGCGCACCACCCCCCACCCCCACGCCCCGCCCAGGATTCTGCTCAGATATGTGCAGAGAAAATTCAGTGATATCTGAAAGCAGAGACTGTGAGGAGCTCCAGCTCATTTTATGGATCACAGTGCAATTGCAGACCAAATGATGTTTCAAGGAAACTGGTTCCGTGTGTTCAGAGTTCAAGATATGACTGCCCAAGGCAGAGTTTCCTACATGTTGGAAATAATTTCTCTCTTCCACATTTGGCAGATTCAAACAAGTCTTGAGTGCTAAATAAGCCAGTTCTATGAATAAATCAGGGGTGGAAGAACTCAAATTTGAGGTGTTGTGAGATTTGAAATAACTGAAAGCTTGACGTTGGCCATGAGGCACTTCAAAATAGTCTGGAGTTTGATGAAAGATTTTGCATTCGAGATGCCATTGGGATATTTCAGGAGGAAACCTCCTGGTGGGTTCACCCAAAGTTTGTAATAAACAAAATTGAAATATCTGCACTCCAGCTGCTACCTTCCACTCTAGTCAAGAGCAACAGAAGCAGCTCCATCTTAGCAAACACCCTGTGACTGCTGGGGGAAGAGAAATGGATATACTGGGCTCAAACGCTGAACTGGGAGGGCAGAAGGGCAGGAGAGGTAGCAGGTGGAAGGAGGAAAAAGAGACCTTATGGATAAATCCATAGGCTCTTGGAGAGAGGAGTTCTCATAGATCCCTCAGAGATGTAAACCAGGACCTCATATTCTTCTCAGGAGACAGGATCTTCTACTATTGTCTGAGTTGGGTCTCACCAGGAACAGACGCTGGAGAGGCTAAAAAACCAGGAGGTACCCCCACCTTATCCACCCTGTGAAGGGTAAGATATCCTTACCCTCCTGGTTCCTATCCAAAGGGAAGACAAGTTATGTTAGAGACAAGGAGCTCCTTTGGGAAGCATTTGAGAAGTCCTCCTTCAAGGTCATGACAGCGGTTTCTGTTTTTATAGTGCAGCAGGATCTGTAGTTACGTTACAGACACAGGGATTGGTTCTCCCCTTCCATAAATCAGGTTTCCCTCCTCACCACTCCCCCAAGCCACAGTACAGTCATGCCTGACCTATGCTGATAAACTCCAGAGCATCATGCCAACCGGAAGGATTGTGATTCGCCTCATCCTGACCCCTGTCTCCTCTCCATCACCTGAGTGCCACCATGCCCTGCTGAGCCTCTGGCCCTGCCATTGCCAGGGTACGGTGATGCAGCGGTGGGCCTTGGAGTAAGCACATCCCCAGGAGTCAGTCTGGATGCGGCCAGCCTGCTTTAAGAGAGGAAGAACATTTAATAGCATGGAATTGGTCTGCTCCAGGCCATGGGGGCACAGCACCAGTGAGCCTGCTGAACTAATTTATTGGTGTACATGTAGCAATAATATCTTCCTCCCATGCTTCTGTCTATCCTCAGTATAGGGAACAGAGCACTTTGCATTTTTACAAGTAACTTTGCAATTTAACAAGTAACTTTGCAATTTAACAAGTAACAAGTGAGAATACAGAAACTTGGAAAAAACCCAAGACAAAACAGTGGCAGTCCTGTGGAGGTGAGAGTGAGCAAGGGCCAACTCCTGGAACAGATGTGGGCTGACTTCATGTCAAAACACCCCACACAGAGCCATGCATAGCTTCAGGGAAGTGTAGGCAGAGTTAAATCATGTGTGAGGAGGAGAGGCTGGGGTCTCCATAGCATTGGGCTGTTGTTAACTTTGGAGGGCAGAAATGAGATAGAGAGCTGGGGGAGCAAAGGGTTTGGAAAACTTCTTGTACTCTGAGTAGGAAAGAGCAAGCACCAGGAACTGGTTGAGTTTCTGCCACATATAATCCTGCTTCCAGGCTGATCCTGTCCAGAGTCACTCTTTCAAATCAGGTGAAAGAACTTGGTCTCCGGAGAGAAGTGACATCCCCTCCTGGCTCATCATCTGGACACCACATGTGTCTCACTGCTGCTGGTGGCCCAGCAATATGAGGGAGAGAGTTGGGTTGAGGTGTTGGATATCGGGTTGTGTCTTGTTTCCTTAACATCCCTTAAACTTCCTTTCAGCCACTCCTGTTCCTCTGCAACGCTGCTAAGCAGTGCTGCAGCACACCCGAGCAGCCAGTGCTCCCCATCATGTAGGCCATCCATGGGTAGGAGTGGCAAGCCTGGGCATTTAAACCCTCCATCTGGCCTCTTGGCGAGGGATCTCCCCACTTAAAGATTTCAGAAGTAGGGTCGCTGCTTGTAGAGTGGATGGTGAGGAGAGGGATTTCCATCTGCATGCGAAGATGGACATCCCAGCCTGTTCCAGCTCATGGGAAACACAATTCATTTCCCACCTGGGGTTGCTCTGTCACCCTCACACCACTTCTCTGGTTTTCTTGCAGAAGGTATGGCGGAAGCTGTCAGCTCAAGCAGGGACTGCCTTCAAGCAGGCGAGTCCTGTACCAATGACCCCATCTGCAGTGCCAAATTCAGGACCCTCCGGCAATGCATCGCAGGCAACGGAGCCAACAAGCTGGGCCCTGACGCCAAGAACCAGTGCCGGAGCACTGTGACAGCCCTGCTCTCCAGCCAGCTCTACGGCTGCAAGTGCAAGCGAGGCATGAAAAAGGAGAAGCACTGCTTGAGTGTCTACTGGAGCATCCACCACACGTTGATGGAAGGTCAGTCAGGCAGGGCACCCATTTCTGATGATCTGCCTAAAAGGGAATTACTGCTGGGGTTTTCTGCAGAGCTCCTCAGCACCAGAGTGACTGCAAAAAAGGTCACCCCTAATAGTATCCCGTTCCCTCTCAAGACCTACTAATCCCCATGCTAATGACATTTTGGGGAAAGCAACCTTGAAAACCTGAAACATATCGTTCCTTCTCTTTTTTTAACCTGGCCTCTTTTTTATGATGTTCTCAGTATACCTTGAGATCTTTTGCTGGGGAAATGCATAGTATGTTTGGCATCTAAGTACGCTAGCCAAGCCCATGAAAGCCATGGATTTTACAGAAATACTACACAAAGCTTGGGCATTAAGGAAAAAACAGCATGAACTTAAAAAATCACTCTCCTGGAGGTTTCCAAATGCACCAGTGTCTTTGGGTTAGCGAAGATTTGGGGCTGGTGACATCAAGTTGGAATTGAAAGTGTTCCCAGAGCCAGTATTTTGTAAGTTTGGATTTTGACGTTTTTTAAGAGTCATCATAAAAGTGCGCCTCAGTGGCCATAACTCTTCCTTGTCAGGCTGGTGAGTATTTTATGCACCATGAAAATTAAAATGGGGAATAAAACAGAACCTTCCAGCCATGGGCTGCAAAATAGATTAATAAAACATTGCTGGCTGAAAGCTGAAAGGAAAAGTGCAGGGGTGATAATACAGGCCAAAAGGCCAAGCAAAACAATGAGGATGGAGACTGTAATGCATGGGCTTGCCAGAATGGGAACTGTTTGATCAAGTTCCCGGAAAGCTTTCAGGTGCCACAGCTGGCAGGATGTGGAGTATGGTACTATGAACTGACTGGGGAAATAAGAGACCTCAGCACCCTCCAGGATCCGATCTTTCCCATAATTATGTGCTGGGTGGCTCTGTCTGCATTGAAGTGAAGCCCGGGGAAGAGGTGGCAATCCAGCCTCTCCGTTCATCTCAGCAGGCTGCATCGCAGCTCCTTCCCTGCCTACCTTTGTGGCCTGAAGCTCTGGACACAGTTCATCTGTGATGTGGCTGGGCAGCACAGTGGTGTCAAAAGGACTTCCAGCTGCGGGACCACTGCTGGAAGAGCAGTGAAAGGATGGTAGGGAGTGCTGGGAGCAGGCAGGGGCCAGGCAGGAGTGAGTCTCCTCATACAGAGTGGGAGATGGATGCTGGATGGCCTTCCTACCCAGAGGCTTGGGATCTCTGTCTTGGGATGACTGTGAGAGGGTTGTTACCGCAGCCTGCCAAGACTCTGCCCTACTTCTCCTCTGCTGTCATGTCCTGAGCCCCACATTCTTTTCAAGCACTGGGTTCACTTCCAATGCATATTCACACTCCCAAACCTTTGATTTCCTTGCTTTAATTTCCCCAGGGAAACATACTTCATAACAGTCACATGTTTCAGAGTCCTCACACATGTTTAATTGACTGAGAAAGGAAGCCAATCCACATGGTCTGTGTACAGCTTTGTCTCTCAGTTATACATACCCAGGAGGCTGTAAAAAGCTTCCTAGAAGCCCTCTTATAAAATCAATTGTGGAAGCGTGTGCTCAGGGAATTTACAAAGCATGCTATTTACTCAGCTTCTCTTGAGCGTGCCTGTGTTTAGCCACCTTCCCATTTGGAGACACAATAACATGATGACAACCCGATAACAATTCTCTGATAAGGTGCTATATCATCAGGACATAAAACTGCTACGCTGGAACATACAAATGGGCCCCTCTCCAGTCAGTAACGATGCAAGATATTTCAATGAAGGTGTAAAGCTGCCTTGTAATGCACCTGTGGTAATTGCACAGGGCTATGTGCCCTGGGAGCCATTTCTTCCTGACCGCAGCTGGTGATCAGCATATGCCCAGAGCATGAGGTTTGATAGTCCTTTTATCCCAGCCAGTACATCTGCTGCTGCTGTCCATATCCATCTAAACGTCTAATAAAAAAAAAAAATGATACTGAGCTGTTTGCTTCAATAATATTCTGTGGTATCCATCAGGATGACGGGGCATTACAGACCATTGAGCGGATGAAAGGGAAGCACCGATTGAATAAAATTAGCTTCCCAGCAAGTTAAAAATGAAGAAGGGAAGTTTCTGTGGGAGCTGTGGATCATTAGCTCTATGCCAAGTAAGAAAGAGCTGCTGGCAAGGAGAAAGGGAGAGGTGTTAATAAATACGAAGGCATGTGTTGCCACACACACAACCCTGTGCACAGCCCTGGCTGCATCCTAGGAGGGAGCGATGGCCATTGACCCAGGGAGGCACATGTAGGAAATAGCAAGAACGGTAATGGAAACCCCATGTATGTAGGGAGCCGGTGGTTTGAACTCTGCCCACGAACAAGAGCCTGCGCTACAGCCCGGTGTCCTCCGTGGCAAACCCTGTAGAGGGGCTCAAGACTTGAACTGTAGAGGGTGGCAACTCACCACTTCCCCGAGAGCCTGTCTGACTCCAAAGCTGTGGTATATTTTTTAAAGCCAGTTACATCCTATCCCCTTCTTTAAGGGTATGGCCACACATCAGTTCCCGTGACTCTGAGTATTCATTTACTTACGACTTTTGGAGCACATATCCCCTTGGACACACCAAGCAAACCTGCACTGCAGCTGTTGAACCTTGTACATCTCAGACATCCCTCAGGAGGCTCATCTGCCTTCTCACCAACTTCTCTTTTCACCCCAGGCATGAATGTACTGGAGAGTTCCCCTTACGAGCCGTTCATCAGGGGCTTTGATTACGTCCGGCTGGCATCCATCACCGCAGGTAGGTGGGTAGGAAGATGCTCTTACTGGTTCAAACTGGGGGGCAACTGGCTGTGGGCCCAAGCACTACAGACAGGGCAGTGTTCTCTGCTCTCCTGGAATTTCTTCACAAAGCATTGCATGTTTCATGTCTAGCAAGCATTTTCCCAAGGGGCCGCTTATGATTCCTGTGCTAAACTGCTACATGTCCTAGTAAGAAGCACTTGTGATTTTTGTCCTTTGGCTTTTTCATGTCCATGCTATGAAGGGTTGGCACTGAGGGCTGTGGTATGAAGACCTCTCCCAACGAGCCATCATGGGTGGGCTGATTCTTCTCCATAGCAGGTGGATGACCTGTGCCATGCAGACACCCTGCCGAGCAGGGGCTGCTGGGGTATCATTAGGTATGAGAAGGTTCTTCTACATGATTCACAGGGTCAAACTGTGCAGGCAAAAAGGCCAATAACTCGACCTACAGGTTGATCCCAGCCACAGCCTTTAACCCCTTTAGTCCCTGTGGGCAAGCGCAGGACTCAGACCCATGTTCTGCTCTGCATCATGTAATCCACTTAATAACATGAGCAGAGCTGCCCGACACCTTTTAACCCCCTTGTGGGCATGAACCTCCAGCTCAGCAGTTGAAAGGTCAGTGCGGTAGCTATTAAGCCATCCATCACCAACATCACAGCTGCCGTCACAACCAGCCTTCAACTCTGCTTGTGCACCACAGCCATGGGGAAGGTTTACTGACTGTGATTTTTGTTAGCAAACTACCTGTCTGAAAGCAGGTAATGTGTGAGTCTCTGGCAGATGTTCCAAAACAGCAGTCCTGTTGCAGCACTTCCCAAATGGGCACCTGACTCTGGGGTGGCATCCACAGCTGGAGTGCACCCAGGTGAGTGAGGAGCAGCAAGTCCCTGCAGCTGATGGACGTCTGCAGCTGCCTCAATGGCGAGGCGCTTGTTAGGTGAAAATGTCCAGAGGCAAATTAACCCATCAGTCCTCGACAGTCTCAACAGCGAGGGGAAGCAGGTGCTCCTTGACCTCACACCTTACTGACTCCACTTGACTGATTTGAGCATGGAAAGTGAAGCATGCACAAAGCTGTTGCTGGGTTGTGGCCTTCTTTACTGGAGTTTTTCCCCCTTTTGCTGAGTCCTACAGGGGTCTACAGAGCACGGCAAAGACCTGGGGGGGCATGGAATTTTTATGCATGATTAAGACATTGTCAGGTTTTTAAAGCAGACTGAAAACAGTTGGGCAGCAAAGCAAATGGATCCAGAGCAGCAGAGATATGTACCAAAGGACTCAGCATCCACCTAGGGACATTAATTTTCTTGGTTTAACCTTTTTCGCCCTATTTATACTCATCGACACTTTCTATAACATAACTTACAACCTGCCGCCCTGTACCTGTCCAGTGCCTAGGATCATACAGGTAGCATTGCCAAAAAAAGCATTTCAAATATATATAAAAAAATAAAATTTCCAAGAACTTGTTGAAACATAAGACATCCCCATGACCGTATGCCAAGTCAGAGCCCACTTTTACATAAACAATATACGGCCACCATTAAAACTTTACAAAGGGAATTATGTCCCTCCACTCTAATTGTCGTGGTGATTTAAAAAAGCACATCCTCTGTTGTTGTGTGGGAAGAGGAGAAAAGCTGGTGTGTTCCCTGTGATTCATTAACTGAATGGGTAATGAAACTCTTCCAAGTAACTGTTTCCTACACCTTTGCTTGACAGCTCCCCAGTGTAAAATGATGCTCTAACAATATTCATCTCTGGGCATTTTTAAAGGGAAGTAGCTACGTGGTGGGAACACACCAAGCAAACATTTCACCCGTCATAAAATAACTGTAATACTGGGAATTTGACTTGCAGCTCACTGTAAGCAGTGAGGACAACAAGAAAGGAAAAATAAATGCTCGGACAAGGAGCATCTGATAATGTCAGTGGAAATGAAGGGGGGCAGCCAGTTCTGAAGTGCTCAGAGAGCTTGTCAATGTTTTAACACTTGTCAGCAGTGACTGGTTGGTTTTAACTCCAAGCCAAAGACAGGGCTTGACTCTACGTTGGAAATTTATCATTCTGGGGATTTTTCCTCTGTGAAAAAATCCTTCTCTGCTGGGGAGAAAGTCTTTCTAGTGTGCTTCAGGTCATGGGCTTAATTCAGAGAAGTGAAAAATGGTTCCAGATTCATTTTCTCTCTCATGCTTGACATACCCTCATCAGTCCGATCAGACAGAGCCTAAAGTCTTGACTGACTCCCACCAGGGACTCTGTAGCATTTCCCCCTTCTATAAAACAAAGCCCCATCCATCTCTGAAGGAGCTCTAAAACCGGTGTTAGACAAATACCTTTCCCTCTTACCTATTCCCCACATTTGCACAGAAGAACATTGGCATGCAAACTCCTGAGACCTCTATTTGCCCACCGAAGCAGTGTGTTTCTCATCCCTCACTGCGGTTTTTGCTTTATTTTCCTGATTGTTCCTCCTGCTGCAGGTTTTCCTCCACCTTCCCTGCACCCCCCCAGCACACCCCTGCTCTCCCACCCCAACTGCTGATTTGGGACTTTCTTTCTCCTCTTGTTTAAAAGGGTGGAAATGCAGAGCAATTTAGCTGAAGCCAGCAAAGGGGTAACCTTGCAAAGTGTGTGGGGAGAGACCCTCATGAGCTCACATGTGGGCAGCATCAAGGTCCCAGGGGCATCAGGTTGGACGGTAGCTCTGATCCCCATCCTGTGAAGGTGCTGTTGCTGCTTGGGACCTGGGCAGTGCTGGGCTGGATGGGAGAAGTCAGAGCACTGTTGTGGTGCTCTGAGCCTCAAACAACTCTCACTTAGCTGGCAAGGTCCTGGGATGAATGCAGCACAGCTGCTGCCAAAGCCAGACTTGACTCTCCGGAGGTCTGCGGAAACTTGTTGCACCGGGCAGAAAGTTTGGGGTGCAAGGGCTAGTGCAGACTGCCCACAGAGCAGGAGATCCAGCTTTGCCACCGACTCAGTGCTTGATCTTGAGCCATATTTTGGAAAAAGAAGGTCCATTAGAAGAGGTCCCATCACACCGGTGGATCCAGTCAGGGCCATTCTAATGGTTACAGTCTTCCCAGGCCTCAAGTTGGTTAATTCACATAGGTAAAGTGTTACGAGATGCCCAGGGTAGAGCAAAGCTTCATTTTGTTAAACATAGGAGCTCGATGGAGCAGGCTCTGGGGTGTGAGATTTGTTGTGTGGCCATGGCACCTCTCGGGAAAGGTGAGTAGGGAAAGCAGATTTGGTCCTTTCAGGACACAGAGAGCAAATGTGGCCTTCACCCTGGCCACTGCCTTCCCAGAGCAGGTGGTGGTCTCACCGAGGTGGCCATGGATGGGAGCAGGATGGGGATGAAGGACCTGGCATAAAGTGCTGCTGCTGGTGGGGAGGTCAGTGCAAAACCCCATCACCAGCTTCCACCACCCCACAGGGTCCGAGAACGAGGTGACCCAGGTGAACCGGTGCCTGGATGCCGCTAAAGCTTGCAACGTGGACGAGATGTGCCAGCGGCTGCGGACGGAGTACGTCTCCTTCTGCATCCGACGCCTGGCCCGGGCCGACACCTGCAACCGCTCCAAGTGCCACAAGGCTCTGCGCAAGTTCTTCGACCGTGTGCCGCCAGAGTACACCCATGAGCTGCTCTTCTGCCCCTGCGAAGACACAGCCTGTGCCGAACGCCGGCGGCAGACCATCGTTCCTGCCTGCTCCTACGAGTCCAAGGAGAAGCCCAACTGCCTGGCGCCTCTGGACTCCTGCCGGGAAAACTACGTCTGCAGGTAATGTTTGCGCACCGGGGTGGCCAACATGAAGAGATGTCCCTTGGCCAAGCCTAGGGGTTCACCACTGGTGACAGCCTGAAGTCCAAAGCCAATGCACTCATGTGAAGTATCCTGTCTGGAGGCACCTATCTCACCACATCAGGCCATTGCCTGAACTCCTTCCCATCACCCGTGTCCTTGTCCCATACTCTATACAGAAGGCATTAACAGACAGGAGAAGATCTGATATGTTTGCGCTGGAGTTTTTTAGACCTTTTCTGTGGGTTTTTTGCTTTAGTCCTAAAGAAAGATTTGCTATGGAAATAGTTCCAGGAAGGTGCAAACTAAGTAGGGATGTGGTGTGGGATGCTTGCAGCCACTGTCTCCTCACTGTCTATCTTCCCTAACCCAGAGCATCCTACAGCAGAAACCAAGCCATCCTAACAGTCACAGGCACTTGTACATACCTTAAAACCATGGCTTCCTTTTTTTTTTTTCTGTTTTTTTTTAGAAAAATTAATTACATACAAAAAATTATATACCCTTCTGCTGCAAGGCTGGATGTTCTGGTGAGTTCAGTAGGAGTCTCAGAGTCATGGTTGTCACTTGAGATCGACCCCAATAGTATGGGGCCAGGGCGGTTTGCTCCTCTGTTTCCATTAAAGCCCCATGCATGCACATGCGCACAGACCCATCCCCATGTGCACACTCACAGGCATACCCCTTAAGTGGTTTTCCCTCAGCTGTACTATTGTCACCCTTCTATTTCTCAGAAAGTCTTTTGCTATTCTGGAAGGTTAATCCACATGCAGCTCTCAGGAGTGGAGTCCATTTGTCGGTATGAGATGTAAGCCTGTAAGAGCAGCCAGACTGCACCAAACCTAGTGGTCTCAGCCCAATGTCCTGTGTGCAGCTTCGGCCACAAGCTGACAGCTGGAGAACAGCACAAAAGCAAGCATAGGACACATTTCCCAGTACTGTCCCAGTCTCTAATTGTTGTGGGCTTTGGGACTTCCTGAGCTGAACTTCCAACAGCCATCCCCTACCTGCATGTCATCTTGAAATTACCATTAAAAAATTCTGTCTTTTCACAAAGAGAGGCGAGAGCAGTAGGACCTTCTTAGAAGGATGGACCGGTACTAACACCTTCACCCCTCTGCATCCCAGAAACATGGATGAAGGCGAGCAACTGAGCCAGACATCTGAGATGCAAAGGCCCCGAGGCACACCAGCTCTTGCTCAGATTTCCCCCAGGTGCTCAGGGAATGAGAAATGGACAGGTACTGCCCTCTCCCTAAGAAGACAAGTGGGCCCAGCAGGGAAGAGGAGGTTCAAAGGGGAGAGTGTTTCTTCCCAGGAGGCTGGAAACCATTTCCTGCAAGCAGCACAGCTGTTAATTATCTGGTTCCTTGGTCTCTGAATATATAATATAAAACATCCCCTAGAGACATGGTGGGAGCAAGGGGTTGATGTGTGACCTGGTCAAAGCTAGCGGTGCAGAAACCACAAGAAGAGCCAGAAACAAATCATGACACTTTCAAGAAATTAAGTGAAATGCTCCAGGGCTCACCCTGCCTGCACTGCTTAGTCCTCCTGTAGCTTCATCACAGCTGTAATCCCTAGAATGTCCCAGCTTGGAGGGGTGGGCTTTACTAATTTGAATAATACAAAATATTTGAGTAATACAAAGCCTGCAATCAGTACCTCCCTCCCCTAAATCATGCAGCAAAAATTTGGGCAAGAGTTTGCCTGGCTGTGGCACAGGAGAAAGGGGTTGGTATGGGGAAAACCTGGGAACAAAGAAGAGAAGGAGAAGATTGGAGAGGAGGAGAGACGTGGGCAGGAAGGTGCAAGTCAGAGTGCTGACTGACCAGGAGTGCCGACAAATTGTCTGGAAGAGAGGGGCTGTCTGGGAGGAGCAACATGCTCAGTTTTTCTGAGATTGCCCATGCAGGGCAAACATTTGAGGTTCTCAGCCCAGGGTTCAGACACTGCAGGTTGTCATCTAAAGGGCCCTGCCTTCAAGCGTTGCCAGTGTTAGTGCTCACTTGAATTTCCTAAGCAGTTCAATTGCCATGTGAGATGCCTTCTCACCTGGCCACGGGATGCCTGTTTAGATGGATCTGGACTTCCAGAAGTTCCTATGCCCTACCTGAAAACCCCATGTGGATGTCTTAGATATCCCACAATGTGCAAACACCACCAGATGCCCGTGTGCCAGCAACAGACTCATCCCTAAGGAATTAGATGGCAAATATCTGTTTAACAGCATGATTTAGAGTTTATCCAACCAAGCCAGCTGGAGAACCACAAGCAAAGAGCAATCAGTCTGAACGATGCACCTCCTTCCCTGCGTGGCCCGAACAGTCCCAGCAAGCCCGGTGTGTGACTCAAAGCTGCTTTGTGCTAAGTGGTTTGGCGCTTTGACCTAGGTGAAGTGAAAACTGAGGCACAGTGGTCTGTAGTTGGAGCTGTATGGCATATGCTTCTTGCTCCACAGACTCCAAAGAGTCCAACTTTCTCCTGGGAATGGGTGCCTGCAGAAAAGGATGTGGCAGCATGCAGAGGGATTATAGAAGAATTAACGTTGATGATATACAGCTGTGGGCTTGCTTCAGGGGCAGTGGGTTGGCTGACGTGGGTAACGTGCAGCTGTGGTTGGTTCCTGCAAAGTAGTTAAATAGCTCTAAGGGGTATGGAAGAGAAGTATTGGATGAAAAGAGACCCAGAAGAAGTAGAGGGAGGAAAGAGAGAATGCCCTGTGTGTAAGAGAGACAAGGAGAGGCCCTGGGAGAAGTAGGGGGCCTGGATGAGGAGAGGCTGGAAGAAGAGGAGCCCAGAGAAGGGATACAGCAGAGACAAGAAGCAGGGTGGACTGGCCTGAAGAGGATGAAGAAACAGCACGGACAGTAGATGAACCTTTTGAAACCTTGTGGGAATTGGTGGCCGTGCTGGGGCAAGGCACGGGAACTACTGATTGAAGTTAACCTGGTATGGGATGGTAAAAGCCTTGTTGCAGCTGGCTGGTTTTGATGGCGCTGTGACAGCAGCATCCCTAATGGTGGGTAAAGCATTTCACATCTAAGGCTTTGGGCATTTTCCTTAATCTGAGGATGGCCTTAGCTACATCTAGAACACAGTCTTTGAAGAGAGAGAAACTGGACCAGAGTGACTCTCTCTTTCAGCAAATCAGCCTAAAAATGAAGGCTTAAGTCTCTAAAGGGAGTTATTACCTAAGAGATGGATAATGGCAATACAGAATGAATCCCCTCACTGCCTGCAACAGCTCTTCCCTTGAAAACCAGCTTCACACACAAGAAAAATATTTTTTTCCAAGACTGGACCTTTCTCGCGCTCCCAGAGGAGGTATGTAAAACATCATCTGCAGCCCCTATTTCTGTCTCATCTCAGAGTGATAAAACCTGCTCCGGGGTTCATTGGGGAGGGGGCAGGGCAGGAGAGTATGCGATGACATCCATTTAAGCTGGTTTAGCAGCACCTGCAGCAGCAAAGGATTTTGCCAATGTGTTCCCTTCTGCAAACACCACCAGTGTGCTGTTATGTCCCTTTTTGCCCTGAATATCTGTGCTAACCTGTCCCATTTTGTGCTTTCACTCCATCAGGTCGCGCTACGCAGAGTTCCAGTTCAATTGCCAGCCGTCCCTGCAGGCTGCCAGCGGCTGCCGGAGGGACAGCTATGCTGCCTGTCTGCTGGCCTACACAGGGATCATAGGTGCGTCCTTTGGCTGGTCTCTCCCACTCTTTGGGTAGGAAATCCTCCTCTGGGTGGGAAACATCTTTCAGGGGAAAATACCCTGGGATGGCCCATCTATCTGCCCTGTCCCTGATGCCATCAGCAGTGATGCTACTGGAAATTGCCACCCACTGCCACCTTGCTGACTTCAGAGGATGTCAGCTTGGGTTGTCAGATGCTGCAGAGACCCAGCTGGCAGCAGTTACTTCAAATGCATACAGAGAAGCACCAATGGCTGTTGGACTTGGTCCATCCTGATGGATGGGATAGATGGACAGCTATTTGGATCAAGATTTCATTCTGATTTAATCCTTCCTTTGCTGTCCGTGACTGTTCTAGAGATTGTTTGGCTTTTTTCAGTGACAATGTGGAACGCTTATGCACGTTCACATGCAGTTTTTTAATGTTATTAGGGAACCTGAGTTCCAAGGAGCTGCCCATTCCGTGAACTAATAACACATTTTAATTGTCTGAAGGCTTTGTTGGTTGTGTGGTGAACAAAAGGGTTGTGGCTGCCTCTTTCCTCCTCCCTGGGAGCAAAGCAGACTGGTGACACCAGCACTTGAGGCGTTTTCTTGTGCTGCCATCATGGAGGGGCTCAGCTGAGGCTATAAGCAGAGCAAGCCAAGAGAGCAGCAAGGAGGGAAATAATCATCCCTCGAAGTACCAGCCTGGTGGTAACACTTCTCCATCCTTCCTGGCAGGTAGCCCCATCACACCCAACTACATTGACAACTCAACGTCCAGCATAGCTCCCTGGTGCACGTGCAATGCCAGCGGCAACCGGCAGGAAGAGTGTGAGAGCTTTCTGCATCTCTTCACCAACAATATCTGTCTCCGTAAGTATCGCCCGGCACATCGGTGCTCCGGCAGCATCACCCACAAGCTAGTGAGGCTTCTTGTGAATGAGGGTATGAAGATGCCCTGGTCCTCAAGAGCCTGTAGGTGTCCGGCTCCCTGTGCTTCCAGCAAAGGAGCTCTGAAGACCCTCAGACACATCTGAGTGATGTAGTCCCACTAGCCTGGAGAAGGGAATGTGTGTGCTTTCCCTTGGAAACATTGCCCTGACAACACTTTTTTCCATCTTTCCCACAAAAAGGAAATGCCATTCTGGCCTTTGGCAATGGGACCTACCTAAATGCGGCTGTGTCCCCATCCATCCCCCCCACCACACAGATGTACAAGCAGGAGCGAAATGCCAACAGAGCTGTGGCAACCCTCAGAGAGAACATCTTTGAGCACCTCCAGCCCACCAAGGTAGGAGAGGGCTGACCTGGCCCTAAAAGATGCTTGGCCATGTCTATACCTCCTCTGCTCCCTCCTCACCTAGCTCGCTCTTCCATCTGTGTCACTTCAGCTACGTGCAGACATCCAACCTTTCTTCCAGCTCCTGGAGTTCCTGATTCACCCTCTTCATGCCCTGACATAACTGTCCCCAACATCAAGCACAGGGCTACATCCCCCAGCTCTGCCCTCCTGCTTGTTGGTCACTTTCTCTTTTCTTTCATGGGTGCTAGAGAGAGATACAGGTTTTTTTAGAAGCCATGGAAAATCCATGGGCTTTTCAGGAGTGTAGAAGAGGAGCCAGGACCACTGGTTTGGCTCCTCACCCTCCTGCAGGGCAACTGCACAGCTTCCAACAAGAATTTCAGCTGCCTGGGGCACAGGTTCCTCCCCTCTTAGATGAGGATCCTGGAGGTCATAATGCAGAGGTTTGACTGACTAAGGCTTGCTAAGCATGGGAAAATTTCAGGTCAAAGGTTCTAGTCATCAGCAAATTTAGTATCAAAATAATATTAAAGTTATTTTAAAACAAATAACAGATTAATTTACTGATGATGGAAGTACTAGGCATTAAATATTTTATTTCTAAATAAAAAGAAATGACCTTGATTTGCCAACCACCAGAGTAATTTTCAGACTGGATTATTTTACTACTGAATAATTAACAGTGACCCTGATTTGCTCGATGGTCAGGTAACAAAAGCTGTCAGTTAAGTAGATTCCAAGGACTGAGCATGGGCTTTTCACTGGGTTAGTTGAAGCCTTCAGAGAGCTTTCATGCACATCCTCTTTTTTTTTTTTTTTTTTTTTTTTTTAAGCCTCTTTCCTGTTTCTTCGGCTGGGAAAACACCCAACTCATCTCACTCTGCTCTCTTTTCACAGAGCAGCAGGTTGGGAGGCACAGACATGTGGCCTCAGCTTCCCTTGCTGCTTTTCAGGGCATTGGTGGCCACACAGAGCACAGGCACACTTTCATTGGGCCATAAACTTTGCACCCAGGAGACCTGGAGGGTTTGCTTCTAGCTGGTGTTCCCCAGACCTTAGTGGTGGCCTGAGGTCCTGACCTTGCACTGAGAACTTTATAAGTGGTGGTGAAGCTGTGAACCTCCCTTACAACTGACAGTCCAGCCCAGGTAGCCAACTGCTGTGGCCACCAACAAGCGGGAAGCTGGAGAAAGCAACTGCAGGAAGGGGTGGCTGTACCACATCGCCAGCCTCCACATGGCAGCAGCGTATTCCTCTGCTGAGGTGTGAGTGCTGCTGGAGCATGGTCCCTGCTGACCCTGCAAGAGAAACCGGTGAGCTGGGTCTTCACTTTGGGCTCAACTTCAAATCCAGAGCCTGTTCAAGGAGTTTGGTGCCCCTGGACTTGAGGAGGAAAGCTACAATGGACTCAGTCCACCTGCTTGCCATCTTCATAGCAGTTGGCTTTAAATTATCTCAGTTATCAGCTAATGCGAATAAAGGTCTCTAGTAAAGCAAGTTTTTGACCACAGATGTCCCCTTACAGAAAAGGAGAAGGGTGCAGTTGTCTGCAAGGGATAGGCACCCAGAGTGGGAGTCAGTCACACAAACACATGCACTGGATTTTGAAGTAAGCCACTTGGCTCCCAGCCACTGCTTGGTGAAATGTCTACCAGCCCCATGGAGATGTATTCAATACCCAGGGGACATCTCTGCCTGAAGAGGCCACCAGGTTGAGCTGCTGGCCAGCAGTGGATCTCCATTGACCAGAGCGGGCATCCAGGCAGCCACGTCACACGAAGACCTCCAACCAGTGTCCACACCTGTGGGCTGCACACCCAGTGCTCTGCCCACGAGGTGACCCTGCTTATTCCATGGTGCTAACCCCACCTTCACCCTCATCTCCCACAGAGCTGGGCTGACCCCTGAGATTGCTGGGGTGCTGAGACCAACCCTGGCTTCCTCCGCCCATGCACACACATAGCAAGGCTGCACAGCCCTCAAGCCCTAAATTCTCAGAGGAACCAATGTGGGGGATGACCGCACCGCTCACCCCATGCTGCCTTCTTTCTCTTGCAGGTGGCTGGAGAGGAGAGGCTTCTGCAGGGCTCCACTCGTCTGTCATCAGGGACCTCCAGCCCAGCAGATTCTTCCCACTGGGCAGCCTCTCCGCTGCAGATGTGGCTTCTCCTTGCTCTTGCCGTGCTGAGCCTCCTCATGATGTGAAGCAGGGCAGGCGCACGGCAGGCAGAGACTCTGTGTTGGTTTCTTTACAAAAACAACCAGAACAGTAACTCTTTTGGGGGAGGGAGGGAAGGAGGGAGGGGATGGGAAGGAGAGGTGAGCATGTGGGCATCCCTTCCTCCTCCTCATCAGTCTGCCAATTTATTTGATTTTATACAATCAGCATCATTGACAACCAGCTCATTCTTGGTCCTGGCCACCTTTCCACCCCACAGCTTGGTGGTTGTCTCTCCAGCTCTCTGTGGATGGGGTCAGAGCCATGGACAATTACCTTGGATAAAGTGAAGGAGAGAGCTGAGCCAGGAAATGAGAGCTGAAAAGAAATGCTTTTGCCTGCCCCAGACAAGCGGGGAAAGACTTTTGATGGATGAGTGGTCAGGAGGTTTCCTGAAGCCCTGACTCATGTTGGGGGGCTCTTGACAGGACACATAAAGTGCTGTGGAGCTGAGACTGCCTCCAGGGTTGCTCAGGACCTGAAGGGCAGCCCACCTGGTTCAGACTGAAGAAACCAGAACACCAGTCAGAAGGTTGTTGGTTTTGTTCAGAGGAGAGGATCCTGAAGCACCTCTGGTGTGAACCAAGCAACCACGCTACAAACTGGCTGGCGGGGATTATCCACCTGCTTGAAACCATGGCCAGTGTGCAACCAGCATGCATCTCCAAGCTGTCGCCTACCCCTCAGCCTCTCCTTTTTAGAGAAACATGTCATGTGTTGATGGTGTTCAGGAAGAAACACGTGTGTTGTGTTATGTTTATGGCTGGCTGGCTTCATGTCCCAACCCTAGCAGCTCTATTCACTGGTCCCGTGAAGTGTTTGGGGTAGGTGGTTTTTTGTTACATCCAAACAACCAGAGGCCAATGTTGTCCCGCTCCAGGCTTAACCTTTCTCCATGAAGGATGAATGTGTGAGCACACAGGCAGGACTCAATGCGAGCCCAATTCAACTCATCCTCATGTGCTACCTGTGCATGGAGACGCAGAGGGTCTTCGGTCAGGGGGTTTCTTTAGTTTTCCTAGGGAGAGACAGAATAGAAGAGGTTTCCTAGCCACCACCCTGGGGACATAAATATCCAGCCAGTTTGTGGAAAGGCCAGGTCAAAAGTCGTGTCATGGGTAGGAAGTGGATTGCTCCATCCTGAAGAGCTGGCAGAGGCAATCGCTTGTGCCTGGGTTAGCGTGTGAAGGGCATTGCCTCCTGCCAAGTCCTGTCTACTCAGCTGAGACATCATTTAAGCAAATGCTGGTGAAGCGACCTATTCTACCGAGCTGCAAGCAGAGCCCCAGCTGGAGAGTGAGGACAAACATCTCTCTGGTCTCTGGGACTACCTGAGCATTTGGGGGTCTTCACTTGAGGAGGCGAGCTGAGGATTCCCAGTGCCTTCTTGGGGGGTGGAACCCCTTGTTAGCTCAAGCCAAGAAAGAAGATAGTAAAGAAGGGTGAGAAGGTTTCCCAGGATAAATCCTTCCCCAGGCTGACCACCATGGGAGGCACAGGAATAACTCCACATTCCTGAGTATTTAGGCCTGGGCTTTGCCGCAGCCCATTTATTCCTTGGTTTGTGTTCCTCCAAGGAACACTACTAGTTCCTTACCTTTTGGATCCATAGGAAGGCTTTGCAGCAGCTGACGCAGCAGTCCAAGGCTTTTTATTCCCATTCCCTGCAGAACACCTTCTGTTGCTTATTGCTTCAGATTCTTCTGAAAAACTGCAGCAACTTTCTTGGGTTCTGGTCCAATATGAAATCATTCTTGTTTTCAGTTGAACACCTGTGGACATGTAAGACATGCACAGAAATCCTCCTGGCTGCATCCTATCCAAAGTTCTGCTCCTCGAGGTCCTCGGGGCTGTAGCACCTGGTTGTCCTAATCCAGGGCGGTGCAAAGGAACATGACAGGATCCAAGTCTTGCGTGCAGGGTGCCAAGTCACACCCCAAATTGAAATTTGCAGGTGAGATCTTCACTGCCAAGAGGCTCACCCAGATCAGAAAAGCAGGCAGGGAGGTAGTACTACAGGCAGGAAAGCCCCTTGCCTCCCTTCAAAGTGCTGTAGCCGTGCATTGAGTTGCTGTGAACATCTCCCCTTTATCCAGGACACTGGTGTCCTCTGAGAGACAGCGGAGCCATCTGTGCACCAAGTGACACAAGTCCTAGCTGCGACTCCACAAAACTAATGTCCTCTGGGCCACAGGTGAGAGAGGCAATGAAACCCTGATGCTCAGCCCTCCAAAGGCAAGGAACTACCTCCCCATCATGAGGTCATGCTGTGAATTGCCTTCTGCTGCCGCTTTCCTTTCAAGCCCTGTAGTCACATCTAGCTCTTCTACACATCTGGCCCTGACAAGCCTGTCTCCATCAGCCTTTCACCTCACGTGGGCTGAGCCTCTGCGTAGGATGAGCATGCAGGTGTCAGCTGCTTTCCAGGAGTACTCACTCCCACAATCTCTCATGGCTCCATGCCTCTGTCTCATAACTTGCTGGCGGTGATGTTGAAATGCCGCTCTGCTGTTTCCTTCTCTGGTTGGCAGCCAGCAGAGGCAGACTTTTTCTATGTGGGCAGCGTGACCGGCAACCCCACTTCAGCTCTCCCTTAGGACTGGTATGCTGTGGAAAACAGACATGGAGAATCCTACCTGTAGACTAGCAGGGATGAAGGAGACCTCCAGAGGTTGCTTGGTCCATTACCATGTCCCACAGCAGGACCAATGGTCTGTTTACACTCTCTGGCAGATTTAGCTTAAATGATTTTTAACAGTTTCAGTAAAAGACATCACCATCTCCCCCGGATTTATACCTTGCTTTAAAGACTCCTTAGGATGTTAGTTGTCTCTAAGCATCACAGGCCAACAAGATCCTTGATTCCCATTGCAGTGCCTTCTCAAGCCCTCAGTTTTGGAAGGATGGTAGACCAACAGCTAAAAGTACCCTGAGGCTGCAGGAGGTGACAGCCAGCTACCATGGATCATATCACAGATGCATTGCATGAGCAGCTCGAAAACCACAGCAACAGTCTGCCGGGATCCTGCACAAACTGCAGTGAGGTAGTGCAAATGGGCATCTGCTAGAGGGGGTTCCTCCCTGTGCTCTTGGTTGAAGCACCTCAAAAGCATCTGAGGAGCTGAGGTTACAGGTCTGAAAATGCACCCCCTACCCTCAGCCTTCGTCCTGTGCGGTTGGACACAGCGTTCTTCAGGCACTGTCCCAGGCCAGGTCCTGCACTCCCGGCGGTTCCCCGTGCTCTGGGGATGCTTCAAAACAGGGAATGAGTGAGGCGCAGAGTGATGAGCCCCTCACCCAGCAGTAAAGAGCCGGGTGTTGGGATGGGCAGGCATATTACACCGATTTTTTTTTAAAATAATAATAATAATCCCCAAACCTGCATGACTTCTTCCTGATCATTTCCCCCTTTTTGCCAATATTCGATGTCAATTCTCCTTCCAAGCCTGCTCACAAATCAAACTTTGCAAAAAAAGGATGCCTTTTGAGCAGCCCTTTTGGAGGAAGGAAGCCCGATCACATTCCTCCCCACTTGCAAACACCTGTGTGCACAGGCCATTTCTTTTCCCTTGTGAAAAGTCAGACATTTTTTTGGATGAAATTTCATCTCTGTTGAACTCTGTGAAGTGAACCACGGACCTTCATTTTTAAGTCTCTTGACTAACCACCAAGTTCACAGCAGCTGCTTGTAAAAGCAAAGGACTGAGCGAGCCAAGAGAGAGAAAGGGAGACCATTTTGTTTTAGGAATTACTCCATACCTGGGGACTTTCATAAGCACAAAGAAAAGTCATGGGAGAAAATAATAATATATATTAAAAAAAAAAAAAGAAAGGGAAAAAAGAAAAAAAGATCCAGCCAGACTTTCTGTAGCCACCTAACTCTATTTTTTTTGCTGCTCAGCACCATTCCCAGTGGTTTGGCAGTTCTGGAAGCCTGTGCAATATTGTGTATGTACAAACATCACATCGTTGTCAAAGCAAGAGTGTGAGCAGGGCGGGGGACACTGCGGCAGGGTGCCAGTGCTGGAGCAATAACCACGTGGGGCGCAGGGTGATGCTAAAGGCTGCGTGCGCATGTGTGCACGCATGCACCTCGGGGAGGCGGCTTGGTGCCTGCCTGTACTACTGGGGTATAACTTGTACTTATCTCTTCTGTACATGTCAATATTCAAACATATCCATGAATAAAGCACACATGCATTTTCCTGACCTTCTTGCTCCTATCTGCGATTCCAGACTGTTTGTGTCCGCACATGCAGGCTCACTGGTCCTGTGCCATGAGGACAGCTGGATGAAATAGGGGGAAGTTTTGGGGAGCTGGCAGAGCGGTGGGGTTCAGGTACCCCGTGCTCGGGCTGGAAACACAGCTCTGATCTGGTGTCTCCCAGCAAGGAAGGGCAGCAGGTGGAAACCCAATTCTGCCGAGATGGAGAGATGTCAGTGCCACCTGGGAAGGGGACACAGACCCACACGAGCCCTGAGGCTGCTTGTGCTGTGCGCAGGGGTGGCGCACACAAAGATTTGGGAGCGAATTGGTGAAGATTTAGCTCAAAGTTGGTGCCAGCACGGGAGGAGGGAGGCATTGCAGGATGTAGCAGGGACGGGAACAATTGCACCTGCAGTTAGAGGTACATGGAGCCACTAATGCTGAGATGCCACCCGGGAGGGTGGAAATACCTGGGGGCGGCTGGTGCTGCACCCTCCCACAGGCAACAGGAGGAGTGAAGATGGAGGAGGGGGGCGGGTGGTGGTTCATGCCAGCCAGGGAGACTTCTGTTCATGCCACAAACATCTGTGAGTTATTTCTGGCAACTTTAAAAAAAAAAAAAAATCACAGGGAAAATTGATTACAGGCAAATTGAATGTTTTCTTGCCAATTTTGGGTAGAAAAAAAATTCTAGAAAACAAATGTATAAAAAATTCATACAAAAATGGTGAGTGAAATTCAAGTTGGTTCCTAAACACAAAGTGAGTTCAAGGTCAAACCTAGAAACGTTGTACTTTTTCCTCCCCAAACCCATGTTTGTCTTCACCCATGGATGAAGCAGCTGGGGATACAGTGGGGTAGCAAAGCCCCAGGGTCAGGGCCAGACTCGGGGCTCTCATCAAAGCCATTTCCCTCCCCACAATGCGCAGGCTGTTTCGGTGGCTGGGGTTTTGCAGACTCAAAGAAAACTTCCTGGGAAAGTTCCAGCTGGTCGAACCCAAAACGTGCTGTGAAAACCTTGCAGGCCTGATGTATTTACCCTGCACCTTGGCAGGCGGCTCAACCAAGGTCAGCACCTGAAAAGCTGGGGAGGGGGGGTGGTCCAGGGCCAGACATTGATAGCAGGGTGCCAGCAGCTGCTGGGGTTTAGGGGGACCTGGCCTTGAAGGAGAGATTGGGACTCCCATGGTTGCAGGGTTTCTCCTTGCCTCTGTGTGCTGGTTTCATCGATATGGGGTGAAGCATAGGGCTGGTTGAGGCATCCCCACTCTGGGTCATAGCAACTGGCTTCAAGTGAGCCTGGAAATCACCCTAAAATTTAGGGTGAAGAGATTTTGGAGCAGGAGCACCACTAATAGCCAGAAGGGGCTTTGCCTGACCCCCACTTCTATCACATCCCTGGGTTCAGGGAGAGTTTCAGGGGGCTGTGGCTGTGCCCACAACAGAACTGAGCCCCACTCCCCCCTCCAGCCAGGGACAAAATGCTGGAGCAGGAGCAAGTGAAGTGATTTCCCCCAGTTCCCAGAGAGAAGGTCCTACAGCCTCTGTAGCCCCCCGAACAGAGAAAAACCTGGGGCATCTCTGGAGGTTCGGGGGGCTCCCTCAGCAGAGGGGAACTGGTGGGACCAACAACTGCAGCCACAGCACAAATGAAATCCTGCAGCTGATGTACAGCTGCTGCGAGGGGACATTTAAAGCAGAAACAACAGTTTGCCATCCGTTATCTCCATGCAAACGGTGCTGATGTGCTCATGGGGTGGATGCATCTCGCTTTGGTTGTTAAAATGTTGTCTTACTGCACAGAGTGCAGGAACGGTGGATGTTAGCCAAAGGGAAGTGCTGCAGAATTTGCAGAATTAGCTTTGACATGAAAAATGTTCAAAGCACTTTTTTGGTTTTTCTTTTTTTTTTTTTTTTTTTTTTTTCTTTCTAAGGAGACGTGGAAATTATTTCTGGCGGGAGCAGGGGTCCCAGGGAATGTGTCAATGAAAATACTGCCAGTCACGCTGTCGAAGGCACGTTGTGGCTGCGGATTGGAAAGCAGAGCTGATAAAGCAGTCAGGGAGCTGCCAGTGGGACGGATGGAGAAATGTGGCCCCCAGAGTTATCTCCATGCTCTGCTTTAATTCCCCATCACGATGATGCTTCACAACCAGCTGTCGCAATCCAGACCTGCTTGCTAAACCTCTGCTTCCAAATTAAATTCAGGGGTCAGCATGAGGACCAGGAGAAATTAAATCCCACCCTCCCATGGCATTGCTGGTCACCACCAGTGGAGTGAGAGCAGAATCAGCCCTGGTCCTGCAGTCTGTGGGCTTGTGGAGCTGTGTCCCGGGCTTCTGGCCAGCAGCAGGGCAACACAGGAGCATGATATCCTCCCTGTTACAGCTAGAGTGGCCAAGGGCACTTTTGACAGTGTTTTGGCTAAATCCCCTGCAGATGTGGCTCCTGGGAAATGCACAAGCTCTGACTGGGGACCTGGGAACACAGAGAAGTAGAGGGAGGAGGAAGGGTCCAATTGCCATCTCAAGGTTGTTTGAACTTGCCTTTTAATTTTATTGTTTTTTCCCCCTGAGGGGAGAGATTTTACCTCCCCTGAGGCATCCCTAGTGCAGATCCCTAAACCTGAGCTTGTCAACAAGTCTCTGAAGTCACCAGGGAGAAAACAGCCCTCCAAGGTCATCATGGACCTGTCCTCGCTGTTGGCCGTAGGGTGATGACTGGAAAGGTGTTGGTGCTATCTGTGTTGCAGGTGCAGTTTGGGGAGGTCTTGCTGTTCCAGCCACCCCTGCAATGGGGAAGGCTGGGAGCTCAGCCCACCTCTAACTGCTGGTTGAAGTACCACCACCAGCCTGTAAACTCATCAGCAGGTCCCATCTTATTAAAAGATCTCCTTCCACCTACTTTATCTTATGCCTTTGAAAATGTCCCTGAGTTTTCATTTTGTCACTCCATCCCCTGCTTTGTTGCTACTTAATTAGTTCAGAAACCAAAAAACCCGAGAGAAACAGAAGAACCTCTGCAAATTGTTTTTGCCTGCATGGTAGGCTGTGTTAGCTATGGAGCTCTGGCTCATTTGTACACCTCTGTCTTCTCCTCTTTTCCCCTTAACGGGGCAAAAAAGCAAACGCTGGTGCTTTCGCCATACCAATAGATGATTTTACTACTAACCTGTGGCATGTAAGCCAGCCATGAGTTGTCCCAAACCCCACCTTTTGCTTGAGCAAGGAGGAACACCACCCAGTCTCCAGCCCAGGCTTTCTGTCAGGTGGTTGACTTAAATCGGTTGCATTGTAAAAAGACTTTAAACTACCCCGCCTCTGTCTGCAGATGATTGATACTTAAACCTTGTAGGAAGAAAAGCTGCATGGCAAACTCCTCTGTGGCTCCTTACCCAGCTGCGTGCATTAATGACAGGTGACAGCAAAGAGCATTGTCCCAGACGTACGCAGAGCCTTGGAGAGCCTCCATACTCTCTTCTATTCCTTCCCCACAAACCTTTTTTCTTTGCTACAAGAAAAAACAGAGCAGGGATGAAATATGGCCCCTTACCTCTACGTTTTATCCTGCTGTCCAAAATGAGCTTCAACTAGCTTTAAAACCACTACCCCCTCCCCACTTCATTTCAAGTCTGGACACACCACGCTGTGCTTTCAGGCTGGCATGCTTCGCTCTGCTCGGCAGCAATTTCTGAGAATTGGACTTCTGCATCCAAGTTTAATGCTATGGGATGAAGTAGCACAATGGTCTTTGGAGACGGCGGTGACTGAAACCTTCATGGCTCATAAATGCCAGGTTCAACTCTGCTTCATCTCAGCAGTGCTTAATTTCAAAGCTGAAGAGCGACATAAAAATAAATGGAGAACAACGGATTGCGTCTCGGCAGGAATCCGTTTCTGGATGCTGTGGCATGCTGCACGCGGGCTTTCAAGGGGTGGGAGATGAGAGGTCACCTCCGACTTCGCTCTCCTAGCTTTTGTGTGCATTGCAACACCAGCTGGCACCGACATTTGGTAAGGTTGCAAAATCATTAGTGAAATTCTTTGGTGATAAAAGTCTCCAGGGATGTCAGATTTTTTCCTCTTTGGATTCAAAGGAATGAGCAGTTTAGTGGGAAAATGAAGAGTAAGAAAGGGACGGGGCTGAGATCTCTTACTGCTCTTGGGTGTATTTAAACCCCAAATGCAGAAGCCCTGAGCTTTGGGACAGCAGTAGAGTTGCCAAACCAGAGAAGGACCAGTTCTGTCATGGTTGATGACCCCAGTGCTGAGGAGGTTGGAGCAAATCAATTCCCTCTTCAGCCCTGACCATTCCAGATGACCTGCACGGAGGATAAGCCCCTTTATCTCCATGCTGAAGACTTGGAGACCTCTAAGATGCTCCCTCCCTTCCACCACCCTTCAGAAACAGCTGTGGAGATCAGGGACCAAGCGCTTCCCTAAGGCACCTTAGGGAAGATGGGGGCAAGGGGAGGGGTCGGGGGGATTGCAAGGCAGTGTGCAGACACAGCGGCCACCCCCGGGGTTTGTGGAGAGCTCATCCCTCCTTCCCTCCTCATAAATTCAGCACCTAGCACAGGGTGGACACAGGGAGACACAAACACCTTGAGACCCACCAGCACTGTGGCAGAAACTCACCCTCAGCCCAGCCCAAAGTCTTTAAAAACATTGCGAGTTATTTCTTCCCCCTATTTTAAGAAAGAGGGGAAAAAAAGGCTGAAAAAGTTTGTGTGTGGGGAGAGACATTTTAACCAGATCATCTACTTTTTATTTCAGAGGAAAGATTTGCATTATTTACTTTTGTTTATGTACATGTACTTCACATTTGTATTTAAAATGCACAGACCTCCCAATAATTTTCTCGTTCCTGCTTTAAATTAGCTGTTATTTTACAATACAAAAAATTATACCAAAAACTGCAGTCCTAAATGTGTGTATGTATAACACCCACAATCCCCAGCAATGAAATAGTTTACAATACTTGCTTGTATTTACATATGAATGCAATAAATGCTAAATTATACATATTAACAAACTAAGCTCAAGTCTGAACACAGATAATCGTAAATAATTACAGAAGAAAAAAAAAAAATCCAGACTACAATTAATTCAAGGATCTTAGCGTAAAGAACACTTTTTGTGCACAAATTTCAGAGTAATATAAAACTCTCTTTTTATGTTCTTTTTGCTTTTTTTTTTTTAAAAAAAATAAAATAATGGACTGACATATGTTACACTCCTCCACAATTATTTTTTTTTTTTTCTTTCTTCTGGTGAGTTTTGTAGAATCAATGATAGATGTAGAGGAAATGTCTAAAGACCTATAGTACCTGGAAGACGCACAAAAATAGTCTCTGTGTAGTGTTAGAACTAAATAACAGACTGAACAAAACCTGCCCTGACGCAGAAGCAGAAAAAAACAGCATATACACCTTATTGTAGTATTCCTAGCATGGGAAACTCCTCTAATTTAAGCAGCTATCAACAGAATCTGCATGAATTTGACTCAAACAGCCACCACCACGTCCAAAACGGAGAAACACACACCTACCCCACTCCCTTTTGCTCCCAAACCCCAGCGCTCGCGCATGCACCTTCCCACTGCAATCCCGCACGACTCCCTCTCCCAACCTGCCCTTGCAGCTCAGCTCCGGAGGATCTGAAAACCCACCCCCCTCCCTCCCCTTCCCCTACGGTATTCCCAAACAAAGATAAAAAGAAAAGAAGAAAAGAGGAGACATCGGCAGCTTACTGTGAGTTGGATGGATGAGTTTAAGTCGCTCCTGGCACGCAGGGTCCACTCGTGGCTTTCTCGCAAGCTCAGTGCCGGCAAATCCCCATTTGCAGGGAGAGGGGTTTTACGGGCTCAGAGATGCAGCTGCTGCTCTGTCCCTAACTCAGGGTCTCACAGAAAAGAAAAGGCAGCTTCTAACATGGGGAGCAGTTAAGGTGGGAGAATCAGCCTCGGTTTTGTGGCACTGGACTTTCAGCAGGTTATGGGAAACGCCTAAAGTTTTATTTCAGCCTCTCGAGTGAGGGTCTTTCATCAAAACCTCATTTCAGCTTATTTAGGGACAAGCAAGCTGAGCTGCCATTTTAAAACCATACTATAAACCCAGTGACTATGTATTTTGGTAAGCATTTACTGCAGAGAAAGTGATGTTTCTGAGCAATATTTAGTATACAAACTACCCCTAAGGAAGTGTGCATCTGCCAACAGAGGCTGTCATGCTTTTATGGTACCATATCATCGAATTTTGGTACATTATACGCTATGACTTTATGCTAATCACAGGCATTACCCCATCATGTATAGCTTTATTTTGGCAATTTAAATACAGTGCATTTTAAGCCCAGGGAGAGTGGCAATAACTCAAAAGCTGTTGCACAAATCTTCTTGCATCCAACATACTGACCCATACCACAGCAGGGTCTCCCGTCACTCATGCTACAACAGTCCAGTGAAAATGCTGGGTTAAAAAAAAGTGGAAAACAGCGACAGAAAAAGAAGTATGTTATCTGGAGATCCAATGGCACCATTGTTTTCCAGAATAAAAGGGCTAAAACACTTCTGACTTAGTATTAACTCTTTTTTTTTAAAAGCTACTCTCAAAGAATAAAAATGTTCTGAGGGTTGAGACCTTGAACGCTGAATTTCAGACTGTTATAAACGCTTGAAAATAGTGATTTTGAATGGAAATCACTGGCACAATCTTAATAGTAGAGGCTTAAACTGCTGACTTAATCCTCCAGGTAACGACTACTTTAAGTACATTTATTACTTGTCTTCAAGCATTGGGTTTTTTCCCCTTTCAAATGGAAGAGCCGTATTTTACGTTGCTTATACATTTAAGTGAAATGCATTTGAATACATAAAAGTCAAGTTATGCCTCCCTGCTTTATATTGCAAGATATCACGAATATAATTTGATGTTTCTTTAAAGCTCTGGAAAGTTATCTAATACTCATCATATGAAGAAGTTATTAAGACAAAACTCATACATCATTTAAAATGCATCAAAAATACATTCAATATTTTTTCTGGTTTATATACACTTTAAATCTTTCAATGTTCTGCACGCTACTGTATAGTTTATGTACAAGTGCAAAATCAGTGTTATTTTTAATTTATTTACAGATTCTCCCATGAAATAAGGTCGCTCTTTCCCCCCCCCTCCCCCCCAGCTCCAAAAGAAATAAACCCCCAAATCCTTCACTGCTGATAATGGCCTGGTGATAAATCACGGCAACTCTTCTTTCCCCCATCCATTCCCACCTTCATCTCTATTTTACCTTTCCGTTGGGATGAAACTGTTTGCAGCAGAGATATGTATGAGACTTATCTTTTTCCCTCATCAGTATGGAGATAAGATGCAGAGCAGAGCTACATCCTAAAGGAGCTGTTTCATTTTATTTATATAAATAAGTCTTGTTCCTCTATTTACATTTTTTTGGTTCTGCTAAACCTCAAAATTTGATCATTTTTGCTTGTCTTTCCAATACCCAACACCTAACTTTGTGGCTACACCTGTGGGCACACTCCCAAGTAAGCTTTTGAGACCAGACAACTCAGCTCTCTGGGGCGGGGAAAAAAACAACCCCAAAAAACACATTTATGCCTTTTTGTTAATGTAAAAATGTATCACCCCTCCAGGCCTACTGTTCTGAAAGCTGTTTCTGTTCAGGAAAACCTAAGCAACAACTTTAAGCACCTGCTTAAGTGCTGTCCTGAATATGGAGACTTAAGCACAAGAGCCTTCTCAAACTGGGCTGGCAGTTCTCCTCCCAAAGAAGTGTTGGAGAAGCAAGATGATGACATCTCTCAACGCTGAGGATGTGCACCATGACTGAAAACATGTGAAGTAATAACGGGGGAGGGATCTTAGTCCAGTATTATTTCTCTAGTTTAGGTTAGCCCTATACACACAGGAAGTTAGAAAGTATTTTCAGGAGATGAATCTGTCTGAGGTAATCTGTGCATCAGTTAAAACTTAAATTGCCTAACCCACTTCATTCTAAAAGACAAAGCTCACCCCTTTCCCTCCCATAATTTCTTTTCCCCAGAGGGCATTTAAACTTCTAGTTCAGAAACAGATGCATTTTTCATATATATATATACACACACACACACACACACACACACACGTGTGTGTGTGTATATATATATATATCTCTATCTCAAAAATGCATTGTTTTCCACAGTATTTTTTCTGCAGTCCTGTTGTATTTGTTAAATGACACGTTAAATCAACATTATAATCCACCACGGTCTTTAAACCGGCAGGCTGTCCCCCATCACTGCTCTCTGGACACGTACAGCAATGCACATCTTTATTGCGATCCCACCATGCTCTGAAAAGCTTCTTCAAAATACATGGTTAAAAAAGAAAAAAAAAAAACCCAAACAAAAACCCCCAACACAACCAAAATGAGTGGCTGATATGTGATCGATCACCAAAACACGCACAAAACCAGACGCAGTTACTTGGGTTTCGTTTTGGCGAAGGGTGCTACCTGGCCAGATGAGTCAAGAGCACTTTCCTTCACTGCCCTTGATCTGGTACTTCCCCGTTTTCATGAGCACTAGACGTCCTCATCAGAAACCAGCGACTCAGTGACCTGAATGAACCCGCGCTGACTGGGATTAGGCAACAATTACACGCCTCATTTGGCACCTTCATGGAACACCTTCCTACCAGCTTCAACACCACAACTTCGCATGGCGCCAGCGCCGCACCACAGTCCAGAACCACGGGAGACACGGGGCACTAGCATGCATGGACTGATGGGCTAAGTTCAACCTTGAACCTCAAAACATAAGCCCAACTAATCAGAGCACTTTAGATGGTTTGATACATCCTCCAAAAGCTGAGCCTTCTCTCTGCTGTTCCCATGTCCCTTCCTTTCACCAACAAGCCACCTTCTTCAACACCTATGAGAGTTCAACCACAACAGGAAATACCAGTAACTGATCACGTAGAACTCAAACCTGTGGCCAAAAAAAGCTGCCCTGCTTGCTTTTTATTTAAAGTTCGTTTTTTACTTCATCCTCAAATGATCTGGCACCTGAAGTGTTGCTTTTTGTACCCTGTAAGGAGATGGAGCAAATCCTACTGCTGAGGAGTGATGCCTCTGAGCCCCAGCACAGCTCAGCTCTCATCCAGAAGAAAGCCAGGAGGGAAGGGGGAGAGAAAGGGGCCAAACGAGAAGAGAAAAATCAGAAGAAACATAACGTATCTGACCTGGAACACAAAATGCTTCTATTAAAAGCGCTGGTGAAACCAGGAGTTTTCTGATGAGATACTGAAACTTTACTTTCCCTCCAGATATTTCCATCTGGTTGAGCAGTTTGTTGGTCAGGAAAATGCCATTTTCCCCTGACTGCACATGATATATTACAAAGAACACAGATTGCCTTGGGTGACTATATATACGTGTGTGTATATGTATATTTAAAAGGAATACAATTATGTTAAAAAGCAACGTGTGCAGCAGTCTCCTCACTCCCTAGATCTGTTCAAGTCTAGGCACTTGTGTGTGGTGTACTCCAAGCAGTTTAAGACTATGTAAACACTGAGTCCTTCAAAAGCCACATTCAGCTTCTCCAGGTATTGCATGCGGTCTGAGCAACACGCGACATCAACCTTTAAACCATCCCAGCTTTTGCATTCCTGATGTTCTGGACCATGATGACTACAAAAATGCTGTATCTGGAAGAGAGTCCCACTGAAATAATGAGGGAATAGAATATTAAATGAAAACAAAGGATGAAGATGCTTTGAAGATTAATAGTAGTGTTTATGTGTTGAGAGCTGACACCTGTAAACACTGCATCTTTTTCTTTTTGTACAGTTTGATAAATACATGAACTACAAAGCACTTTCCATGTATAAACCTGAGTGTCATTCATATTGGACTACTGTTCTATTTACACTGACCATGAATGGTGACGATCGGATGTTACTGGACCTGCAATAAAATTATTTTACTTTAAACTTGAAGAAAACAAAGGAGCAATCGGAAGCCACGTGTCAGTAAAACTTAAGTGGAGCAGTTGTCAAATAAAGCCAACTATCACGTAGATGGGAGAAAAAGTTGGATTCAAGGAAGCTGTGTTTTTCTGAGTGCTTCTAGTCTCTTGTGACACAACTTGGAAATCTTTCTCCTCCTCCTCCTAGGTATTACTTTTCTGTTTTGTTTAAAACCGTATACAGTTTCTGATGTCCATGCATCAAATACAGGTTCCTGGCTGTGCAGGGGGCTGCTGTTTCCGATTTCGTATTGCACCCGATTTCTCTTTGTAGGCAATTGGCATCTGTTGTGAAATGTCCACCAGTGCACTGGCCACTGCAAGACCTGAGGCAACAAAACAAAACAGTCACAGAAACAAATCCTTCTGCCACGGCTGAGAAAAACCCTCCAAGCCACAAAATGAATATCATTTTCCGAGTTCTACTTAAAAAAAAAAAAAAAAAAAAAAAAAGAAAAAAAGAAAACTAAAAAAGCATTTTGGCTTAAGAGATTAAACTCTAGCGGCTATTCTGAAATAAGCTTTTAAATACTGCATGTTTTATTGAAAGCAACTGCAGCAGAAAAAGCTGGCAATAAGAAGCGTGGGTATTAACGGATGTGAAACCTGTAACATTGAAGGGAGGTGTCTTTTGCTGCACCAGCAGATGTGCTAGAACAAACCCTGAAAGCACATGTGCACGGAGGTTTCCCTGCACCACCTGGGCATCCACCATCTCTGCAACCTCCTTGCAGTGGATCCCCAGACAAACCACCACTGGCCCATCTGGTATTTAGCTCAATGCAGCTTGTAACCAAACCATCCCATCTCAAACCCAGCAAATATTCTTCTAAAATCCTCTCTTCACCATGCTCACCGGGCACTGGAGAAACCCCTGTTAAATCACAAACTGCCCAGGAGATGAGGTCTCGGTGCCCTGACACCGTGTTGAAGTGTGAAGGGAACGAGAAGAAGGAAACCTTAAGCTGGCTGGAAAAAACTTATTTGTCCAGAGCTGCTAAGAGGAGGGCATGGATGCTCTGAAAGGACTTGATGTCTCTCTACAAATGGAGCTGGGAATGAAGGGGAATAGGCTAGGAGGTAAGTTACTTTGTAAGTAACTACTGCAAAACTCTCTCTACCAGATCCCCTTCTTCCCCAGCCATAAACTGAAGTGTAATCCAAATATCAAATGTTCATCCATCAAGTGACCTAAGAAATTGAATCCAGCCTCAGGTGGGAAGCTAGGAGGGCCCAAGCTAACTTAAAATAACCTGAGCACATCCTCAGCTGGGGTGTGGGTACAGCAATTACTGCGGGATCAAGTCTGAGACTGTAAGGTGAATCTGTAAAGCTGGGGAACGAGCACAGAGTTAATAGCAAGTCAGAAGAGGCAACGAGACTCCTCACCTGACTGTCCTGGTGGTGGTATACCCCCAAGTCCTCGAGGCAACCTCACAAATACAGAGAGAACAGCTGCTTTGTTTCCAAAGCAGGGCTCCAGCGCTATTGGCTTTGGTACAGTCTGCAGCAAGGGAAGGAAGAGAAGAAAACAAATGTTATACAGTGTGTTACACCCTCCCTCTTCCCCCAGCGTCGTCTTTTTCAGATTGTACAAGCTTCAGGGCATGAACCATGTTTCTACACTTGGCAAATTTCCAGTACGTAGCTAGCAAAGCTAAACCCAATGTCAGTAACAATCAAAACCCTAGTCATCACAAAAAACACATTTACTTAATAAAAAACTAGCTAGTAAAAAGTCAAGCACTGCACAAGGTTTGTATTTCTCCCTAAATTCAGTAACAAAGGAGCAGCTTATGCTAAACAACAGGACTGAGGTTCGGTTTTTTTTTTTCCTTTGAACCTGTCAGCATGTCTGACTACTGCAATTTGGCCATTCAACTTCTATTTCCAGGGTTTAACTCCACGGAACACCTCCACAGGACCGTATACATTAACATGATAAAGAACATTTACCTCAAACCACTCTCCATTTTACTGGTGTTTGCTTTAGGCTCTGTTCCCCCAATTTGGTCTTTCATTTCTGTTCTTTCCCAAGAGGTCATGCTCATTTTCCAGTGGTCTTCTGGACCACTCTGGACTATGCTCCTGGGTAGGTGGTTGCTCTGGGAGCTGGAAGTGCTTTGGAACTGTCTACTGGATTGTAATGTCCAGTTTTAAACTGAAAAGCAGAGGACTCAGTAGAGCAGAGGACCCGTTTGTGATCCTGGCTCTCCGTTTCAGTGACCTGTCGTATCCTAAGACGGACTCCTCTTATCATGCTTTACTGAAGCCTGTTTACTTTGAATACGAATATTTCACACTTGCATTACAAACATGGATGTGAAATAAAGTTTGCAGATAAAATGTGAATTGATAACTACGAAGATATAATGGGCAGCTAGCTTTCTCCCACCTAGAGGAGCAGGAGACTAGATCCCTAGCTGACCCTCAGTGTCTTTGAACATCACCCTCCTACTGTACTATTGTAAAGATTTTATTTGAATGATCAACAGCTAATTTCAACATGCCATTAGAAAGACAAAATGTGACAGCAGAGCCCAGAAATGAAAATATGTTCTCACCTGAGCCAGGCCCTGATAACATACACAGTAAATTGCGGTCAGCGTTACTGTGGGATGGCACAACAGTGGGATGAGGATACAAGTCTACACCCACGAGTACAGGTACAAGAGAGACCCTTCTTTTGATCCACATAAGCAAAAAATGCTGAGAAACACTGTTTTACCTGATACACTCCATGCTTTCTGATTTCTTGCTTAGTAATGGACACATTCAACCCTGGTATTAATGAAATAATTATTGCTTTTTCCATTAGGCATAAAATTGTACTACTGTGCTTAAACGTTCACCAGAAACTCAATACAATGCAAGACTGAAAAAACACGAACAGGAGTCAAACAATGCTATAAAATAACTGCTGCTCAATAAGAAAGAAAAAAAGAGATGACAGCAAGCAAAATGAAACTTAAAACTGTTTTCATATCTCATATTTACTGTAATGATTGCAACAACAATTTGTTAGTCTGTGCAAGGTAGATAAATACGTATTCTGTAACAACGTAAGCTGCCGTCTGCCTGCTTTATGACTGCAGATTTCTTCATTTTCTCCCCACCCCCAAAAAAGGGATCAAACTCAAAATAATGCTTTTCCCACAAAGCAACCAAGCATACCCTGGTGCTATATCCCACAGGCAACTCAATTACCAGAGGTAATGGAGAGAGCACAAAAAAGGCAACTGCAGAAATACAGCCCACGGACTTCTGCCTTGTGAGTGGGAGCATGCACCAAGCACAAAGTTTATTTCTTCTTGGAGACAGCCAAGTACCTTACTTATTCCGCTGTTAATAGTACAGTCCTGGTGAATCCCAGAGGCTGGAGCACGGTGCTTGGGTGTTACAGAAGCACTCACACTCATCCACGGTGTTGAGCAGAGTGAGCGGCAAAGACCAAGGGGAGAAGTAGTAGCGGGGGGAAGAGAAGGATGAAGGAGCAACTGAACAAGCCAAGAAGAGATTATCGTTTCTAATATCTTTTTAATGTATTTGCTTTTAACACCTACTGAATTAATGGCCATGAAGATGATCAGAGGGCTGAGGCACATCTCATAGGAAGACAGGCTGGGAGAGTTGGGGGGGTTCAGCCTGCAGAGGAGAAGGCTGCGGGGAGACCTTAGAGGAGCCTCCCAGCGCCTGAAAGGGGGTTCTATAAAAGATGGGGACAAACATTTTAGTAGGGCCTGTTGTGATAGGACAAGGGGTAAGGACTAAAGGAGGGCAGATTCAGACTAGATATAAGGAAGAAATGTTTTATTAATGAGGGTTGTGAAACCCTGGCACAGGTTGCCCAGAGAGGTGGTAGGCACCCCACCTCTGGAAACATTCAAGGTCAGGTTGGATGGAGCTCTGAGCAACCTGATTTGGTTGCAGATGCCCCTGTCCATGGCAGGGGGTTGGACTAGATGGCCTTCAAAGGTCCCTTCCAACCCAAATCATTCTCTGATTCTAATCCAAATGCTTCTGCAGCTCTGTTCCTTCCCCAGCATAAACTGTTCAGTGCAACTCTACTCCAGCATGCTTTGTAATGTCATGGGGATGCTCAGAAGCACACTCATCATCCTCCAGCCAATATGCAGAAACAGGAGGCTGGAAAATACTTCTCACGGTCACCGAATCCAGCCCTTCACTAATGCAGGTGGCTGCACATAAAAGTGCAATGCTCTGCTTTAAAAGTATTTACACTTTCAGCCTGTGCCATAACATCTGTGTGACCTCTCCAGAGGCTCCCTGCTCCCGGATCTCACCGCTCCAACACCAGAAACTTTCTTTTTAACCTCAATTCTTTCCCAACTGAATTTATTCATCCATCTGATGTTTTTTTGTGCCTTAACCCTCTCCCTGGGCTTTACCTTATTATACATCTCAGCCTTCATTTGGCTCATCTGAAAGAGCAACACTCTGAATTCCTTCTCTGAAGGAACAATTCTTTCTCCAGCTCTCCCAACAGTCCCTCTCTGCACCTTGGCTGCTGTTCTAGACCACAGGTGACCTGAGAGGTGTTTCAGGCCCCTGGAATGGTATCAAAACCACTCTGATTCTCCTGCACATCATAAAATGGTAAAGGATAGAAGTTATTCATAATACAATTCTCAGTCACAGAGCTGAAGGGACTTTTGAGGATAATTTAGCTCATCTCTTGGCCCCAAGCAGGACCCTTTCTCCTCCTCTGCCCCTTCCAACTAACAAACCCCGAGCATACAGCAGGAACTCCCATTACAAGTCCCTGTGGGCACGATCTTTCCCTTTCCATGGGTTTTTTATTTTGTTTCTCAGAGTCACACACCCCTTCCTCCTCTTTGCTCTCCTGATCCCACTCTGAACCATAAGCAGCTCCTACACAGGTGTCACTGGCACTGAAAAAGCCCCAGACAGGCAGCCAGCACTGTCCCCTAATGAGCAGCAGCAGACCCCGGCCATGCCGATACCTAAAATTCAGTGTTATTTCACAGGGATGAGTCTGACCCTCATGCTGCAGTATTTTTTAGTCTGTTTGATATACTACAGATAGTTGGGGGAAGAGGAAATACCTCTGAGCCTCCTTCCTTCCCTTGCCAACCTGCTCTGAAAAGCTAAGTATTAGTAAAAAATTGGTAATATGTTACCGCAGGGGGAACTTTGTTTCTATTAACCATGCAAAGCAAGGAAGTATATTTTCTATACTGATGCATCCAAAATCTGTCAGGCAGTTGCAAACTAATTTGGAAGGAATTAAGCACGAGATCATCTTGCTGCAGCTAATCTCAATCTCAAATCTAAAAGAGGAAAAAATGGTTTATTGTCCATCAAGACCAGCCATTTTCCTGAGACAAGCTGCAGTTAATAACAGCAAAAACCAGCATAAAGAATCAAGTCCTGCAAATTTATTTTTGACAGCACCAGTTCAGGCACCTGCTTTTTGAACTGTGACTCATACTGCATTTCATCTCCAAGTGTGTGCTCGCCAGGCCAAGAGACAAAGCGCAGCCTGATGAAATGACTCACATGCCAAGTGACGGGAATGATGAATTTGATGCAAGCAAGAGGTCAGCTGGGAGTGAAGGGCATACTGTGCCCTCTGCGAGATACACAGCAACCCAGCGGTGGAGCCCAGGGACTGTATTCTGCAGACAGGGAGGAAAACACATGGAATAACTCGACTGCCAACTTAACAACTATCTTAATTCCAGCTCTTGCCCACAGCTGATCTTGCTGTGAGCCTGCTAGTGTTTAGACATGACCTATGTAGGTGCTGCCATAGCACAAAGCAGCCAAGGAGAAGCTGGTTGGCTTTGTCAAGCTGAACTTCTGTGGGGAGACCTAAGAAGTGCTCGTATCTCCTCTCCTTTCCCACCTCTGCGGCATGTCTGCCTCCCGTGTGGTTTCTGAATGCTCTTGATGCAGATCCAAGCTGCTTTTCTGTAAGAAGGTTAGGAGTGGACTTGGAAACCAGAGATCAGGTCATTATAAATGCTTGTGCTTCAGTTTGACAGGTGGCTTTTAATGGTCCCTAAAAAAAAATAAATATAGAATACGCAGATCTCCAAACTTTGTAACACCTTTCATCAGATGGTTAAAACCAGCCTCTGCCAGAGACTTCCATTTACAGTGTTTTGATAAACCCACTGTTGAATTATAGAGGCAATTCCTTTTTATTGAAGGCTTAATGGCACAATAAAGTAGACATTATTCAAATCTATGCAAATAAGGTGCATCCCTCAGCCGCTTGGCACGTGATGACTGCTTTGATCGGTGCCTGAACAGCAGAGCCCTACACCTGGAGAGGGGCAGAGGGGAGTGCGGAGCCCAGCTGCTGGAGTGGGTGCACAAAGACCACAGCTCATGGGGTAAGAAGATCTCACCTTCAGTGGACTGGGTCAACCCGCATATGAGCCAAACTGCCATCCAACAGCCCATCAGAAAGGAGCCGTACCTTTGACAGAACACAGAGCATGCCTGCACCACGGCAGCAGTAAAGAAACGTGTAGCCAGGAGACTATCTCCCTTCTGGCTGCAACTAGGATGGTGGTCAGCAAAGGGGATGCTGTGCTGCCTGGGTTCTATCTGTGCTATGAACAGACAACTGTAGCTGGTCTACCGGCCAGGCACCCTGCCCTGCAGCTACTCTTTGTCCTCACAGAAATACTGTGAGTGCACTGGAGTGACAACTTCATGCAACTGATCATAGACTCATAGTATGGGCTGGAAGGCACCTTTAAAGGCCATCTAGTCCAACCCCCTGCCAGGGGCAGGGACATCTGCAACCAGATCAGGTTGCTCAGAGCCCCGTCCAGCCTGGCCTTGAATGTTTCCAGGATGGGGCATCTCCCACCTCTCTGGGCAGCCTGTGCCAGTGTCTCACCACTCTCATTGTAAGAAAAATATTCTTTATACCTAATCTAAATGTATCTTTCAGTTTAAAACCCTTACCCCTTGTCCTATCACAACAGGCTATAGTAAAAAGTTTGTCCCCATCTTTCTTAGAACCCCCCTTCAGGCACTGGGAGGCTGCTCTAAGGTCCCCCTGGAGCCTTCCCTTCTCCAGGCTGAACCCCCCCAACTCTCCCAGCCTGTCCCCACAGCAGAGCTGCTCCAGCCTCTGACCATCCCCGTGGTCCCCTCTGGCCCCGCTCCAACAGCTCCGCATCTCTCCTGTGCTGAGGACCCCCGAGCTGGAGGCAGCGCTGCAGGGGGGTCTCACCAGAGCAGGGCAGAGGGGCAGAGCCCCCTCCCTTGCCCGGCCGGCCACAAATAGCCTGAATCTTTCTCCAGCAATGGACTTTGTCTGCTCCTCCACACCAGCAAAGTTACGATCAATGGAAAACAGCAGGAAGAAACCCCAACAACTAGCAATGAGGATAGTACAAATGTCAAACAGAGACAGAAAAAACAACAAAGACCTGTCAGCCTGGCGCACGGATGGAAACACGCTTTGCTGGGCAGCATGCGCTGTCAGGAAGGTGCACCTGCAGCATCTGGCTTTTAACCGGGAAGTGCTCTCACATGCTTTGTGTTAGGCAGCACTTGGAAACAATGACCACCCCTTTCTGGATGCAAATATAAAGTTAATGGTATTTTACTAAGCAGTGACACAACCGCATTGTTCCTGGAGGCAGCAAAATCTGTTCTCAGCTGTTTTCCACAGATGACTTTACTGGCTAAAACCAGCACAAAAAGCCAAGCAATTTCAGTTGTTTATGAGTTTTGATATGTACTTAATATGCGTAAACCTTGAACAATTATGGAAGTTAAATGCAGCAAGAGACCTATTAGGTCATCTAATTAGTCCAGCTTCTCCAGCAGGATTTTTTTTTTTTTTTTTTTTTTTTTTTTTTACACAAACAAGGCATTTTCCAGGACTTTTTCCAGGCTATTTCTAGGTGACCCAGGTGTGGAGTGCACCACCAGTTCCCTTGGGAGACAATTTCACAGCCAAATGCTTTCCGCAATCAAGTTGAATTGCGTGATGTTCAACCTAAACATTTCTTTTTTATTTCATCTCATTATTTCTATTTACGCTGTTTATATCTGACAAATTCAAAAGGTTAATAATATGTCACATAAAACTAATGGCTAGAACAATAAATATTCTGTGTAATTTAAAAAACACAGCATCAATTTTATTTAGGTTCTATAATACACTGCCAGCATATTGTTTTTCAGAATTTATTTAAAAAAATACTGTAGAGAATTTTTTTTCCTTAACAAGAAAGCATATTTCTATGGTTTGATCAAATAACTCTTACATGGTTTTCAATTTCCAGTAAGGAAATTAAAATAAAAGAAAAGTCTTATGGTGGGGGAAGAGAAGAGGAACATCACTGAAACAGTTCAACTTTATTATTTGATTCCACTTCTTCATATGATTTCACTCTGTAGAAAAAGGGTCAAATTCCATTTGCAAGTTTTTAAATTGTGCCATTAAAAGCTGAGTGAACATTTGTAAAATAAGTTACAAGCAATTTTCTATGAAAAAATAGAGTATTAAGTTTTTAAAATCAAATTGTCAGGGTAATATGTATGTCCTCCAAGATAGAGATGAATGAATTTCCAGCAATAATTTGCAGTAAATGAGTCTAGATTAAAAATTTACATTTACCTTGTCCCGATTTCTACCTTGGAAGCAACACAGGGGCTAGGCAATGAATTGCTCGCAACTCAGCCCCAACACTTGGGTTCCTGCATGTGAGGAGCTAAATAAAAATCATCTTCAAACCCTTAGATGAATGCTAACAGTCTGAAATTGAAAATACAGGTCTGAACATCCTAAGTTACCAATAAATGGGAGCATATAAGCAAACCGACCTCCACAGGGGACAAGAGTTTTCTCCCACTACATTTAACAACTGCTTTCTCTTTGAAAATGCACACTGTTAATCCAGCAAAACACAGACATGAGCTCTTGGTGAAGGAAAGGATTTCACTGGGCAAGTTTGTATTTCAAAAGCAGTCACCCTGAAATGACAAAATCTCATGTCACAGCTTTGAGCATTGCCATTCATGTAAGCCAACACTCGTCTTTCTTTTTCAATTCCCTGCTGATGCCCCGGGGAGGGGACGGGATGGACGAGGCCATGGGTAGCAAATCTGGGCAAAATATATACAGCCAACAGTGGATATTTATTTTGATTTTGTACGGGTGAAGAGGCAAGATTTTTCTGCCTTTTTTCAACCACTTGGCTGGTTTTTGCACATTAAAAAGTATAAGGAAAAAACCCCAATGAAATCAGACGAATGAAGACTGCAAACACAAGACACAAAACAACTACTTGGCATAAAGCAATGCAAATAGATCCCCAATAATGTTTTTTGAGAAGCTGCTGGTGTTATTAGTACTTCAATCAGAAGAGACACTTGTTTGCACTAGAGGGAAAAAAGAGCTTAGAAAAACCCTCTTCTGTGGGAAGCTTCATGCTCCTTCCTCTCCCTCCAGCAAATTCCTCATTATCAGCTAAAATCAGGGTCCATCCTGCTGAAAAATTTCCAGTCTTCAAATCTAAAACTAGTTAAATCTCAATTATCAGCCAAACAGTCCCTAAATACAAGGCAGGCTTAACAGATGTCCCTGTTGATCTCACGATAGCTCCCTTCCAAGTATTTATATTCCATATTATATTATGGAAGCAGCAAAAGTTGCCCCCGCTAATTTTGCAAGAGAAACCAAAACAAGATACCCGGCACTAGTTAACTGGAAATAATTCATTAGGTGAAGGTTTTATCAGGTACTCCCGTTGTTGTTTTGGCAGTACGGATTGCAGCCAGGCTACATGCCATTCTAGTGCAGCTAATCTGTTTTACACACCTCAGCCGCCCAGCTAACACTCCCATCTTACCACTGGCAACTCCATCTAGCACGGCGCTCCTTCAAAAGGGATCATCCACTTCTCCGTGAATTAGAAAGTGGGCCAGCATAAGAAGAATTAACACCAAATATGAAGTACAAGCTGGGATGTCGGTTCTTGTTGTGCGTCCCTCGTCACCCTGATGCAACGGGAGGGCTCCTGCCACCCGCTTGCATGCACTGACCTAATGAGTCTAATGAGTGGAAGTGCTTTTGCTAAAGACAAGGAGACAGCTACACATTGACATGCTTTGAACACCTTAGCGTTAATGCAAGGAAAAGCTCCTAGAACCAGCAGATGCTAGAAACCCCAGAAATAGTACTTTAGAAATTACATTGCATTTCAAAAGGTAAGCTAACAAGCCCGAGCAGCCTGCCTTAGACAAGTCAGGCGAAATAAAACCAGCCTTTCCGGCCTCGAAGGCTGCGTGTCAACCATCCCCAGCAACTACCACATCAGATTAAGATTATTCAGTTTATGTTTTCCACTCTCAATTTCATCCTTTTCTTCCAGCCGTTATCCTTCTGAGGATAATGAATGACTCTTCCTTTCAGCTTATTTATATCTTTAAAAACCCTAACCTGCTCTGTCCCCCTCCAATGCATATCGATAGCCTGGCCACTTCTATTTAAGAATACTTTCATATATCACAGCTCAAGCCTGCCATCCTTCCAAAACTGCCTGCTTGCATGAGGACCCCCAGTCTCAGCTCGGTGGCACGTAGGAGACTTCGTGCTCACTGCGCTTACGCTAATCTGGCTCATTGTAAATGAGGTGGGCTGGAAGGGGGTCACAGAAGCTGGTCCCCCAGCAAATTTGAGGGACTAATAGCAGGTCAGTAACATATGAAGTAAGGGGGGAAGTGAGTCATCAAGGCTGACAACCAGAATAGGATCAGAGATGTAAACCCCATCAATTCCTTGGCCCTTAGTTGTTCTTCATTGAACTTCTCTCATTGAATGGAACAGCCCAACATAGGGGTACATGCAAAAATTAAGATGAAGTTGCTGGAGCCGGACAATGTTTCATTTCAAACCACTCCTCGCTGCACTGGTACCCCTGCAGCTTCCCCAAACCCACTGCCCTGTAGCACAGGACTACTCATTCTTCTACTCCTTACTGATGGTTGTAACTTCATTACAGTGTAAAAGGAATTTAACAAGGGCACAACTCAGATGCAAAATACATGTAGACTGAAAATATAAATCTGTGGTATCCCTTGCCCATTCCTCAGTCAGCCCACCACTTCATGTCTGTACTTACTTCTTGAACAGATGGGATCTTCTGGCAGTCTTTAAACCACTCAACAGAACTTTCTTCCATAACAAAGCGAACTAATTACTAAAGTAAGATGCTATTTTCCATCATTTTTTTCTGCTATTTTTAAGGAATCAGCCAGCTTGGTGAGCTGACGTCTGATTAAGGATTTGCAGCGAAGCTGTTTTGCCCTCAGAAGCCTAACACAGCAGAATTAAGTGCACGTCGGCATGAAGATACAGAATGAACTTCGCAAGGATTTTGACCGACAGCCTGTCGATCACAGATGCAAAAATAATCACTTCTTAGTGCTGGCTTCGCACATTGGATCCCTAAACACAACACAGCAAAAGTTACTCTACGAACCTGCTCTACCAGGCAAATGCTCTGTTTTACAAGAGTGTTTTTCAAATCCTCTAAAAGCTTCCAAGACAATTTTTTTCCAACTTAAGGATAATTTTTTTCTAATGCAACAATTTTCTTGTTGAACCTGTAGGTGTTTTGCTCAAGCTAAGCATTTGCTTGCTATGCTGTGCATGTGTTTTTCCCAAGAATTTACAAGCGTTAACTTCATGCCCTTACCACCTTCAAAACAGCTGGAAATCAATGTCACAATTACAAACTTTTCTAATTCTTGCAGGAAAGTTTCTTCTAAAAATGGCTGCAGAGGACTACAGGACTTAAGATTAATTAGATAACAAGACTTAAAAAAGCCTGAGTTACAGCTATACCAGTTCAGACACTTGGACGAGTCCCAAATACTCAGGGATGTTAAATACTCTTAGAAAAAATCTGCAATACACAGCACCTCTGAATGCACAAAAAAGCTGCAGAGAAAAGCCAATGGATTTTGTAATAACTAAGCAAATTTTGTGGTAGATTTGCAATCGAGTACGTATTTGTTGAGTGCGAAATAAACCAAAGCAGCTAGTTACGTGTTGCCTAGCTGCAGACTGTAATATGAATAGTTTCCCTGCAGGTAAATCACTTTCTATTACTTCTAAGTACCCCAGGAAAAATACTAATTGAAAACACGGTTCTAATACTGTCCAGCTGGAAAGCATTAGCTTAGGATGGAACTAGCTTGACACTGGGTGCCAACTGGCTACGCACAATGGAAAAGAAAATTAATCTCTTGCAGACAAGACGTCCCATTTTCCACTTCTCCTTTGTAACCCCGCAAATAAACTCATTATTAACCAAAAGCTTTGATTCACATGGGGAAGGAAAAACACCAATGCATTTATGATAACGCTAGTCTGGATTTCTTACATTAAAACGAAGGCTTTCAAATTTTGACACAGTGAATGACAGAGTAACTGGAGAATGGGTTACAGTCCAACATCACCACAATGTTTCACTTTCTTGGCTAATAACTAAGGAACATACAAAACACAAAGAAAAATGCAGTTCTACGATTCTGTATTGTCCCAGCCTGTCCTTCTGCAGCTCCCTCCTGCTAGGAGCTTTTTTTCCCAAGCAGGTGCAAAAGGGATGAGGGGAAAACCCGAAGCCGATCCCCACAAACAGAGACTGCTTCCTCATTTCTATTTGAATTCATTTATATGTGACATCCAACAGGCCAGACCATCTCAGAAGTGTCATTCCCCAAGTTGCTCACAACCCACGAGCTTCTTGAACCTCGTCTCTTCTCCATGTGATTTCAACTTTGCTGAAACACTCCAGACTTTTGTGCATACTTTTATATTCCCCATCCAAACTCTCTAAGATGATAAAAAACCCTATATAACACCTCCCCAAATTTAGTAAGTTTCCTTGTAATGGAAAAGCATCCTCATTCTGCACCCAGATCTTCCAGCAGATGAAGCTGCCTGCTGGCACAACTGTCCATGCTCCCTACTTGGCTTCAGGTTATGGTACAAGGTTTGCACCATTTGCCTGAATTGGACCATCTCATTTATGCCTGAAGTTGATTAAGAAACATTTGTGAGTTATCGGCACAGAGGGCAATTAGCAGTTGGTAACAATTTCTGGGTCTAAACCAGGACATCTGTCCACAGTCTTATTTATTATGCTTCAAACTGGCTTCTCCATCCGTTCTTGAGTAACCCAAGAAGGTCAGACAAGTGAGATAGGGAAGATGACAGCAGGCACGGGAAAGCAAGGAAGCTTAGTTGCGAGTGAGAGAAAGATGAAATCCTGTCTGTAGAATCACTTCAAAAGAGAAGATTCCTATAAACAAAGAAGAAACTGAGAAGAAAACATGAAGCAGAACAGTGCGGAGGAGAAATCAAACAACAACGCCCAAATGAAAAAGGCAAAAGCACTGCCAGCTGAACAGAAGGAGGGATAACACACTAATCAGAATGTAAGAGATCCAAAGTTTATTGTCTTCTCTGTAGTCCTTGAGTGCAGACAAACTTGTCAGAGAGATCAAAAAGTTCGGGACAGCTTTGGTCTGGCCTGATCCTACAGAAGAGGTGCTTCTAGTTAGCTCATTTTCAGAAAATGCAAAGAGGGGCAGAGAAGTGCCCCCAGACCAGGCAGACTGCAACCCAAAAGCATCTGCAGCCAGGCAACAGCCTCACAAGCCTGCCTCCAGCCCGACGGGCACATCCACACACATCCCACACCACCTTCAATGAGGCAATGAAAAATAGGCTCATTCTAATTTGCTGAGTGACAATCCAATTTCACAAGCATGTATTTCAAAGTCTTGGTGAGCTATTAGTGGCTAATGACTTCCAGTGCCTACCATCCTTCTAACAGAAGTAGAGAAATGATAAAAACTTAGAAAAACTGACTGATCTGGAGTCAAATGAAAGTCAGCAGGGAGCAGAACCACTCACAGCCTCCAAGGAGAGGCCCCAGAGACAGGTCAGCTTAGCTGCCCCATCAGTCAATTACCCCAAATTACTGAGTACCTTTGCAAATTTTCCTTTATTTTCACTACGCTCCAAGCTTCATCTCTACAAAACAAGGACAATAATCCCTCACTTCAGAGAAAGGTAATAATTCATTCAGGAAGCATTCAGATATGGGGTGATCATAGGAATCATTCAAGCTTGTGACTAAATGCTTGGAAGGAACATGGTAAAATAACCAGAACAAATAATGAAACTAAGAAAACATGTTGAAAAGCTTTTTCTACATAGTGTCCATCCAGAACACAGTGCAGGACACCAATCAGCTGGAAAAAGTACTACAACTTGCCATGAAAGACTATATTCACACATAAATAAAGGAAAGCTAAACCTATACAAGTCAACGTTAATTGTGGCATTTTCTAATACTAAGGCCAAGACTTAAATATTATTACTCAGCAAACAGAAGTTCTTGGGTCAGGTTGTTTTCATGTGCTTTACAATAATTAAAACACACACATTTTTTTATTGAAAAGCCGAACTTGCTCTCTTGCCACAGTAATAGAAAGTGAGAAACCTAGTGCCTGGACTAATGTGGATGACTTCCAAAAAAATGAAGTCTATATAAATTAAACGAGAGAGCTACCTTAGACTGGAAAAAAAAAATCATTAGTGTTCTCAAGCCCTTAATGTTTTCCCATTGTATACAAGTCTGCTAGTCAGAGCATCACATCAAAAATATCTTTTAACTCATTAGTCTCTTCTAAAATATACTTTTCCTAAAAATATAATGCATTGCGCCTCAGAACATGCCAGCCTGGTACAAGACAATGATTCCTCCACACACCTATTTGCGCATCACAAGGTATATTTGAACATATTTATCATCAGAAATGGGTTAACGCTATTACAGTACACAAACATGATTATATTTCTGTTTCCTTTGAGTTATCACAGAAGAATAGTTTCTATTTGCAGCACCTATAGCTATTTCTAACCAAATGTTCTACTGTGTAAAGCTGCATTCTTCTCTATTGCAAGGCATAAAAACTAACAAGGCAAACAAAATCTCACACTCTACAAATAGTGTAACTTTTATCTAACGCAGCCCAAAAGTTGTAATTGCATACCTACAGGGATACAAGCACATGAAAATGGTATTTGTTGGTCCTCCTGGATTTACAGTTTCTTGCAGGTATATAACAAATAGAGGATTTGGAATTATTGTTTTAACCAAAGTTTAAAACAAGCATTCATGATTAATTGTGGTGAGGACCATCCTGAAGCACCATCTCTCACCTTTATGCTTCCCCCAATGAGATCTGGCGGCTCTTCATCTGTTTCTAAGGCAACGTTGATGGAGGCGAAGGGGCGACTTGCCATCTGTTGCATCTCACGGAGTAGTTGCTAATTTAATAAACAGAAAATTATTATTATCATATTGTTCCAACACAAAGATGAAAAAACCACGCATCTGGGAGGTTTCACCCAATACGAAGCGATACCAATCGCTATGGAAAAATAGCCTCCTGGTGTTTTAACAGGCTTAGGGGTACAGATAGATAATTGTAAATATTCACATTATTGCAACTTAACAGGTTATTGCAAGTAAAGCTACACGCACAGTCTTAGCCTGCCTCATTTCTGAGGGAAGATGCATCTGCTTAAGCCTCCATAAAGAAGTTAGTTACTTTTTAAGCTGTGATACCCTAGTTGGTTGTCATCACCTGTCTGGGGCATGACAGGACTCCATAGGGATTTGTGGGAACCATTTTAAAATCAAACTAGCAGCAGTTTGTAACTACTGTCAGGAAGAATTTGCTATTTTTTATAAAAGCACTAGCAAAATGCTGTCAGGCGTCTAGTGAATAATCATCGTTTTTTATTGTTTGCTTCCTTTCTGAATGCAGCAAATGTATCAAACAGCAAGCGTGTCCTTGTTGCAATATGTTTTATTAAAATAGAAAACCTTTTCCAGGGTAAATCTCTGCAAGCCTTCATAACGCAAGACATCTTTTTATTGTACTCTTAAGCAATTTTAAGCATTACGATGCAGCTCCCTTTTTTTTGACACACAAAAAAGGCACTTCTTATATAGCTGGGCTGGAAACAGCATTTCAATTTTAGCTGAGCTGTGGACACGCTTCTTTTTGGCTTTGGCAGCTAATCTCTAATACTGATGGCAACCTACACAATCTGTAAGTGGATGCAGAAGTCATAACCCTAATTCCCAGAAGCAATGGGTCTGATGTGACTCGGTGCCTGTATTTAGTAAGGGAAGAGGCATATACTTTGTACAGTGTATAAAAAACCAGCAGCCTTATCCTTAAATGCAGCAACTGCCTAAAAACCCACTTGTTGTGCACAGCTTTACATGTTTACCATTACTACCTCGCTGCAGCAATTGCAGTTATACCCTATTTTTAAGCTAGATTGGGGCACCACGAAATGCCCTCTCTACTTTCCACCATCACCACCTGCCATTACCATTTCTCCATTAATTCTAGGCAATTTGATGCTCTGAGCACTAACAGATCATTTAAAGCACTGAAAAAGTGCTAAATGCCACAAAATGCCTCATGCCCCAAAATAGCCCTCGTCCAGCACAGCAGAAGGGACAAAGCACACAGGCGAAAGGAAGATGCTGCTATCCACCATGCAACTCGTTCAGACAAAATAATTAAATCACCATTTTCTTGAACTTGTAAACCTGCTGTGGTCTTTTCTTTGCCATGCCAGCTTTTGGTTTGGTGCTTGGGATTTTTTGTGCGGAAAACTGGAAGACTCTCTGTAGGCCTGGGGCTCAGGCGAGGTGGCAGGAAGGCATGATGAAGTTAGTGCAACCAAGCTGGGGGGGCATGTCTATAAGCCTCTATGATTCTCAGTTCATTTTAAAAATATACAATTTCATGGCCATAAAAGGAAGGGGGCGGGGGGTAAAAGGAAGGGGGGGGGGAAGCAAAAAAGGGCATTTCAAAGCAGATTGTAGATACTGTCACAAAGCTAAAACTGCGATGAATTCACACAAATGGAGCTGCACTAAGCATTTGCAAACAAACTTGTTCGTAACTCATACTTGGGTAAAAGAACACAAGGAGTTTTCGAATATTTAAAGCACACCAGCAGATTGCAGACTAAAGCAAGTGTGAAACAGATTGCTGGGTGGTTGTTCCTGCAATTGTCCCCTTCAGCTATCATAAAGCGCTTTGTTTAGTGGCTATAAAATCAAAGAACAAGCTGTCCTGATGAAGATGTCCAAAAGACTTACGAACGAAAAGCTATTAGCTCTTTGAAGGAAGTTGAGTTTGCTAAAGAAAATGTGCAATTTGGCAACATGACTCCTACTGAAGTCAATAGTAGCTTCAAGAAATAAAACCCCAAGCGGCGCTGCGAAGGCAGAGATGTGTGATAACGCAAGCAGTGGGAAAAGCAATGCTGACAGCGATGTTATTGTCTTCTTTTTCTGAACTGGCCATGGAAAGCCATCGCTTTCGGGGCTGTCCCAAAGCTGTCACAGTGGCCAAACCAGGTAAAACCAAAGGTCCATGGCAACCAAAGCAGCAAATGCCCAAGGAAGCATCCTTTCCCTAACACCAGTTTCTGCCGTAGCACAAGTCACATTACAAAACCCGCGCCCCCAAATTAAGAATAAATTTGAGAAATAATTGTTCTGTGACCAGAATGTCACTCCTTCCCCCAAGGCATGCACTGTGCATGTTTAACCTGTGTGCGTATCTATCCTTCAATATTTGTTTGGTGTGTCAAATTTTTAATTAAAAGGCTTTATTACGTTGCAAGGGAGAAATTGTGGCATTTCCCTAGCCAAGACGTTGAGCATGGCATTAGAAATCAGCAGCAGTTAACATCACGATACACCAGAACCTGGCTTACCCTCATTCCTAATGATTGGCTTGCTGAGATTTAATATAACGAACCTCAAAACTCTTTCAAAGCAAACCTTTGGTTTGTAGATCACACAACTAATAGGACAACCTGGGAATATTTTAAATCACTTTGGTCTGAAGAGGATTTTAAAGGCAAAACATTTGACAGGCTTACAATAAAAACACATCAAAAAGCGTGTACAGGAACACACCACTGGCCTTTAATATTTAAGTAACCACAAACTATGAGAATCTGCACAACTTTCATTTGCATTGATTTTCTTTTATTATTTTTCCCTCACTATCAGTAGAAAAACTCCATCCAAAAAACCCCAAAAGTTACAGCAATCACAGAATGGGAAGTTTTGAAACAATGCCTGAAGGTTTTGGTGCAACCAGACACTAAGAGAACCTGACAACAAACAAACTCAGCAGTCTACAGTGGAAGAGAAAAAGATCAGCCAAGCTGGCTCAGGACTGCAGGTGCAGATCCAGAAGCGAACGGCGCAGAGATGCAGTGTTTCATACCCTTGATTCTTTAAATTCATACATGTATGAGGAATGGATAATCCAAAATGAATAGTGTGTTACTGATGGGAGAAAAACTGCCAGAGGAATTGAGGAAACCCTTTTCATGCACTAGCACAGGCTCTCACGCAAAAGAAAAACAGCTATTCAGGTTACCAGGTTAATTGACTAATATAACCTATGCTGTGTTTTCTGACAAGAAAAGCCCGAACATTTTATTCACAATAATAAAGCAGTCACCAGCCTCTGTATAACCATCCCGCTGCCATCCATCTCGGCAATTGCCCCCTGCAGAGCCTCTTTTATGAGCACAGGGCTATGGCAGCTTTCCGGATGGGGCTCAGATATTTTCAGCCATGTAAGGATGCTGATTTTTCCAGAAGAATGCTACATGTTTTGGATTTTATTTGCTCTTTATAAAGAATGGCTTTAAAAAAAGCTAAACACAAGAGCTATCTAGAGCTTATAACGAACTCAAGTTTTTACATGAGTATTTCCACTTAATTTTCAACAGTGGTGAGAAGGAAAAAAGTAGGAACCCAAGGAGGAGAAAACCATGGGTGTGCTAAGTGAATAATGGGCACGGATGAGCTTCCACTTTAAGGCAGACTAAAAGCAAAGCAAGTAGGACCCCCCAGGAAAGGCATCCAAGTTACTTCCAGCAGACAGGACATGTTCAGGCAGGGTATCAGCACGAACCTCTGGTACCATTACACCAGCCTACGGTCAAAAGGAAGTAAACTTTAATAAGGGAAGCCAGAAAAGAGCAATAGTCTTATCAACAGGGGTTTTTTCCCCTGGAAATCTGTAGATCTAATCCTTCAAGGTACTTCTGAAATTCAGGTCTTTCTGGACCCATAGCTTGTTGTTTTTAGAAGTATACCTCTGGGGAGTAGCTACTTGGGAGACAACATTTTGGATTTAGAAGAACACATTCCTTTCCTTTGATGAGACAAGTAGGCTTAAAGGCCATCCCTCGAGGATTCCTATTGCAACCTTTGAGGCTGAAATGGATTTGAGTTGGTGCTCCAAAGCTAAAGCTACGATCAACCCCCTGATTGACCTGGTTCTCTACTGTCTTATTTCTGTACCACCACAGAAAAATCAAGGTTCACTCTCTTATGAGCAAGAAAAATCACTACCTGTGTTCTCCACGCTGTCCACAACCAACTTGAAAACCCAGGAGACTGTGAAATCAGCTGTGTGTTTCTGAACCACTACCCTACCTGTATTGCAAAGATAAACTGGTCCAATGGGCCAAACCCAGGGATCTCACAAACAGCAGCAAGCCTAAAGAAAGTAGCAATAGCTCCAGTGTCATGGAAAGAGAAGAAGGATAAAGAAGATAAGGAAACAACAACCAGAGTACAAATCAATTTAAGACATTCTGAAAAAAAAATAATATTGGGGGACAGAAGAGAGTATTTGGGATTTTCCTGTATCAAGCATGCAGCTCCTACCACACAGAGCACTAAAGATTCTCCAACACAGATTCAGCAACCTTGGACAGCCCCACCCCTACCCCACCCCAAGGCTACAGAGGGTGTACAGAATCAGAACAAAGATATCTCCTTCCTCCTAACCAGTTCTGCGAAGTTATTAATGTGTGTCAGTCCTTTTACAAGTTCCCTCCAAGGTGCATAAAACACACAATTTAATCAAATACCTAAAGGTCTCACTGCATACACAAAGCAAAGGGTAACAAAATTCACCCAGCAAAGCTTATTAGTTCTGATCTGGCCACTTGCTAACTGGAGTCACAGCGACTTTGCTGAGGTCAGAGGATGGAGAGCACTCCTACCCTTCCAAAACATACTGGGTAGAGCGGTTGCACTTGTAGACAGGCATTTTGAGCTTATTCCTGCACATCCTGGGTTGCTCCAAGGGTTTCATTTGAATTCAGAAGGCAGCTCATCCCATGCGTGCACTAATACGTATTTGTGTATTCACAGAAATTATCAACTACCTGTTTTCCAGGCATAACTAAGAAAACCTTGTCCGGAGAGCCTGTCCCAGAAGATCTGCCCAAGGCACAGCTCAAAGGCTGCTGACAGCCAGTGTGGGAAGGGGACATCACCCAAGGGCCTTTGGAAAAGGTGTCCTTCCCTGTGGCAGTGGCAGCCAGATGGAGCTGTGTGTTTACATGGCCAGCACTGAACTGAGGCATCGCTGTGCATTACTTTGAGGTAACACACATATCCTGCTGTGGGAACCTTTGCTTTACATTATAGTCACTTGGTGACCTCGGGAGAAAGGAGGGGAAGACAGTAAGACCTACAAAATAAAATGGGGCATCAGCAAAGAAATAAACATACAAGATACAAATATTGCATAAAGATAAGCCACATTGTCTCAGAAATAAGTGATTTAAAGCATTTAGCGACAATTACATTAACTACCATGTAAGTCAACAAACAAACAATTTTCTCTGACGCTTCCATCATCACTGAAAATTAAGTTTTTAAGCCCCTAGAGCAGTGCACATATTAATGTTAGCTAATTAGTTTTGTAACTGACTTTGCAGGCTATGTTGAAAGAGAGAGGAGGAGAGAATTAATGTTCAAATGCTTCTCAACAGGCATTTCCACACTTGAGAACTATAACAAACCAGAAAGCAAAGCTGCTGGGAAGTTGCCTCATGCTGAAATGACAGAAGATATTTAATTCAGGGCTGATTAAGATAAGTAAGTTATTCATCATAATTATGCCCAGTAGGAGGGCACAGAAAACCTGACCTTTAATAAGAAGAGTAAGATATCACTTCTTTTTAAAGGACCAGAAGTATATAGTCCATGCAGACTAAACCACACACAATACCAGATAATTACACAACAGCAGAGCGCACCTTTGATTGACTACAGCTCTTCTAGCATAATTACATAACACTGCTTCTCTCCCTGATTTTTCCAAATTGCTAAATTAGATACCTGTACCACTGCCTTCTATCATCAGAGAGAGATCTAAGAGTCTGAAAAGGCAACAGCTTCAACACAAACACTGTTGTGGGATTTTTTTAAACGAGGCTGAACTCCCCTAGTGCTAGACTTGATAGTCGAGCTTCATCATCACAAACACTGGCCAACAGTTCTTTTTTGGGATATACTAAAGCCAACTTAATTCTCTAGCAGCAACACCACTAAAGACTATGTGAGAAGAGCTCAGCTGGATGCCACTCTGTGTATGCAATTGCCAACCTGATATGACGGTGTCCTACATGGACATATTAAAGCCACAAACAGTCAGCTGTAACTGGCCATCTGCAAGTTCAACCAGAGATGAGCTCAATTAGGCACAGAAGTGACAGTAGTGTGTTCAAACAAAAACGGACCATCAGTTTTCCCCTAAGCTTGAATCTCTTGTCAACGTTAATATTTTGGGATGTTATTCCTCTTTGGGGCATCTCTTATTTCTGCTACAATTTCCTTCTCTTGGTGACCAAAGCCACATAAATCACCACAGAGAGCACACGATGTTTGTATTTTGGAAAAAGCCTACAGGCTCTATGAGTTGGTTCCCATTCACAGATTTTAAATTTAGGAATAGCAAGAAGTTATGATTATTTGATCTGACCTCCTGCACTGTATAAGGCACCAAATCACACCATGTGATTGACCTAGAAAAGATCCCTCCAAAAGCAGTCATATTCTGAGAGACTTGTTTCTAAAAAAAAAAAAAACAACAGTTGTTGGCATTGCTACTCTCACCATTAAAGGGAGGAGAAAAACAAAACTGCTTTTGACTTTTTTACCCCCAGTTGCAGACACTGGGTGTTATGCCTTTGGCTGATCATTTAGCAGACCTTCATCCCGTCATGAATCTTCTATGATTCCTTTTCACAGACACTGACTCACATCATCAAATTTCAATATGTTCTTCCTTGGATAAAATGAGTAATTTGTGATGCTGTACTCTCTTGCTTATCTTCCAGATAACAAATTAATCTTGCAGTGTTGTTCTGTACCATCTGCAACACCCAAGACACTGCTGAGATCAGAGTGGACCCAGTACTCCAACAACTGGTTACAGATTAATACTAACACTATGCTCTACTTACATTTTATACTTTATTACTCTACTTATAAATGCAGGAACTGGGAATTAACATACAGTTATTACATCACCACAGCCACCATCATTCTGGGGTATTGTCCAGGGAATAGGTATTCTGATAAGTAAACCCACTTTAACTGTTTAAAATAATACAAACAGGTTTACGTTTCACACTGTAATGAGACAGCTGAGTATGCTAACCATGTAATATAGATCTCCTTAGAAGTTATCTGCTTGCCATGATTTTTCACTCCTCCAATTCGTGTTTCGTCTACAAACTATACCAACAACAAGTTAATATTCTCTTCTCTGCTGACAGACACTGAACAGCGCTGTCAGTACTACCGAACAAGAAGGTCTACATGCCAAATGACTGCTGGGAGCTTGGAGAATACAGCAACACATTTCAGCACCAGTGCATCTCATTTCTTACAAGCCCTCCAAAGCATCTGGGACTGCCCAGATCTAGGGACTTTTGTAACTTGACCTTTTAACGTTCCAGCATAAGGCTGATACCATATCCTTCCAAAACACCACTGGGGACTCTAGACAGCAATGAAGATCCTGATTTACAGTTACTGTTTGAAAATATTCCAATCTTGAATCCTTTTCTTTGACAAAGGATACCCTAAATCACAGTCTAAGAGAGAAGATATGAGAAGAATGAAATAATAACAGGTGACAGCAGGAAGGGGGAAGAAAATGAAGGCAGGGCAATAAATAATACAAAGCACACATCCCTTGGAAAGTCTTCACTGTAAAAATGAACACAGAAATCCACCTGCTTAAATGGCATTCAGTGTTCATGGATGTTACAGCGGAGGATGTCAGCGAAAAAAGAAGTGCTGCTACATTTTGAATACACTTGAGAGGGACAAAGGTTTCAGCAATGAGGTCAAGAAGAAGGAGGATAATCCCTGCAGTAAATCAATACACAAAACCCATCCTGAACAACTTGGGCAGTGCACAAAGTAAAAATGTTCAGTCCTGGATAGTCTTGGCAAGAAAGGAGGCAAAATGTAGACAATTTTATGTATGTTAAGGGTGCAGTTCAGCTCTAGACACCCAAATTTATAGTTATGTCTGTACATGCTTGGCATTGACGCTCCCAACACATCCCAACGGGGCATGGACAACAACCCAGCTGACCCTCGTGCAGACAGTTACATTGGGTTGGCCAAATCACCATGCATGCTACATTTGCTGGAAATGTTAAGAAGAGCTATTTCTTGCTCAAAGTGGAGGAGACAAAGCAGACTGAGGGTGAAGGGAACAGGATTTGGACGCTAAAATAAAATAACAGGACAGAAAATTCACAACAGCAAATGAGCATATTAAATTTCTAACACCACTCATATTTTGTGCATTATTCTCTATTACCACCTTGATGCATGTAATGTGTCATTTTCTAGAGGCAAGACAGAAAGTTTTCCTAATCCTGTTTCTTGATGTCATTCACCTCATCCTAAGCCTCCTAATAAAAGCTGCCTTTTTACTTCCATTTTCCCTCTTCAAGACATCTGAAGATACTTAAACTTGGTGCTCACTGGAGAGGGAATAAACACACAATTTACAATCCCATCTCTTCCACACCTAATATAACACAAATTGTTCCCATTTTTACTTCAGGTCAAGTTTTACACTCTGCAAGGCCTGAACCTTTGCTCTATCCTCCAAACTCATTCGCCTACAACTATACATTTGCTGCGCCATCTTTGCATACCCAAAAGACCCTTCAGCCAGAAGACTGAGGAACATCAGCACTGACACGTGCAAGCAGCTGGTCAAAGAGAATTAGCTACAGAAATGAAAAAAAACCCAATGTCCAGAGAATCCTACATATTTTACAAGATCCCGATGTGGATTCTGGATTTGTAGTACGCTGCTTTCTCAGTAAGGAGCAATGCAAACTTAGTTTCAGCCAAATCTGTTCCACTAACCTGGTACACCAAGCACAGCTGTACAACTTCTCCCAGCACATTTTCCAAGTAATACCGTCTGAATAATTTTGACTACTAGACCTTCCAACACAGTCCCTTTTCTGTCCTATGCATACTTCAGATTAAGCTTCAGCTATCTACTTTTCACTCTGCACTGCGACAAGAAGTTAGGCACTTGCAACGCCCATATTGGAAGCAGGAGTGATTGATAGCTGGGAAATTACCTGCAGACTACATTATATTTTACTTACTTTTGGGTTCAGATTAGAGAATAAGCACAGAATTACTACAGCACAACCCATGGGAGACAGGTGACTGTAACTTGACTACTTCTAAAAATATAGCCCAAACCAGAGAAATATCTTCCTCCAGGGCTGCAGCATATATTAAAGTTTACAATATGCTGTCTGAATTGGGTGTCTTGCAACTGCTGCTTAATCGGATTTCCTTTCACACAGCCTCTGATTTGCAAGATGGTGGGAAGAGGTGGAGGAGGTGATCTCCATCAGTGTGTCAGTAGTTTATAGGGGGGGGGGGGGGGGGGGGAGTGGTAAAACAAAATCTGTTTTTCCCAATCCAACCTGCAAACTTTGTGACCCAAGACTCCTGTAAGGGTACTGAGGAAAACCAAAGAGAACAGCCACCTCCAAAGGAAAGAAGAATGGCAAATCTAAAAATCACATGCTTCAGAAACATCCCCAGAACAGAGGGGGAACTTCTGTACACTTAAAATTTGCAGTGTAGCAAACTGCTACTAATCATTATTTTAAGCATTAATGTTTAAAGAGAGCCTTGCCAGGATTTACTGGGAGTCCATGTAAGTAAACCCCTGCAAGCAGTAAAATCATCTTAGATAACACCAAAAGGTCAAAGTGTTTCTGGGTGGACTTTTGTTTCTGGATACAATCTTGATTATTATATCTAATAACGGCATGGCAAACATTTCAAACAGTTGCCTCAGGATTCACAAGTATTTTTAGTGAAAGATGAATGCAATAGCAGAGATCTATGAACTACAAGATAAGAGTCACTAGATGAAAAGAAGGAGCAAGACAAGTAACAGTGAAAGACAGGAATCTGCCAGGAACAGAACACACTGATGAACTGCCTGTCAAATAGCCACACATGTAAATTGGATTTAGACTAAAACATGCCAATATGTTGCTAGCACTCCAGCTTTTTTCCTTAAAACATGCAGTAGACTGAAACTAACTTAATTTATAGAGACATTTTTCTTTTAGGCTACTGCTAAAATATTTTAACTGGGCTCCAAACCACAGTATTTACTTTTCAGTCTGTATTCCTTATACGTTCCTAGATAACATTTAACCCCAGGATGGCTCCTGGGAATGTTATGCTGACTCCAGCTTACCTTCCTGCCAAGAAAGTGAGATGGGAAAAATCAGCCACCCTAGTAAAAATTTATCTACCTTCAGAGAATATAGAAAACCTCAAAGACTTAAATTATTTCAAAGATTAAGGGTTATCTGTTTGAAAACCACTGATTATACTATGCATTTGAGTTCACTAGTATAAGCAAAAACATCTGAAGCAGAAAGAAGAAGAGTTATCAGACACAGTCCTGCTTCATTATAAGAAAGGAGATCCTCCAATTGAATAAATTTATATTATTCCCACACTACTGCACTGGGAAGTACAACCAGATACAGATTTTTGAAGATATGCAAGAAACGGGCACTTGCACAGAATTTAAGCACTGTAAAAATTAATCCCCAGAATACTCTTGATCAACTACTACGTACGAATAAAACACCCTTGAACAGAACAGTTACATGGCTAGGTGCCTGCAGCTGCGAAGAGCTCCATCCTGACAGGACAGCTGGGAGAAAAATCTGTGGGAATGGGCAGATTTCACCCTAAAATCCCAAAGCAGGGGAGAAACACACCTTGCTCCTTAAAAAAAGATACCTGGTCTCGAGTGACAATGTATAGACACTTACATCTAGAATGTGCACATGGACTCACTTGAATAAAGTCTGGCTTCTCTCATTTTGTATGCAAGTAAACAGATTGCACAAGGCAAAGCTCCTAAAAGTAGTCCCAGGCGCAGCCCAGCTATAGCCTCTGCTATATTTGTACGTTATACATGGCTCGTCCTTCCATGGTTTTAGCACTAATCACAGCAAGAAAACCCCAGAAACGTGCAGTCATGCTTGTGGCACACAGGACTTGCTTCTCTACAAACACAGCTCTACTATACATTCTGCATTTGTGCTTAAAACCGAGAAACGTGGACACTACTGAGCGACAACATATAGGCCATCCTACCTCAGTCACCCTGAGTGCTTTGGGTGTAACATGAAATTGGCTTCAATTGAGGAGCAGGAAAAAAGGGTGGTGGAAAAGAAACCCCATAATCACCAAATGCATCACGGGTAAACAAGGAGAAACCATATTTTGAGGGGTGTAAAGGTGCTGCACACAAGAAAATGTTGGGAAGCTGATATGGTCCGTGGGTAGGTGAAGAGGAGAAAGCTCAGGCACTAGAAGTTGCCTTTTTAAGAAGTATACTATTGCTTTCCAAATCGTAGGTGGCTTCTCTCACCTTTCTCTTAGGCTACTATGTTCCAGGGAAAAAAGCACCCACTCACCCCAAAACATTTAGATAAGCTTTAAATTTGAAAATGGGGATTAGCCTTTTTTTTTAACAGCTGCTTTTTTAACAGATTAAGGCAGCAGCTAATGTGGTTCAGAGGCTCAGCGCAGAAACTTCGTCTTTTGAAACAGATGTAAAGAATCTTCTAATTTGCAGTGGTTTTATATTTATGCTGTCTAGAACATGAGTTCTGGGAACTCAGGACATTCACCCCTGGTTTTTTGTGCTGCACAGAAACTGCAGCATCAGGATACTAAAATAGCACCATTTGTCACTGAAACTGTAATCGAAAGTACACTATTATAAATCCCTAAACAGAAGCATTTCTAGATTAGTGGAGCTTATCCTTAACTGAAGGTTAATGCTATGCATATCTGAATAAATACAAGAGAGAACAACTATAAAAAAGTCATTTAAGAGATAGTATTCAATTTTGTCAGTTCAACCTCTCTTCGTCGTGATGCCCAGCAACTTTGTTTGATCTTCCAAACCACAGCTGCCACCAGGAGCAAAGACAGGAAACAACTGTAAAGGGGAAAAAAAAAAGTCTTATTGTCCTTGTTCATAACATAACAGCAGTTGAAAAACTCTAGCAACTCAAAAAATCTAGACTAAAAGATCATATAATACTTAGAGGTACTTTGATGAAAGACAACACATCAGTGCAAAGTGTTTTGCACAGTTCAGTGCTCATGACACCAGAACGATGTACATCTATTTTCAGAGAAAACTGTTGTTCCAAAGTTACCTATTTGACCTCCTTACACAACACCCATCGATTTTCACCAGAAAATCACAACAGGAAGGCCAAAGGATTTAATTAAATTGGAAAAAGTCAGTATTGACTATCTTTGGTGATATTTAAAGTGAGAGGACAACCCAAAACAGAAAAGCCTTGAAAAAAAGCAGAGAGAACAAATTATTTTTTCTTTCCCAATTTACAAAAATAAGATAAAGTGTACAGGAGTTGGATTCTTTTTAACTGGCTGTTGTAGAACTACAGGCACTTCTGGATTTCCCCAAATCTATATTGCTTTTCTTACATCTAAATAGAGAAAAGGATGAACAGATTTATCAACTTCTAGGCAAATGCAAAGAAGCAGATTTAACAAAAAGCAGTTATAATAAGAATAATACAAGTCAACTTTATTGACAGTTACGATCTTACCACACTGAATACTTAATGAGCAACTTCAAGGTACACAAGCTTTCTAAGATTACTGTTTTTCCTTTTATATACCTGAACTCCAGTGAAACCCTCTCTTCTCAAGTACCGCACTGACAGGCAAGAGAAAATGTCTCCAAACTGCCTTCCCCATGGTCAAGCATGTATTTAAAGAGAGTGCTTAAAGGAAAATTAACCAGAATAGATTACTTATTTCCTGAAGTGCACTATTTACGCTGACCACTGTGCTCCACAGGCATGGACAGGGATTTCTGTTGAAGGGGGAAGGGAACTGGCGTGCCCCCCTCCTGGCCTCTGGACATGGCTCAGTTCTTGCCGTGCCAGGGCTCCCAATGGACCCACAGCCACACAGGAAAGACTGTGGTGGGAGAAAGACCACAACTGCTCAATACTCCCTGCTCTCAAAAACAAATTCAGCACTGCTTCCAAAAATCAATCCTTTTCACAAATCCCCAAAGTTCCTACTTTCCAAACAACGCTGCAGTTTCCACTGTGCTTTCCCACCCTCCTCACACAAACGTCCATGACCCCAGTGATGATGATGATGACTTCTACTTGGACATGAAGCCACAGCTGCACGGCTGATGAAAGACCCACAGCTTATGATGATTGATGGCACCTCATCCCAACCAGTTCCTTGCTGTTCCTGCTCATTTGCCTTATATGAGCTGCAAGGACTGAATATTTTGTCCTTCAGCAACTGGGAGTCCCACTCTACAATGGCAAATTCTTTCGCAGAGAGTAGTGCAAAGACTTGGAAGTATTTATCATTAAAAAAAGGACAGACAGCAGGAACTGTTCCCCAAGAGGCAAAAGGAGAAGAGCCTGTTCCTGATTACATCTCACTATCCACAGCCTATGTATTATGAAAAGTGCATCTGATCAAGCACCAAACATGCAAGGGGCAGCCAGTAGGTAACGTGATTATATTTTTCAGGCTTAGATATGCACAGGAATGTGTTTTACTGTCACATAGTATATGGTATTAAAAATCGGTGCTTGTGTGACTTCAGCATTAAAACATCTGCATGGCTTTGAAAGACTCCTACAGTGCCTGTTTCTTTATAAATTTAAGCAGGATCATGGAGAGATTTGTTAGGCCTTTTTTTCATTTTAAAAGGTATGTATTCCAAATCGCTTCCCCCACATTTCCTCTAAATATTAAAATCTAACATGATTTCACTGTAAAAGCCTAGCCATTTTTCTGCAAACACAAATAGTTTAGACGAGCATTTTTAATGGCTATTTTATTTCCTTTTTGAGAGATACTGGATTACTACTGAGTTGTGCAGTAAAAAACAATGTGCCCCCATTAACTAGTAAAGCATATGCATTAAATTGTTTGCTATTTTGGTAAAGAATCTAACATGCACTATTGATGATTGAGAATTTCATGCCTTCAGCTTTCCCTTTCTTTCCTGAAGCTCCCTGCTGCTGTATTAAGCACGACAGCAGACTATCCATACCACCTGGAAACAGTATTTCTCTCCTGGACAAGGTCATGTTGGGACTAGATGGATTTTCACTTATGTCACACTTGAACAAGCATCAGTGAATGATGGACCAGCAAAATTTCTGAATGCTCGCATTTGTCTTGGGACTCCTGTTAGCTCCCCACAGCGTGAAAGCCACCACACTTACTCAACATCTTTGGTAAGCTTTTTTCTTCTTTTAAGCTCCGCTTTCCTCAAAGAAACTTCAAGTCTCGCTAAGGTACAACATTTGCCTTACCTCTGAGGCCCAAGGAGGACAGTGCTCCCTGAAGAGGAAAAATCCAAAATGTATCCATGCAAAGCCAGCACAGACCAGGAGCTAAAAATCTTTGGTCTGCTTTGTGTTTGGTAACATTTTAACATTGTTATACAAATGGAGGGTGGAAATACAACAAAAATCTTCAAGGCAGCAGGGAAAAGTGTTCCTGGCTCCACATCTAATTTAACCATTTAATTTAACCATGAAAACAACAACATTCAAATTGTCTGCAGGAGTCCTCAGGACAGGCTGTTAAAGCACAACGCCTGCCAGGCAATCATGTTCATGTTGTGACTCCAACAAGATGTTTCACCTCAGGATAAAGCATTTTAGATGCAGCTTATGGGCAACAGCTACTGCCATGGCTTATCCAAGTCCACCTCCTTGATATCGCTTTATTTGGAGATATTGGGGAAAGGAGATGGAAGACCAAAGGGCAGAGGAAGAAGGCCAGATGCTTCATCAATCTCCAGTACCTCTGCGCTAAAAAGACCCATTTCAGAGAGATTTATCTTCAGCAGGAGGTTCTCAGGAGGTCAAGCATACAGATGAACCTGTGTTGTGCCACGCACAGCCAGCAAAGTCAAAGAGATCTCCACCTTTCTGTAGGTGACCCTTACAAGACATACATGGTCCATTCACTTTTATCTATCAGACAGCACCAGAAACATACATGCCAAACTGAAGATACACGTCAAAACATGCTGAACTCCTACGAAGATGGCTCTGTTTTGGGGAAAACGTGACCTCAGCAAGTTGTAAACATCAGGGATGGACATATTTTTGGTTGATTCGAACACAGCGTCTCCCTACACGTTCACTTACTCCCTTGGAGAAGAAAGCTAGAGTGGAGAACTAAGAGGATGGCCTTTATCCTTACATTAAATCCCCTTTGTATGTCCCCACTGTACGTGCCAGTCTTTCATGGGTTTCTCTTTCCTGCCTCACTTCTGGCACCACAGCGAAGACTTTCTGAAGAAAACAGAGAGAGGAATTAACAATTAAGGGCTAATAAAACCCCTTTCTAAAACACTCACCACAGTACCCCGTATTTCAGAGGAACAGCACCATACATCTATATGCTGTCACAAGGAGGCAGCAAATACCCACAAAAGCTATAAAATCACTAAGAAAATATATTTCCCCCCTTGCACTACCTCCCCTTGGCAGCACTAGGGGAGGAATAAAAGGTAGTGCCTGCTTGCTGGGCTGCCGTCCATCACTGGCTGGAAGCGCCCCAAGGGTAGAGTGAAGTCAAGATCTATCTGCTGGGTTTACTCAGCCTAAACCATCCTGAAATAAGTTAAAAAGACCTGTCCTCACATCAGCGGCTTTAAAGAAGCTTTTCTTTCCCCCGTAGCTTCTTTTGGAAAGCAACTGTGTAAATACGGAACCAGTGGAAAGAAACACCTGCATGGAACGAGAGCCGTGTTGGGAAATGATTTGGAGTGAAAGCCTAGAGCTGGCAGAGTCCTGGTCCAACAGCATGCTCTGCCCTGCTTTTTCCTGAACAGCTTCAGTGATCCCTCTGCCAGCTATAAGCATCCACCCATTTCCAAATGGCTTTACAAATAAACCTTCGCTGCAGAATTTGCTTTACCCTCTTCCTTCTGCTTCTTTCTCCTCCAAAAGTAATAGCCTACCCAGAGCCTCCTTCATCCCCGAAATCCACTGTTCATTCAAGTCTTCCCTCTATGCCTCTCCCCATCTCAAACAACACTTCTGCATCATTTCTCCTCACCCATCTCTCTGCAAAGAAGGGAAAGGGGATGGAAATGTTCTTGGGCTTGTATATGTCCCAGCACAGCCCGTATGCAGTCCTGCAAATGTCACACACAGGTGAAGCAGCACATCCAGCTGCACCTGAACTATCAGCTGTTGGATTTCTATTTTCCTAAGGCCACGGATGAGTCCAGTTTGAGAGAAGTTCAATTTTTCCAATCAAAAAAAGACGCAACCAGAAAAACTCAGATTAGAAGGAGAAAGACATCTAGAGACATCTAACACTCCTGCAGAATTTTTCAACCCAAGGAAATTTGAACATGACTCATCATTTGGGTCAGGTTCTACCAAATACAGTCAGGTTGGACAGGGCTTGGAGCAACCTGGGCTAGTGAAAAGTGTCCCTGTCCATGGCAGGGAGTTGGAACCAGATGGCCTTCAAGGTCCCTTCCAAGCCAAACCATTCTGTGATTCTATGCTTGGCCTATACAAGTTATAAAAGTTTATGTATTAATACTGCAATACAGGGACAAGTTACATTTACATTTTATGGACAATATTCTATTTGATAAATAGATCACTTATGTACAATAAATAACCCACATGGTTATCAGTAACTTCCCCTCAGTTGTCCTCAACAACCGCATTAATTGTTAGTTGATAAGCCTTCAGCGCTCCTTATACCATGGGGTATTCCCACTGACACAAAAATCTGAACTTAAAACACCCTTTCTGGTTTTATCCTGCACTCTAAGCTCCTTTTCATAGCAGAGATGGCATTGTCTCCACTCCAGGTATCCTTAAAGCTCTTCAAACAAGTATGCTTTCATTTTTAAATGGCTGGAAAACTTCATCAGCACTTTGATATGATGCATTCTCACAAGGAGAGAAGAAAATCCATCTGGCATATTAGGGCTCAATTATTAAACTCTCCTACAATATTTATCAACATCAGAACTGCTAGTAAAAAACTGGCAGTTTTAAATGCCAAAATATACAGCAGCTTCAATACTAATATGCTTTAACATATATAGGTCACTTAATAATTTCAAGGAGCACCGCAATGATTACTAAAACACACCCCAAATTATTTTGATGAATTGGAAGCTATTTAAGTGCTATTTAAAAGTAAATTTTAATATGCCGGAGAGTTACAGGACACATTTTACATACTCGATGCATTAAACCTCGAAATAATTGGAACAAGTACATAATGCAGAAGGAGTGCAAATGGTTTGCACAGTTGGCCTTTGCCAAAGAGCTATCTACAGCCAACAGCAAACTAACAGATCCAATCTACAGATTAATGACCTTATCTTTCTGCTGAAGATGGCACCAAGGTTTAACAAGCCACAACCCACCTTCTTTGCAGCAGAGGATATTATTTTTCTTTCATGTCTGTTAAAAAATTCTACTTATTGACTAGCACAACCAACCTGACACCCTGTAAAACGGCGGCAGCTTCCATCAACAGAAAATCAGCCTAACTAGAGGTTTGAGGTCTTTTGGGAAAGCAGTTATGAGTCTGTCTGGGTTTTTTTGCTTGTTCTGTGTTTTTTTTTTAACTTGCTTTTGTTTTGCTTTCCAGGGTTCAGATTTGCAAGTCCTCCTATGCTATCACAAAGGGCATAACATTACATAAAGGCAAAAAGTCATCTTGCAGGTCTAGAATACGGAGCTTTAAATAAACACACCAAAAATCATGGGACACATGATGAAATTAGAATGAAACCAGTGTTATTTTGACCTGTATTTTGTGGGGGTTTCCCTCACACTATTTTCAGGCAGGAGAAGAAGCTACTCCAAAGGCAGGGATGCCTGAGCAGGCTGTAGCTATGAGTGGGACTGGGGACCAAGCATGGCGCTGGCCCTGTAGATTCCTTCCATTCCTAGTTCTCTTCTGTATACTCTGCACTACCCTGGTCATCTTGTCAACTTACCTCATGAGAAATACCAAAATGAATTACAGTCAGCGGTCTGTGAGGAGCTATGCAGCTCACCCTGAAGTGGACACTTACGTCTGGCAACTGAACTGCTCTGGTGCCTACCAGCTGCACTGGCTGGAAGAAGAGCTTTGACACAACACACACAGAAACCTAAATTAAGGTGTCAAAGCTATAAACTAAATCCCATGCTATAAAGGTTTAAAAACCCAAAGTCCTTACATCACAGCCCAAACCACTATGTTCCCATAAGAGACTTGAGAAGCCAAAAGAATAACAGGCACAGATAATGACAGGACTAATTAATGGAGGAGAGACCAAATGGCCTCAATGCTCTAGTCCGCGTGTGACTACTGTGGACAACAATGTAAAGAGTGATTAGGACAACATGGAAAGAAGGAAGTCATGGATGCTGAGGTGTTAAGCTTCTTCACCTTGTTAGAAACAATGCTAAGATAGTGCCAAACTCTTCCTTGGAGGCAGTGTGCGTGTCTGTATGGGGGGGGGGGGGGGCGGGGAGGGGAAAGGATTAAAGGATTCCGACTATATTTTAGGCACATATTTAGTAATGATGCCACTTGTGCTGCAATAATAAATTGTTTAGTAAACAAAAAGTAAAAAATCTGCAGCACAACTCCAGATTTGAATTATTGCAACAAGCCATTCCCACTTATTGAAAACACCGGGCGAATGCTTACAGCCAAGAAAAATAATACATGGCACATTAAACCATCTGCCTGACTGTTGCACGGAGACAAATACCACTGCCTCTAAAGTTTTTCTGAGGAACAGGTCCAATTATTTGTACCAAACTAAAATTACAGTATTTGATATTCAGACCTTAGTAGAGGCACGTGAGGTTTGATGTGCTACCGTGAAAACACAAAACTGGCGACTTTTGTTCCATTTGTGAAATACACCCATTTCTCTAAGACATTGTAACACCACGGTGGGACCAGAAAGAGTCAGCACTGAACCCCCCTAGAAGGACGTTTCAAAGGTAGATAGGAAAGACAAGACATACTCCAGTCAAGAAATAGGATGAATGGTGCATGTGAGGACACAAAACAGAAGCACAGTAGAAGACACCAGAGGTATATGGTAAATCAGTGTAACAAAGCTCAGGATGAGACTGCAGAATCATAGAATGGTTTGGGTTGGAAAGGACTGGCAAAAGTCATCTAATCCAACCCCCTGCCATGAACAGGGACATCTGCAACCAGATCAGGTTGCTCAAAAGCCCTGTCCAACTTGGCCTTGAATGTTTCCAGGGATGGGGCATCTCCCACCTCTCTGGGCAGCCTGTGCCAGTGTCTCAGCACCCTAGTTTTTTAAAATTTCTTCCTTACATCTAGTCCGAAGCTACCCTCTTTTAGTTTGTAACTGTTACCCCTTGTCCTATCGCTAGAGGCCCTACTGAGTAGTCTATCTCCACCTTTCATATAAGCCCCCTTTAAGCATTTAAAGACCACAATAAGGTCTCCCCAGAGCCTTCTCCAGGCTGAAGGTGATTAGATTTAACAAAATCTCAGAGAAAAAATGATTATACTGATTCACACTCTCACACTCGTGAATGCCAAATGTATTGCCCAGCTGGTCTGGCCAACATTGCTTCCGTTCCTCAAAAAGGACAAGGGATTCTGGCTGGCAGGTCCTCACCACATCTCCTGGCTTCATTCCTGGAGACAGCAAGCCTGGTTTCTGGGGTTTATAGATCTTTTATACCACATAGGGCTCACCAGCTTCTTTGGCAGGACCCAATGTTTTCAGTTTTGTTCACACTTCCGACCCTCTAGGCAAGTCTGTTAGTCAATACCTCCTCATTTTGAGTTTCTTAGGGCTGCTACACTAGGAAAAGGAATGGCAGTAGTGACATGCTGTGACCTTGCTGCCACCTTCCTAGTTTTGGTGCAAGAGCTGTCCTCCTGCCTAGCTGCAAGGTTACCAGCGTGATCCTTGACTGCTTCACAGCCAGCTGTGTCACCAGCTAGAATACAGCTGTGCTTTCAACTCCTGTTCTGCTGGTTCTTGCAGTGCTTACACATCCTTATTTCATTCAAACTGTTCTTAATACTCCTCTTGTAAGCCTCTACAGAACTGGCCAAGAAAGCACAGGAGCACAGAACAAATATAGATGCATTTGGTTTTTGTAAAAAAAAAAAAAGGGGGGGGGGGAGAAGGATCACTGGGCAGCAGTATGAGTTTAGAAGGCCACAAATATTTTTACACCTCGTGTATGTAAAAGTACACTGGTAAGAAATACGTATTATAGATAGGTGTGGTGGCTTACACAGATTTTTTGGAAGATAAGGAACCACAGATACTAAGAACAATGTTTACTAGAGACTGTCAAAACAGCTCAAACTATCTGCTGAAAAACAACAGCAAAATTTGTAAATTAAAGACCTGTGTTATGAAAAGCAGAGAGGAGGAAACAGAAAAAAATAGTTTGCTTGAATCTCATTTAGCTTTGCAAAGGTTAACAACGGTTAGAGTATCATTTTGCCTGTGGCTCCAATTATAATGCAATATTAATGACCCCATAACTTCACCATTCTACTCAACCTTTATCCACTGACATTTTCTTTGCTTAAAATAAAACGTTAACGTGTTGCAAAATAAAATAATGGTAACATACAGCCACATGCCTGGCTTCAAGCAGAATACCAGCTCCTGAAGGAGCTCCCAGAGCCTAACAGCACCTCTAAATGTGAGGCACCCTGTCTCTGACCCACAGTAGCCCACCCAGCTCTTAAATTAAATGGCAACCAAATCCAGCAGTCATGTTTCGTCCTGCTCCGCACTGCCTGATGTTGTTTAAACACACGGCCAGGCTCCTGGCTTCTCTGTGATGCTGTGTGCTTCCCAGAGTCAGTCCAGCCAGTGCCTGTGATACTCCATAAATTCAGCAGTGCTGGAGTCTGGCAATCCAGCTTGCATTCCAGTGCCCATTGGAACGACCAGCTTGACCTAAATCATCACAAATGTCAGCAACGCAACTGAAAATCTAACACCCACCCACCCCCGTTTCCCTGGGTGGTTCTCTGTGCAACTCAAAGCACAGCTGTTTCTTCCAGCTGCATGGCAGAAGAGCATGTTTAGGTTACAATGAAGTGGAGAAGGTGGCTTCTAGGAGATGGAAATGTGCCACATGACCAGCACAGAAAAAAATGTCAAAATTCCCTGCAGAATAGCAAAATAAAGACCTCTGAATGTGCTAATAGAAAGTCATTCTAAACATCCATTTCCTAGGACAAAGACTCTTTTTGTGTCCATTATACTCAAAGAGTTTACAGGTACCTCAGTTTTCGAGTTAGGGGTGGCCTACAGCTCAAAGGGGGTTTTGCCAACTGTCTTTAGGCTTTGCAGAAAGCATTTTCATTGCCTCTACTTAGTGTGCAAATTTTCAGCCAATTCTATCTCATTAACATCACAGGGGGCTATCAGATATTACTTATTTATGGTCTAACTTGGATTCAACTGTAATTATGAAACGCACCCAAGAGCATTAAAAATGCAAGCATTTCCAGAGTTTCCCCTACAAACAGCAGAGATGAATCATGCTGTTCTAATATGCTGGTTGTTTAGCAAGTTATAGCAACTGTAAAATAAAATGCTGTGAGAGGAACTTAGCAGTAGTTACAGTTAAAGAATCGAAGAATTTTTAATGCATTATAAATGCTTGGCTGGAAAATACCAATAAACTGTCTTCTCCCAAGTATACACGTTCTTATTCGTCTGGCATGTTGGGATGCTAAATAATACTGCAACATTACTTCTCAAGATCCATGTGACAGCACTGAGGGAGGGAAGGAGAACCACTGCTGACTCTTAAATCTACCTAACTTTTGGACACACACTCGCAGCTGCATGTGCTTGTTGAGATACAACACACATATCTCCTGCTTCAAACTGTGATTTTCTTCCAATAATGGAACTGGAGAAATCACTCCTATTGAAGAGTTTCAAACTCTCATACACAGGTGGATCTGGGGCTGTAAAAACCTAATGGATACCTTTTAAGTTTGGATTGATCTTATGCCACTAAAAAGAAACTGCTTCCCTATTCATTCTCCTTGTAAGTAATTAACTCTGCCACAAAGACTTTTAGGGAAGACCTTTACCATGATGTATTCAGCAGAACAAACGCTTAAGTCTGATCCAGTCGTTAACGCTTACACCATATCAATGCAAACAAGGTGGTGGTTCAAGCCTGCTGTTTATCTGGGATTGTATTAAAGCACACTCAACTCTGTAAAAGCTACATAGTAAAAAAAAAAATAAATTATAAACCACTTGTCTGAAGGACCCATCTGGTGCTCCGTCCTTTAATTAAATTTAATATGGAATCTAAAGCAAGATATCATTCCTGCTGCTCATTTTACAATGGGCATAATATTGCCTACTTTAAAACAGGTTGTAAGATCTGGAGTACTGTTTACTCCATGTATATCCCTCCTGAGGGACTTCTCCTTATTGATCAAGTACTGCTTTATATTTGTGGAATATTAACAGTTCCTAAAATAGAGGCTAACACATTTGATTTTGAAACCTTAAAGGGATGGCCTGTTCTGCTTCGGGAGACATCTAACCCCTTTGTTAGTGCTATACTTTTTTTGGAGGATGGAAGAAGAAACAAATATTGAAATAGCTTCTGTTGGCTCCAACTCCTAGGGAATTATCAGTTTGCTTTACACCAAGAAATGCACTTTACCAAGCAGTTAATAAAGGACAGAAGGGTATTTAACTTGACATCTTTTCAGAGTTCAGTTTAAAAATCAAAAGGTGCTACCTAAAGAGTTTGAAATTAGTCCAGGCTTAACTCTTCGCATTATCACTTCCTTAATTTATGGTTTGTGCCTGACAATATGTGAAGATATGCAATTTCTGTAAGTTATACATTATTTGTGTGATGTGGTAACTCAGAAGATGCCTTCTATACCATTTTAAAAGTAACTTCTCCATTTCAAATACCTCCCCCACCCCCAAATCTCCCTCTCCCTGCATGCATAGGGACGGGATGTATTTGCCAAGACAGGCAGACAATTTTCTTGACGTATTTCCCAATTAAATACTTCAAATACAGTAGAGATTTCCATTTTCAAGGCTGCAACATAAGCAGAATATTTAAGTAAAAAAAACAAAACAAAACACCAAACACTACACTGAAAAACAAAACCCAAACATCTTTCCTAGAGAAGAAATATTTAGCTGTCTTAAATGAAAAGTACCTGAAAAATGTCACAAAGAACTGTACCAGGTCCATAAAGTTGCTGTGTTGTGAGAATGCAATCTGCAAAAGAAAAGTAAATGCTTTCTATTACTTCGTGAAAAGAAAATTCATATTTCAGATGCATTGTTGCTGAAATAAAAAAATTACAATGAAATATGTCTTTAGTTAAATCAATTAACATTTTTGATCACTGTTTTGAAAGAGCAGTGAAATATTCTAAGGGAAAAGAAGTAAACTAACAGCATTACTTTGAAATCATTTATCCAAAAAATGAACCTAAACAAGTAACACCTCTCTCTCCTGGCAATGTTTAAGGAACAGTCTTCAGTGCACATTAACTGCCTTGGAGGAAACACTAGTCCAAAAAGTTCAAATACAGAAGTTTCATAGAGCTAAATACAGAGCACCTTTAATTATTGTATACACAGCAACCCAAAGCACAACATTTAGAAATACAAAACACAGGCTCCTATTCAAACTATTAATACATAAAAATCTACTTGAATAAATAACTTACACAGAGAGCAGCAAAAAGGCATGAAACACAGAAGATAATAGATACTGTAAAAACAGCTATGGCATTCATCTTAACTCACTTTCCTGCAATCCACTCAAACTGCAAAGAAAAGTGGAAAACAACCGAATATTTTGGACAAAACACAGAGGGAAGAAGTGAGCAGGAAATTGGGAGGTGGTTAGAGGCAAAAGGAAAGATTAGGGAGCCCGGTTAAAAATAACAAAGCAGAGGGGAGGCAAACCAACAGAAAGGCAACTTCTGCAATATTAGGAATCAGAAGTTCTTTCCAGGTACCTCCTATTTCCTCTGACTATCAATCTCAGCACCACAACAGGACATTAACTCTTTCATGAAGTAACTGAATTTCTAGCAAAACTAAACTGAAATCTGCACTTACAAAAGCTTTCTAGGGAAAGCTCGATTTATTTTTTCTATGAATCTGTGATTCTTCCATGGATATTAAATTCATTTAGGGTGTCATTTGTTATTTCCTTCCACGCCCCCCACCCCCAAATAAAATGGTACCATTAGCATAAATATAAATCTCTCCACCCAGCAACAGTCACATTCCAAAAATAATTACTATATACAAAATCAGTTATCACTTGGACTTCTGTTGCTCTAGAACACCTTCTATCATCATATTTGCTTTAAATATCCATTGTAACTTGGGATATGGAAGCTGACCAAAATAATTTTCTTATAAATATATTGAAATGCTCTTGATCTGAAAGCTCCTTTACAGTGTACAACTTTGGTTTTGCTGGAAAGCTGACTTGAAACCTGCAGACCAGATGCTTGTGACCTAAATATTACTGCCTGCAAAAGACAAGAAAAGACAGTTTCTTGCTGATTTTTTTCCTTATAAAGTGCTTCCCCACAGCTTTCTCATTAGAAAAACGAGAGTAAGTATGATTTCACTTTTTATTTTCTAATTCACTGCATGGTAACTGAGGTGGTTTTATATTCGCCTAACTATTCTGGCATTTCTTTAAGGCAAAGAATTTCCTTACTAAAAGAGCACATCCCCAAATACAAACTTGTAATATATCCAGTATATAGAATTATGATCTGACAATAACTGTGATGCTGCCTGACTATAAAAGATGCATTTCAAAACAAAGACCTTATTATGTATCAACAACTTATATTTAAAAATCCCTTTGTAGAAAAAGAAAATTAAAAGCACAAAGAAATCCACAACGGGCCTGTCCTCTGCAGATGTTTGTTAGGACCAGATTCTGTGGTGGAAGCCAAAGCTTGCTCCAATTGGAAGAAGAAACAAGTATCTGCTGATTTTAAAAAAGGACAGATTCCATGAAAGATTCATGAGACTCATCTCTAAACAGCCACCAGGGAAGGGCTTCTCAGTTTTTGAGAACACAATTGCAGGAAATAAATAAAACAGAGAAGGAAAATTTGGGTTTGCTTCACACAGAAGCACTAGAAATGCTTTACCAGTGGTGGGTTTTTTACCTATCTGATGAAGCTCTTCTCTTGCAAAGACCAACTGAGGATCTTCACCTCATACATGGATTAAAAAAAAAAGCGTAGGTTGGTTTCTTCAATTTACTTCTCACAAGCTGAAAACACTTTATGCTATTAAACCTGACCAATCTGTGTCACAGGCAATTTAGTACCATAATTGTTAATGGTTTGCTTACTTAGAGCTTAATTTCCCCTAATATAATCTGTTCCTAAGACTTAATTAATTCAGTTACATAGAAAGTTTGGTTAGAAATAGCTGTTAAAATTAGACTGTTCATTCTGATATAGGAAAAATATGGCGCAAATTTCTTAGCGGTATGGATTTTTAATTAAGTTTATATGACAGTAGAAGATTCATTTATCCGTTCTCAAAAACCTAATTTTGTACCAAAGGAATAAGCAGCATAACTGTGTGAAACTGGCGTGTACCTCGTGTAACATTCGTGACCGTTCCAGGATGTTTTATAGTGTGTTTTTAGGAATAATCATTCAGTAGTTAAGACCAAAACAGATTAGAAAATTAATTACATGAATTCCAGAGAAGATTATAAAGCTTGTGTTTATCTGTTCTGAAAAGGGATCTGAAAAATCTTACCAGCCTATCACGTTTTTTTAAGGCCACATCATTTGAAGTACCAAATAAATTGGGCTACTTTCCAGATGAACAAAAATAGCTGGCTATCTGGACTGACAAAATGTATAATTAAGAGCTTTGCCTTCTTTATCATTTGATTAGCATAAAATATTAAGCCAAGAAGAAAATTCAGCTACCTCTAACTAGCCACCAACATCAAGAAGTGCACTATTTTTGAAATCCGTATGCATACATTTCAAAGGAGTTAACGGTAAAGCGCTTGGCCACAAAATATTCTGAGTAAAGGAAACGCAGCTGGATCCCAATTGACACTGCAGTACCAGTTGGTATTTCAAACTCAAAATGCTTCTGGGTGTTAAACTACAGCCTATGACCGATATAAATTTTGACAAACAAATTGGGACGATTACACACCAGGAACTGGTTTGCATTAGTACCCAAGTCTACGCTTCAAGAGGAGAGAAACTTGAGAAAAATTTTATACAAAAATAGGTCCACCTGACTCTTGCTCAACTTCTTATTTCGAAACAGGTTCACTTTAAGCCTGTAAGGGCGACCATAGCTGAAGTTATTTAAGCCTCCATTCTCTTCATTTACAAGTGCTTTGAACTGATTAAAAAGTACTTGAATTTCACACAGCACTAACAAAAATTACTATCACTGACTCAAAGAGAAATTCCACAGAATATTTTTTTTCATTAAATACAGCAAGAAACAAATATGAGTAATTCCTCTCGCTTACCTGTAACAAGCAGATTTACAGACAAATCATCACAACAAAACTGTTTTTACTTGTGCTGAAAGTTACTGTTGTTTTACAGAAAAAGAAGCCAAACTATAACCCACAATGGGGATGGGGCAAATCTCTCTCCAAACCCAAATAATTTCCAATATTATACATAACATTAGTACTCCTAATCTAAACTTGTTAACTGAAGAACTGCCAATGTACTGAAGAACATTTCAAGTATGGCGTTTTCATGCCATAATTTGGTACATTTTGGGTATCTAAATGCTTGTGAAAACACAAAAAACTTTGTTTCTACAGCTTTTCTTTCCCTGCTAACAATTCAGGACTATTCACATGCTGTATTTTTGCCCTTCTCCACTTAAGTGACTCAATTCACTTCAGTGCTGCCTTTCTTTTCAACCCTACTTCAATGTTACGGATGAGAAAAAGGGAAACGGGAAATGGTGTTTTGAACAGGACATACTCCTAGAATAGAATTTAAAGGAGAGAAAAAGAAAAGTCTAATTAACTTATGAAACCAGAGAAGTACAACAGAGAAGGCACAACGTGAGGAAGGCTACTGGAGTGTGGTGCTTGCTGTGAATTCAGAAGATATCAAAAGGTCCCTACTGCTAGATCCATTAACCTCACCTAGCAGGTGGGAGAATGCACCAGCACTTGTGTTTTGAAAATCTGCGGGACCACACAGCACTGAAACCCACAGAAATTCAGAGATTTCAGGCTGCTTTGCTTTTTATTTCAATATAGCTCCAGCGGCAAAGTTAACAAACAAAGCAGCAGCACGTAAGGTTGAAAGGCTGGGAACTCCATGGGCTTCCAAAGAGAGAAAGCCAACTGCCAAACAAGCTGCAGGTGACATTTATGTACATCTTCCTCTGTTTCTTCCTCTGCACCTCCACTGCCTCTGCCTTTTTTTTTTTTTTTTTTTTTTTTTTTAACGGTTAGAGGCAAGAATTCAATCTGACCTTGGAGAATACAGACAACAGTAAGAGGGAGCCGTGTGGCCTGAATGCTGAGTGCCTGCGCTTCTGTCAAAGGACCTGCTGAAAAACAAATGGTTTTTAAGTGTTCTTGACTGATGTCAAAGTCATCAAAACATTAATTTTGCCCTCTATGATAGCAAGGGGGGGAAATACTGCTCTTCTGCTTAAGAGAAACACCATTCCCTCTTTCAGTTCTCCTTTAAAAACAAGTACTATGTGCTCCAGTGAAACACATGGCAGAAAACCCGTATTGTTGGTGGTGCTCTCTCCTCAACAGCAGCAGCGAGCCAACTCCAACAGCCTCGGCGATGAGGTTTCAGGAGAACCCAGCCAACCCAGCAATCCAGCTCCACCACCTAAAAGGTGGTCTCGGCTCTGCCACATGCTGCTGCTGCTGCTTCATGTGTTCTGTGAACATCCGTAATGAGCCAAGGCAAGTCATTAAGCCAGCCAAGAGCTAACCATAGGAATGCACAGCTTTTGGCTGGTATTTTTGAGCTGACTGCTCATGGAGGGATGAGGCAAACTCAGCAGCGACCCAAGGGAGGAGCAGGGAAAGATGACCCTGTTTGGACAGGTGGCTCTCAAATTGTCTCAGAGATGTGAGCTCCCAGGACACCTTTTCAGAAGGAAGTATCTCTTCACCTCTAGAGATGAGATTTATGGGATTCAGACACAGTTTAAGACATCTAAATAGAGGAACTCAGAAGGATATGCCTATCATCCTTTTACACTCAATGGAGATCTCACCTGTGATTCAGCTGGCCAGCGTACGTGTCTAGTACACGATTACCTGAACAGTTCTGTATCTAAGTCTCCATCTATAACGGGACCTTAAACACTTCTGGCCCATGAAAACACCTATTTGTAGACCCCTACATTTAGATGGTTCAAATTTCCACAGTGCATCCTTGCCCTTGGTTTCATAGATGCTCCATTGTAAGCTCCATTCATTACCCAAACAGGGATAACCTATTGCCATTCAACTGCCCTGGGACACCTCACCTGGCCCCCAGCTGCTGCTCCAGAAGGATGTGGGCCCCTAGAGATAGGTCCTACATCCCATCTGCCATCCGCATGGCACTGTGGGGCCATGTTTAGGCATTGAGCATCACGGCACACTGCTGGACCAAATGCAGCTATGTTTCTGGTAAGACACACGGATGTTGGACCAGATGTTGAGCAACAAAAAGGAAGTGGCTACTGATTTACTAAAACTGCTTTCAGTGTCAAGAAACAGAGACTGGAACTGGGTCAGTACACCCCAGTGTTAAAAGCTCAGATGATTCAAGGAAAATGATGGAAGAAGAACGTCCCTGAATGGAAAAAATTAAAATCCAGGATTCGCGCTTACAAGAACCACTTTGCCTCCCTCTTGCAAACCTCTTTGATGTGGTGGTAAGCTTAAAAGTAGACTTTAATTTTTTTAAGTCTCATGCAGAGTGGCAAAGCGCAGGAAAAGCTCATGCTATAACCCTGATAAGCAGGTTTAACAGTCTGCATCCCCGTTCTCCCCACCCCAAAATACAAATCCACAAACTTGACTAAGATGAATCGGATAAATTCATCTGTAGGAATCTAGAAAGGCAACCAAATCAAGTCAGAGACCTGACCAACGTGCCCCACCACTACAATATAGGTACAGAGGGAATGTGTCATTATTATAATTGTACCTTTCAGATCAGACTGTGGAGTGAACCACAAAATACAAAAAAGCAGGCTAAGTCAGGACTACCCATCCCCTGCGTTAATGTTGTGTATCACCCCTGGAAACAATAAGCTCATTAACACCTGCTGTTTCTTTACTTCTTTTCATGATGGTGGATCCTAGGGACAATCAATGTGGGCTAACACGTCACAAAATGTTAAAAACATTATATTAGCAATCTAGGTACAAAAGGTAACAGGCAAATGCCATAGGATGATCAATTGCTGAAAGAAACCATGATCTTCTTAAAATACCATAACAAACCTTGTTCTGATTGTTGCTGGTCTAGAAGGAGAACATATACCAGTTTTCTTTTGGGAGCCTTATGCCACAGCATCCTAAGAGACAGTTTCTTTTTGGATGCAAGGGCATCAGTTGCCCTTGGTCCACCTTCACCTGGAAAAGGGATGATTAGCATTACACCCCACCTTAATCTAAACCCAAACCATCTGAATTTGGCTGTACCAAGTACAGTTTGGCAATTTAATAAATGGATAACAGAATACAAATGTCAGTGAATGAAGAAATTTGGAAGCAAAATGTGTCTGCTGAACCTCCAAAAGGGAGGAGAAGCATTACAACTCTGTGCCCCTGTGCAGCGTTTATGTTAAGTGCAGAACAAGACATCTACTCTGAAAAAATACAAGATACTTGCATCCCTAAGGCAACAAAGCAAAGCTTATTATAGACCATGATTTCACCAGCATTTTAAGCCTTCCATAAGTGCTGCTGGTGCCCACGTGTGTACCCATACTCTCCTTTTAACCGTTTCTTCCCTTATTTCCCATGACCCAGCAAGTGTGCACAGTATATTTGCAGCTGTATAGTCAATCAGGTCACACAACCCAATGCAGCTGAAAACTACTCTTTGCTAAGCCAGCTTTCAGGTGGATCCGTACCCTGGTCACAGCCACTGCACCCCTGTGCAATGTGATGCCACACAACAGATGCAGGACATTCAGAGGCATCATGGATCTATTTTAAGCAAACAGCAAGACTACATCCAAATTTTGAGGTTAGGAAGAATATTTAAGCTGACGAGCACTGTAAGTCCTCAAAAGCTGCAAGAACAACCTGTTTGCAGGGAAAGATTCTCTAGATAGAAAAGTGAAACTGTAAGTTTGAGAGAAGGAAGGGTCTTACAGCAATTATTTGTAACTTGAAAAACTGTGACACTCAACAAGTTGTAGCAGAGCATGAATCAGAGGTGGGAGATCCCAGCGTATTTGTAATAGACCTGATGGTGTAGGTGTGGATGTCAGGAGGACCTGTGATGCTCAGTTGAAAGCTGACAAATATGAGTAAGGGGTAACCATCCACAGCCACAACACCAGCTGATCTGACAGCTAAAGGTCCAGGAGAGGAAGATCAAAGAAAGCAAAAAGGTCACAGACATTAAATCTAGATCAATCTGTTCCTGCTTGCATTAAAAGACTTGCTCATTGCTCATCAGAAGCTCAAAAAATAATCTGCATCCAAGCACACTCAACAGACTGCTGCTCTATATTCGTAGAAGAAAAACTTCTGGCCAACTTGGTGCTGAAGAGGTTCACACGCTCAGATTTAAGTTCTACAACAAGTAAAAATAAAATCTCCACTAAAATTTCATTTTCAAACCTACTACTATGAGCCACGTTGCTCCTGTATGAATGACCAATGAAAGAGATAAATGACTTCTCATTTGCTGCAATATTAACTAAGCTATTGAGCTTTATGGCACAAACACTTGATACTGTGCAAATATAAAAACTAGTTCACTTCTGAACTTACACCGAGATGGAAATCGATTTATATTGCAATACTGTGCTGCCTTACTGCAGTAGTCACAAATTGTCACTTCTCAGCTAATTGGCTGCAGTCAGAAGTTGGCTCAGAAATGCCAATTACATATGCTTTGTCTCCCCATGCGACCTCTCGAATTGCTGTGCAGAGCAAACACAGGCATAGCTGTCTCTAAATTAAAAATAGTGCTTAAGATTTAGTCCCCCACTGCTCTGCATCAGAAAAATTACCACACAAATCTCACAAACGGGAAGTATTTGTTCAATAAGCAGGCAGGTGTTGAACAGTGACGCCCACCTGAATTTAAAGTGCACTAGCAAACAATATCCTGGGAAGTCCCATAAATGGAACAGCCATCTCAGACCAGATCCCGCAACCTACTCGTCACAATAACACACTACCAAATGCCACAAGAAACCTGAGGCAGGGACAGAAAAAACTCCAGTTCCCCTAAATGCCAGGAAAATACCTTAAAACCAAAGACCATGCATTCCCGCAGACCTCTGCTGCATTCACACTCCATCCTGTCCACATGCTGAAGGTGGAAATGGTCATGCAAGAGAAGAGTGGTAAGGTAGCTGGAGGTTACTGTAGCAATTTTGCAGGAGAGAAAAATAAAAAGAAGCTAAAAATAAATACAAAACAAAAGGCCCTATATGGCAACAAGAGGGAGCAGCTGAAGTTAACAACAAAGGTAGCACTGCAGTGGTAGCGAATGCCGCAGGTTGTGCAGGCACCAGTGGTGGTGTTAAGCTGTAGGAAAATAGAAGCAAGAATTCACAGCCCTGTAAACTCGCTTTTGACACTGGAGTTTGGGGTCAGTCGCTGGGTGCTGCTTCCTGAGAGCTCCTGCTCTTGTGCCTGCTGTGAACAGCGGCACACTTGTGGCTGGATTTTAACAATTGTGAAAGAATTTCTGATAAACCTCACTGCAACGGGTGAAGAGGTACTGACCCAACTATTAATTTCAACCAGGAGTTAAGTAGCCTCTAAGGAGGGTTAAAGAAGGAATTCACACCTATAGTTCTGCCCCAGAAATGCAAAGTGCAACTTCCCAGGCTGATCTACAAGATGGTAGCTTTCCTCCAAAGTCCTGTGTGTTGCCCTGCAGCAAGGAGGCCATTCTTGCAGGCGACTCTGTAGGCACAGCAGCCAAGGTGAAGCTGAAAATTCAGGTAGCCACTGCTAAAATAACCTCAGCAAAAAAACCCATTGGCTTTGTAAAGTTTGAGAGAACTTCCAACAGTTAAGAGGGTGAGTAGTACATCCAATGAGCTGAGATGGCCAAGTTATAATTAAATTCTCAGTAAGGTAGATTTCCATGGGGAAGATCTCCCTAAGGTGCACTTCAACTCCCCCAAGCTTCAGGTGCAATCCCTCCCCAAAGCAAAGAGCACAGCACACAAATAATCCCTTCTCATTTGGGTTCTTGCAAACAACTGAACTGTTGTTCATTGTTTCAACCTGTTGAAATCTGGTGAATTTTTACATACTAACTCACTCTTAAGACTAAGCTAAAAATCATGTATTCCATAATAACAGCAATTAAGTTCAGGCAAATTACTATCATCAAGTGGAGACACAGACTAACAACATTAATCACTGCTAGCAGTAAACAGACTTCAGTTACAGAAAAGAAACTCCTTTAACTTATTTCAAGGGCTTGGAAACAATCAAATGGTCAAGACTCCCAACCTCACATGCTGCTGGTGGACAAAAATCTTTACTTACCATTAGCCTCTCAAAAGCTAGGCAGTGGTACGGTGTCCAGCTGAATACCTTTGAATGCAAATTTTATGACTGGAATTCAAAAGGAAAAGGGTAAAAAAAAAAAGTATAGAAGAGAGATGTTGTCACATTGCTTCTGCCCCCAAAGAACTCACTACCAGAGTGCTCCTTTTTGTCTAAGAAGGGATTTCTCGTTGCTTACAAACCCTTGTCCACACCTAACCTTGAAGACTGACCTACAGGTTTGGTAGAAGTCACCTGAAAAGGGATTCTTGGACCAATTCTATACATTGCCTGTTTTAATTCTACGATGTCTAAGCAACAGCACCTTCTCAACCCCTGCACAAAAACTTTGTGCCATTTCTACTTTAAATGTTTAATTAGAGGGGAAAAAAACCCCTTTCTGCTAAAAGGTCTTGCTTATTAAATGAAATGCAGGTAAGGAATTCACTCCTTTAAGAGGAATTCAGCTGAGAAAAACAATGCAATAAAATCCCTCATTAAAAAAAAAGGAAAAAAGTGCACATTTTCCACTGCTTGGTTTGAAGTTCCCAAAGAGGAGACTTTCTGAAAACCTATATAAAGTATCAACCCTTATACTGGACCTCAGATGTGTTTACGCTGCAAAGCTGTTTCGAGTTATCTTGAACTTGGCAGCAGGAATACTGCACTCGTGTTAGCCTGAGTGCCTGAGAGCTGGCGGGTGGCTGGCAGGGGAAGCAGGTACTGCAAGCTCAGCCCGGCGCCCCGAGACAAGTCCCAGCAGCAAGGCTCAGCTTACTCACAAAGCACCAAGCAGTTTGCTCATACCACAGAAAGAAGAAAAGAGGTTATAATTTGCAGCAGCAAGTAACTTTTCAGTTAGAGTGAGCTTTCTTGTTGCTTTAGAAATCTTTTAAGAGGAAAATGCTGCTGTACTCCTAGATGGATTTTGATTTATACGCAACTGCAGCAGTTATTCTGGAGACAAGGCAGTTTTGAGCTACTTTGAAAAAAACTGTGAAAAATAAAAATGCCACAACTAGACATAGAAAGCGAGTTGCTAGTATTAAAACACTCCACTCTTCCCAGTTGCAAGGTCTTCAAGTAGCTCCCTCCAGTATCAGAAGCTGCTGTGTGGATGCATTTGTGAAAGATCCAGTTCTATGGCTTCATGCTGAGCAGAGCTCTGACACCATCTGCGTGCAGGATAAGTTATGTTTGTCAGCATACCGACTACTTCTAGAGAGTTTCAACATGGAAAAAATTAAAACTTCCGCACACAGCTCAAAACACTGCCTCAGATCCTGAAACTCCAGCAAAAAGATGAGCTTTACAGTCTACCATTACTTGCGTGCCAAATGTGTACAAGCAATAAAACTTGTTTTCCTAAAGAGTTTGCAATGTAAGTACACGAGGGAACCAAGAACAGAAAGAAGAGTAAAGCCACTAAATACATATTAGCAATTTCTAAATTTTTTTTAGGCTGCAAAATAGCTGACAGATGGAAATGGGCAAAATCTTATGTCTTGCATCACTTCTGACCAGACAAAACACTGGAAATACATGCAAGACAGAGCTTGCTGTTGCAGTGGTATTAGTGAAAAAAAAAAGTGCTGCCTCCTTCTCCAAGGAAGCAGTGACTTCTTTTAAGGATCATAAGGGATACGAGGTTTAAAACATTTATCAATCTGCATCGTGAAATGTTTACGATATGCCAGCTGCAGACAGAAATTCTAAGGATTTTACATCCTTAACAAAGTAGCAATAAGTCTATATAAGTAGTAATAAGTACTTATATTTTTATATATTATATAAACTATATATATTCTTCAAAGTAAAATAAGTTCATATTTATATAAATAACTAAATAAAAACACCTTTTAGTACCAACATTTCTCACATTATTATGCAATACCAAAGCCACACGCTGTTTCAAACCTGATGTCTCATTACTACATGAAACGGCAATAACAAAAAACCCAACAAACTTAGTTTCAACAAACAAGAAGACAGAAAACCCAAAGATATGCACAATAACTCGAAGTTCAACCCATTTTAGGATTTTTTAAATGATGCACTAGCCTAGTTATGAAACGAAATGCTGGGAGCTTTAATGAACACAGTTCTTCTCACTGCAGACCCATCAGCTGCAGGACTAGCAGCCTGATCTATTTTTCCAACATAAAACCAAAGAAAAAACATCAGGTACTTTGGAAGGAAGCTTGATGCTGTGGAGTGCAGAGTATGTGAGCTGGTGTAAGGGCTGTGATCAAAGGGCTGCCTCGTCACACAGTATCAGTAACAGTTTTGAAAGAGTTATGAAGTCAGAAATCACAGGCTGGGCTGTTTTACTCATCAAGGTTTTATTTGTTGAGAGCCTCGGCTATGAATTTGTATTACAAAAATCTTAACATGAAAAAAACCGCATACTGATAGGTAGGGAGAAATTAGCAACCTATAAGAGTGTGTGTGTATATACATATATATAAGCACTTATATTAGCATCAAAAAAGGACAGGTAGTTATTATCTATCACTAAAGGCTTTCTAGAACATGTATTTCACCATTTTGTCATTAAGAACTTCCCAGTAAAACACTGAACTGACAAATCAATCTACTGTGATTTATTTCAATCTCCATAGTAAAATTATTAATATAATTTAAAGATACTTTGGGAGCAGGTGTAGGAACCAGGATGGTGCTAGTCTTGCATGCAAAATGCTGTTTTAAGAAATAACTATACATGACACTCTTAATTAAGAAAAAAAAAATTTCGAAAAAAACCCCAAACAACAAAAAACTCCAGTCATCCCATAAATTCATTATTATAGAGGGCTGTGATAGTACTACACCACCCTGACCCCAGCTCTCCACACTGCTTGCCATGCTTGCCAAAACTGCTGTGAGCAAGATTTGCAAATATGATAAAAAGAAAATTAAAAAAAAAAAAAAGGAAAAGAAAATCTTAATAATCCAAAGTCATGAAACTAAGCGAGAGGAGAAAAAGTTTTAGCCGCATTCCAGGAATGGTTTGTTTTCAACAAAAGCAGCCCTGCAGAGCCATCTGAGAACTGTCACTTGAGTGCTGGTGGCTGCATCTTCATGTCTGTTAGCTAAACAAGCCAGAGGCTTTTTGGTTTTGTCACCCCATGTTAGTACAGCATATATTTTTCCCCCATGGTTCCAGCCAGGCTATATCTACTGTTGCATTTGAGTATGCTGGCTTCTTGTATTTTATTGGCAGTGCACTTTCCTCCTCTTCATTAGCTCTGCTTATTATTCTTGTGACTCTTTTAAGTAAGCTTTCGTATAAGGAAATATAACTAGCTCTTTTGGTAGCTGTAAAAGCTTCCCAGCAATGGCCCACATTGCTTGTTTTCTGAAATATATTTGAACTTGAGGGTTTACATTTACATTCAGCAGTGGCATACTGTATTTTCAAGAGCTATTCAGCACAGAAGTAAAGCAACTGCAAGCAAACAGCACATCATCACTCTAGGCCTCACCCAGGAGAAACTAATTGCCTACCGCAGACTTTGCTTCCATAGAAAGTTAATTCTGCATTTCTTTTTTTATATTATGCTTTCCAGCCCTGCATCTTAAAAGGAAAGAAAAAAAAAAAAAAAAAAAAAAGATGAGTTTCCTTAAAGCTAAGACAATCCATACATATCTTACTCTCATATCTAAAAAAAACCCCATCCTAAAAAATCCTCCTGGTATTATTAAATCTGAATCTCAGTCTATGTCTCTCCGTTCTCCCTATAACTTTTCTCATTTATGCAGCTAAAGTTTTGCAACAGCCACACGAGCAGACTTCCAATGCTGTGTGAAGATATGACAATACACCTCACAAACAAAGATACGTGAATTCCTACAGTTCATCCCTGGAGAGCTCAAGTTGTAGATATAAACCCCCACAACTTCAATGGCTGGGTAAAAGGATAAACATCCCATGCACCAATGCAGCACATGGGCAAAGTTTAACGTGCAATTTTCAAGGTTGCTGAAGTCATCACCGCCAGTAAAAAGGACTGAAGTTGCAACACATTGTAGCAAGAGTTAACTGCCTTTGAGAGAAACCCTCATTTTTAAGGATTTCAGAAGCTGTTAACAAAAGTACTACTTAATATGAAAGGGAACAACTTCTAAAAGGAGAAAAATGTCATCGCTTGATGCCAAAAATAAGAAGGCAGGAGCAGATAAAAAGGAAGCAGCTGTTTCATGTTTTAAAGTATCATTTAACCGTTCTGTTTTAAATCTTTCCGTCCCCAGCAGAAGATGTCAGTTTGCCTGTTCTGAAAAATCAGCGTGTAATTGCATGTCTCCAAAAGTAATTACATTCAACCGCAAATTTCATCAGATTAACAAATTGATTTACGTTTCATTGTTCAGTTTCAAGTAAACCTCTCGCCTCAGCAAGAGAGATGCAGCAAAAGAGGCTCAAAAGCACCTGCAGTTATATCTAAATAAAGGCAAGGGACATCATTAGCAAACAACTTTGGCATTCCAGTGCTTTCAGAAACAAAAGAAAAAGAACATTTTTGGAACAGAAAGGTCCCAGAGAGCCACAGATGATTATATCTCCGCACCTACATCTATCCCTCATTAAAGGTGCATGAGGCACACTGAGGACCTGGCAGGAAAACTATCAAGATCATCATCCTCAGTACAGTTTCAAGCTGACAATTATTTTATCAAAGCAATAACTAGCTATCTATATGTATTTTGTTCTCTTTGGCCAACAACAAAGCCATTTTTTCCTTTCCCTTTACCCTTACTGAGAGCTTTCATTCAATTAGCCTGTGGCTTTTGATTACAGAACAACATTAATTTAGAGAAAGGCTGGAAACCTCCATGGGCCACGTCCAGTCCTCAGGGATATTTATGCCCTGTATCACATACCCAGTGTTTCCTCCAGAGACAAATCAGGGTATCAGAGTCAGTTAAAGACCCTGCTTTTTAACCGCGGTACAGTTTCTTCACCCTATCCTATCATGTGCATTATCAAAGCCTTTTTAGTTAGGTTGTAAACCTCAAAGAGGTAACCCTAGAGAGCATCACTGCTGGCAACATTCATGTCACTTTAAAGAGGTTGAAAGCTGAAAATAAAAGGTAGGTGGAAGCGTGGGATCCAGCATTCCTCCAGCTCTGTTTTTGAGCTAGGGGTACTGCCTTCCTCACCTGCCAGGAGCTAAGGGTACCCTAAAGCTTTCCTTGGCTGTAGCAAAGTGTCACCCATCATTTAGCTCTGTAAGAAAACAAATGCTTCCTGAACCACATTAAACACCGAATGGCAAGTAAAATTAAAGCTTAATTGAAACTGGTATTAAGATTCATGCTAATGGAGACCACCTGTTTTATGAGTAACATTGCCAATAAAAACCGCAGGACAGGCAAAGAGTATCAGAAGAAGAAATTTAATGCAAAGCTGCTTTAATGAAGGAGATCTCCTTTGAAAAATAAGAACTTGGGAAGACTTCAATATTTGCATACTGCTAGACACGAGAACCATGAAACATTAAGATAACAATGATAAAGATCAGAGTAAGAGCTTTGTCTGAGGACTGTGAAGTCTTTTTAGGAATGTAATTCCTGGCACTTTATGAAATACAGGCTACTATTTCCCACTTAAACAGCTACATTCAGCATAAGAGAAAATGAGCGTGCTTTAATCAGCCGCAGAGCCATTCCTTAGAAGAATCTCAGTCTAGTTTATAATTCATCTCTACTCTGAAATCTAGCTGACACCAGCAGCATATGGCTCCTCGTGAACTTTGCCTACATACTACCACAGGAAATATCTACTGGCTTAAAAAAAAGACACATTTACAACATTACTGCCAGCTCTGCAAAGCCAAATAGATGTGAAGAGAATCTGCTCACTTACATTCCTACATACAATTTCAGTGTATCACTGTAAACCAGTGGGAACTGTTTTAAAGGTCAAAGGCGGCCATTAGTGAACATAATACAATCCCAGAGCAAACACTTTAGTTGCAACGAGAGGCAGAGCAGAAGTCTTCTGATGCATGGGAATAAACAGAGCTTAGGCTGTTCCCTTAGACTAACAACTAAGGAAAGAAGAAAAGGTCATAAAAATGTATCAAAATCAGTAGTCACAGGTCTAATATACAAAGCACCTGAATCCAAGAAAGTGTCATTTCTGAAAGCTTTATTCAGAGCAGAATTGTACTCCCTTATCTATTTGAAATCTTATTCAATCACAGTAGTGCAGCTCTTAACTGGAACACTAAAACGTAGATTTTGCTTCAAAACCTGGACGCAGGCATCCTGGCAATGTCTGTGCCAACAGTAAGACAACAAAAGCAATATAAGGCAGTGATGGGAGGGCCCCAATGAAAGGTAGTTCATTAAAGATACATGAACCAAGAGGTTTGCACGTAACTGTTTACATCTCATTCTTTGGGACCACGCAAACTATGGTTCCTGCACACACAGCAGCAGGCACACTGTGTAACCCACCGATGTGCCAGTGTATACACACAGGTTAGTGACACTCACCCAGGCCCGTCACTGACAGAAAGTGCTGCAAACGAAAGGCTGATTTAATTACAGCACATTTGAGGCTGTCCTCAGTTTTCAGGTATCCCATTTGTTATAGCTTCTGTGCTTGAACTTTTGGCAGCTCCTTGGAAAGCAGCGATCAGTTTCAGGGAGATGAATCGTTTCCACCTTTCGGTTCACCATTCACAAATTCAGCAGATGAACTAGACAGCAATTCAACATTTTGAGTGGGTTCAGAAATATTTTCCTATCATGGTAAACAGCGTATATTGAAATATCAAGAATAGTTATGGCAACACATTATGTGACTGAATTAAGCTATCCACAGTGCATTTGCTTTCCACCTAGAAAGGAATAAAGCTTTAGAAGAGACTGTATAGACCCACAGTCCTGAAATAAATCAGCTGGACGAACCCAAAAAAAAGCTTCAACAGCCCATGCAGAAGTTTGAGAAACTAAAAAATGTAGACGGCAGAGGCAATTTTAGCTATTTTTCCACTACAATCTTCACAAAATCAGAGTGGAAGGCAACAATTTAAGTCACTTAAAAACTTCCCAACAGTTATCAATTACTTCCAGTCCTCAAACAGCGTAAGCTGTCTAATGCCATTGCCACTCTCCACCAAGCAGCATGTGCAGCAATGCTACGTAGTCACGGTGACACTTTTTTGAAGCCCAACATGATGATGAATTGCCAAGCAAACAATACATAGTGAATATCTAGTGAGATTTTGTGAATGGTATATTTTGTATGCAGAAGGCTGCAAAATCCATTCGCCTCTTTTTGTTCCTTGAAGCATTTGGCTCATAATTAACGTTTAAGCACATTCAAATTAAAATACTTCAACCAACGCGAGGGAAAGAGAGGAGGCAATTGCCAGTTAATGATACAATTACAAACTGTGGTTTTTCCTTAATCAGCTCCTAGGCGTCTTACATATACTCAGAACGCAGAGATCAATTCAAAAGGCTTCATTGCGAGGGCTCTGAATCTGGGAGAAGAGAATCTAAAATCAAACGGGATAGAATGGTAATGAAAACAATAGTTTGGGTATGAAAAAGTCAAGAACACAAGTTTGTATTTAGTGTGTGGTAGAAAACACCATCAACACTAATCTGTAATGGAGCAGAAAGCTTACAGCCATTAAAACTGGGCTGAAGTTATTAGCTTTCTTAGCAACTCTTAATTTTCACCCCCTGTGCATTCAGCAGAGTGGCTCACTGTGATCTTCTCCAGGTAAATCCATGCTAGTTTAAACATTGTTAAAAACTGCTGACATTTACACTAGTATCAAAGGGAGTTTCAAATTCTCACCATTTACTGCTTGTCAGCTCCAGAACTGAAGTTTCACCCCTGCATGAGCTGACTTTTGGCTGGATTGCAACCCATGAAGAGAAGTGCTCTGAAAGTTTCTGCATGGAATTTCCTTGCTTCTTAGTGTAATATTGTACAGCTAATTATTTGTATTCTATAGCTCTTCTCTAATCTGAGATGTATTTTGAAAGACTAACAAAGCAAACTTGCAACAAAGTTTAAGAAAACAGAAAAAAATGTGGGGAAAAAGATCACATTACATTTACATGACTACAGAAAAACATCAATCCTAGCAACATGCACTAATACCCTTTTCTAAAGGGTGCACTCTCAGTTTGGTGGAAGATAAAGTGTATTTAGAGCAGCACTTTCCAAGCACAAGAGAGAAAGGTGAACAGCTGTGGTTTGCACAACACTTAAAAGTCACTGTGGCCACACCAGGCAAAGTTTGTTAGCAGAGAGGAGCTGCAAGAAACACAGAATGGAAATAAGACTTTTTCAACAAGACCTTACCTGGGTTTTCAAAAAAGCTTGGCAAGCTAAGGTTTTAAGTGAACTCCACAACGTAGCTTTCATACTCAGAAACCACACAGATAGGAGGTATTAGGAAGCAGAGTGCTGTACTTTGAAGGCTTTCTGTATTTTGCAGCTTTAGTTATTTTACAAAATAATCATTTCAAGTTATTAAAGCAGGCAAGGGAAGACATCCTAAACCAATATACTTAAGGAAAAAAATCCCCAACAACTTGAAGTGGTTTTGAAGAGAGGTGGAGCAAGGGGGGGGAAAAAATGTCAGAATCCATCGCTGGCAGGGACACAGCTATCTCTGACACAAAAGAGCATTTATACTCTCCAAGTCAAGATTTTAACAGGCAAGAAGAGAGGGAAACCAAGACAGATTTAAATCAAGGACTTCAGAACAAAGTTTCTAATATTTAAAAATAATATAAAGTGGACAGTAGAATAATTGCCCTGCAGTAAAGACTGTGCATTTCTAAAGTTTTCCGTTGTAAGATTTTGTATATACGCAAACATTTCTGGTTAGATACATCAACTGTATCTAAGTTGAAAATAAGCCAGGATAAATGAGTGTACCTACAATGATTGCTTACGATAGTCAAACAAACCAACCCCAAAACACCAGCTGGACATGCTCCACTGCACAGGAAAAGACCACACACATGTGTAAGCTGCAAGGTGACATGTGCGCACACACACACAAGGAGAGAACATTTTCCAACAGTCTGGCAGTAGCGAAGTTTCACTGACTTCATCATACTTATATTAAAACCACTCTGACTTCAAAAGGAAAACTGAAACATGTTCTGTAGCTGCAAGAAATTTAATAGTGTAACTGCAATGAGCAAAACTGTGGGATGCAGTCTCTGAGATAAAAAACCCAGTCTGCATCCCAGCCATACTGCAACATGTAGTTTTAATTAATGAGTCAGCTTGCCCTGAGGGACTAAACCCAAGTGCAGTTGGGTTTATTTTATGCAGTGAAATAAGGGACATCACTTAGAAAAAGAAGAGAGGAAATATGGGAAAGGTCGAAGTAAAAACTATTCCTGAGAAGAAACAGCATGAGATAAGTGCTGAAGAAAGCAGTCAGGAAAGCAGAGAGGTCAAGAAGTGAGAAGTCACCCCATGGCTCTATTTTAAAACTTGTAGTGAACCCCAGTCAAGGATTCACTGCTAGGAAGTCTTTGTCCCAAAAATCCACACCATGATTCATCTTCTATTTTACCTTATTGAAGATAAACTTCTACAGAGAGCCAAGACTTTACAAAAAAGGAAAGAAAAACAGAGAAAGCAAATAGGGAAGAGGTACAGAAAGGAGAGGTAGGAACACAGACTGCAATTAAGGGCAATTGAGGGCAGCTCAATCCACCATGGCAGATTGCACAAGACCTGAAAGGACACAGTGACTCCTAGAGACCAGTAATACGTTTTTTACTGACTTTTGCCTAGTTTTTTCCTCTATGGAACCATTACTTTTTGTAATACAATCTCCTACTCATCACCTGCTCTGAAAAACATCATCAGAATGGCAAGGGAAAAGAAATTAGTTAAAGCAGTACACCTGGGTGGTGTGAGAAGCGTAATGTTCAACTGTAGAGTCTTAGCATCCAGTGTGGAAAAGCTTTCATGGGGTATCAAATCTGACAGCTGTTACACCAGATGGTGAATGGACTGCAAGTACAGTGTGATACCAGCCAAAAGCAGATCTATATGGTTACAGGCACCTTATGAAGAAGACAGGACACCCCTCACAAGGGCAGACCTAGCAAATATGGGCCAGGATGAGGATACAGTGAAGTGGGATGGAAAGGTGAGGGATCCAGGGGGTAGTGGCCAGTGGCATGAAGTCTAGTTGGAGGCCAATAGCTAGTGGTGTACCCCAAGAATCAATATTGGGTCTGATGCTATTTAACATCTTCATTAATGATCTGGATGATGAAGCTGTGTACCCCCAGCAAGTTTGCAGATGACATCAAACTGGCAGGAGTGGCTGATTACCAGAGGGTCATGCTGCCATCCATTGGGACCTTGGCAGGCTGGAGAAATGGGCCAACAGGAACCCTGTAAAGTTCAACAAGGGGAAGTGCAAAGTTCTGCCCCTGTGGAGTAATAACCTCAGCACCAGCATGTGCTGGGGGCCACCCAGCTGAGAAACAGCTTGGCAGGAAATGCCCTGGGAGTCCTGGTGAACACCAAATTGAACATGAGCCAGACACATGCCCTTGCTGCAAAGACTGTCAATGGTACTTGCTTACCATGCATGGAGTATTGCCAGCAGGGTGAGGCAGGTGGTCCTTTCTCATCTACTCAGCACTGGCAAGACCACATCTGGAGTACTGGGTCCAGTTCTACACTCTCCAGTACAAGAGAGACATGGACATACAGGATGATTCTATGACAGTGTCCAACAAAGGGCCACAAAGATGATGAAGGGACTTGACCATCTCTGCTGTGAAGGAAGGCTGAGAGAGCTGGGACTGCTCAGCCTGGAGAAAAGAAGGCTCAGGGTACATCTCAATGTATATAAACACCTGAAGGGAAGATGCAAAGAGAACAGAGCCAGGCTCTTGCCAGTGGTGCCCAGTGACAGGACCAGAGGCACTGTGCATAAACACAGGAGGGTCCCTCTGAACACCAAGAAACACTTTTTTACTGTGAGGGTGACCAAGCACTCACACAGGTTGCCCAGGGAGGTTGTCGATTCTCCACCATTGGACATCTTAAAAAACTGCCTGTTCAAGTCCCTTGGCAAGTGGGTCCCTGTTTGAGCAGGATGCTGGAACAGATGACCTCCAGAGGTCCCCCTTCTAACCTCAACCTCTCTGGGATTCTGTGAAGCAGACCACACCGTTTGTTACATTCAGGAATGCAAAATGCAGACAGGTCTCCAACAGTTGTTAATGAATGCAGAAGAAAACTGGTTTTATCTCACACTCAAACGAACAACACTGCTAGGCTCCTGTGAGAAAGGAGGAAAGCATGCATATGCTGAGCTACAAAAATATCTCCAGCAAAAGGACGTGCAGGTGGGCTTCCTGGAGAAGAATGACAAAGCTGCAGCAAAGTAACAAAGAACTGCTATTGCAAACATGAGAAAGGACCGAGACATTAAACATGAAATAGGTATTCAGAGGAAAATGACAGAAAAACATCAATTTGGGGAAAAAAGTTTCTTAGCTATGAACTGAAGAGCAGACTAATAGAAATCATAAGGAACACGTATTCCTGGATATAAAATTGCTGCCAGACTTCTTCACAAAAAGGGTCTCTGAACCAGTAAGAGCTGATGCTATTTTAGACTTTGTTTTGGCAAAGAAATAATTTGACATTAAAAAGAGCTGGTGATATAAAATTACCTTGGATTGAGTGCACACAAGCACATTCATATTAAATTAAGGCTAAAACAACATAAGTGTTGTAAAAGAAACAAAGTTCACACTTTAGCTTTTATTAAAAGTTCACTCTTTAGCTTTTATTAAATAATAAATAAATGTAATTAATTAATTTTAATTTTATTAAATAATTAAATAAATAAAATGAATTAAATGAATAAATAATAACTTAAATAAGACAGTAAAATCAAGTGGACTAAGGAGATAAGGAATGGGAAAGCAGCCATCTAAGTCTATCTCTCAGGTCAAAGATGCAAAACTATTTGAAAGCTGCATCCTCAGAACTAACCCCGAAAAGGACATTAGGAACAATTAAAGGCTCCACGTATTACAAAGAGGAAAGGATTCATTAGCAATGTCTTAGAAGCCAACCAGTAGCACAGAGATAAAAGAACTGCCAAATTTCAAGCTGTGCTAGACCTCAGCAATTGATAAACAAAACAGCAAGAGCCATTTCAGCCATAAGAGTAAAGATGACCAGAAAGGGAAAGGGAAGATCGTATACTGTAAGGATAGGCAAGAAATTAAATTAATCAGCTTCATTCCTAAAACTAATCTGGAGTTTTCATTAATGACAGGGACACTGAACACAGGTGCAAGGCGAAGTGTCTAATGGGAATGAGGTTATAGAAAGATATATAACCAAGGTGGAGACAGAACTCAAATGCTTCAATGTGTTCAAAGTCAGTGAAAGCAGTCAGCGTGCATCCCAGCACTCCAAAAGAAATGGCACATGAAGTAACACCTGTGGTAGCAAGGCTGTTAAACCAATCTACCAGCTGAGCATGGCATTACGGAAAAATTAGAACTCGTATTTAGAGGAGAAGGGAGAATCTAGATATTCATGCTCCCAGGACCTCAACAGTATGCAAAGTTTTGGGACAAGCTTTGAATAAAAGAATTGAAGTAGTAAATTAAAAACTGAAATCAACAAGCAATAGAGTGTACAACAGTAGTCTGTGCTACACCAGCCCACCACCTGACAGGATGCTGTAGCAAGATGGGGTTTGGTCTCTTCTCCCAAGCAACATGCAATAGTACAGAGGATACACACTCAAGCTGCAGCAGGGGAGATTTAGATTGGAAATAAGGAAGAATTTATTCACTGCAATGGTGGTCAAGCACTGGAACAGGTTGCCCAGGGATGTGGTGAAGTCGCCATCCCTGGAAATGTTTAAAAAGGATGTAGATGCGGTGTTTAGGGACATGGTTTAGCGCTGGACTTGGCAGTGCTGGGTTAATGGTTGGACTTGATAATCTTGAAGGTCCTTTCCAACCTAAATGATTCTATGATTCTATTTTATGTATGCAAAAATTATTAATTATATAGACCCAGGCAGCAAAGCTGAGCTAATCAAAATTTCATTATGGATATCAATACACTGGAAATTCCTGGGCAAGATAAAGATGGCAGAGATTATTTCAAGAATCGTAGTGATTAAAGAGGACAGAAGTTGGTTCAAAGATGGCATTTGGACAGACTTTGATATATTTCTTAGTGACACAGGCCCAAAAAGGAAGTGTGCTAACATCACAATCTGCTGACAATGTTCAAGGGGATCATTAATAAAAACATGGAAAAAAGAACCACACAGGAGAACAGCTAGATGACCTTCAGGACTGGCAATATCATCCAGTAACAGCAGTGAGACAACATTTTATGATGCCGTTAGGGACTGAGAAGAACGTTTGCTATCAAGACTGGGATCTCATCAGTTGGAAACCAAGGATGTGAAAGAACAGGGTGTATAGTCCATATTAAAATGAATAAGGACTATTGATTGCTGTGGCTATGACTATGAGCAAACTATAATACTGCCACAAAAGGACCTAGAAAGTTCTATAAAGAAGCTAGAAATACCGCTGTACAAAGCAATGGCGAGACTTGATCTCCATGACCTTATGCATGGCCGCACAAAACTGTACAGGCCAGATTAATACAAGAGAGTGCAGGGGAAAAACAAATGAGGCAACTGAACCTGAAAAACCTGTTTCATAGGACAAGATGATGAGGGTTTGTCTTGCTTAAGCAAACAAATACACACTAAAGGCTGAGAGAGGTTATGACTTGCCCAAATTCATCCAGGGAAAGCAGGAGACCTAGCTGCCAAACAAGAGATGGAGGGGACAGTTAAACTCAATGATAACGCTCGCATAGGAAAAGCTAGCAGAAATTCACTGTAAGCACAGGTAGGGTAGAGACTAGAATAAACACAGGAGAGCTTAAGCGACAGGAGACATCACTGTTCTTAAACATCTACAAAGTCTTAACACAAAGTTCTGTGTCAAAAAATACCAAATAAATACACCAGAGTAAGGTACAGGCCAGCACTGATTATGGAAAGTAGACTATCCGCCAACACAACCTGTAAGTTAAAATGTAATTATTTTTTTTACTCCCATGATTACCAATTTGATAAAAGAGAAGCCTGAATATTTAAAGAAATCACTGACAACTGCCCACCTTTGTACGCAGGACGTTACTTTCTCTCCCAAAAGCAGTACTTATCTTAAATGAAAACAATGAGGCTTACTACTTGCTGCTTGAGTATCCAATGACATAAAGGTTTTACCTTGCAGCTCTTGCAGACTTTCCCATATCTAAAAATTAGGACTTGACAATGAACTAAGACTTTACCAACTTGTAAAATAAGAACTCTCTAGCTGGGAAATGATTACCGAAATGATTACCAGTATTTTAAATGGTATTAAAAAGAACAAAATGCAGTCCAAAGTCAGCTTATCAAATCCACCAACCTGCAATGAACAAGACAAAGTTTCCCAAGTACTTGAAACCCACCACCTTTACCAGAAGGTGACGCACAGACATTTAAAAAATATTCCAGTTTTTTTAAAAAAAAGTTCAGGAAATACCTCAAAAAATAACCCTATAGCTTAAGGACCTTTTCTCCAGGTGGACCTCATTTCCCTGCTCAGTATTATCACACGCATTATGTCTGCTGGAAATGACCCCTACGGTGAGTCTGTGTGACTGATATGTCTGAAGTATCAAGTGAATTAATGCGAAGTTGTGAGCTTTCAGATAATAATTGACTGAGTAAGGGTGAAGATGGAAGAATTCAGGTTCCCACATTTGACCAAGCTTCTTAAAAAAGGTAGAATTTAAATATACAGAGCCTCATTTGAGCTCTGTTCCAGACCCAGAAGTACTTTTGTCCTTCAAAAGGCTCCTGTTATCACTCTCGAGTACACTGCAGCTTGATACTTGACTTAGCCCAGAGCAAGAAGGTGGCCAAGGCTTCTCTGAATTATTAGCTGCAGCAGCAGTTGCAGAGTCTCTGTGATTGCAGCCTGTGATCTATGAGTGTTTTCCTGATCCACCAAGCTTCATCCACTCCTTCTTCAGCACTGGCCTTATCATCACAGTCAGTGTGACTCCCCAGGCAATGTGTGTAACTGACTGCACTGCATTAAGGGAAAGAATGAGCTTCAGCTTATTCTGCAGGTACTACCAGTCTTGGGCAGCACAACGAGAAAGGAGGGTGGTCCTCAGGCTGTGCTTTTTCAGAATAAGATGTAAAAAAGAGACACTGAGAACATTTCCTCTGTTTTCTTATTCCAGGCTTGGTTTTTGGCTGTATCTTTGTTTTCTTCAACATCAATATATACACATTTAAGGTCAGAGACCTCATTAGCACACAGTCCTGTTAATAAGCAAGCATCCCACTTCATTTCACAGCACATTTTTAGATCCACTAGGCTGAGGCAACATCAGAAGATGATGCACCTTCTTGCTCTTAAGCAGGAACATCAAACCTTTTGTCTGCTGCAGGATTATATTGAGACCTGGTTCAGCTGGGACAACACAAAGCACACCTAACTGCCACATTGCTTGAGAAAAAAATACTTTAAATAATTATACACACTTTAACAGTTCCTACCTGTATTTTTATCGGCCACGTGAAATTGCTGACGTAAACGAAGAAAGTGATGTTTGGATTGTTGCGAAAATCAAATTTCTCGTTGGAGAAACTGTCCTTGTATTCTTTTATATTGGTTCTTGAAACAACTGGAATTTCCTCCCCAGCCTGTGTGCCAGCTGTTTTCAAATGTTAAAAAGTAGCAAGAAAAAAATGTTTCAATGCGCATTTTAAATGGCAAACAAAAGGGAAAAGCACCCTGAATTCTAAGGTTATAAAAGTAACTATTCATTCGAACACTACTATTTTAAGTTGCATTGCACTATCAAAATCACTGTATGCCAAAATATTACGTTATAAAAATAAAATCTGCACCTTCAATGTTCCCAGAATACACTATTAAGATGTAAAAACATAGTTCTTTTTAGCATTTTACCTCTGCCCCCAGGCTCAACATTTAAGAATATTACCTAACAAGTTCATAGTTTAAAAAAAAAACACAAATGTTTCCCCAACTAAATTTGCATTTGTCAGAAACTGTTAACTGAAACAAGCTACCAAGCAACTTAGTTTATACTCATTTTACCTGCAAAACTTGTGGACCAAGTAATGTTGAGGTTGAAGTTTTTAGATGCATTGATAAACATGTCCAGGTCTCTGTTTTGCTGGGGCGGGAGGAAAGAACAAAACACAACCCATTTGTAGGACAACCAATTTTAGCGTTTCCTAGCAAATCTTCACTAAAAAAAATATCTTGGCATTTGTTATTTACACGAAGAAAATAAATCAAGAAAAATATTATTTACATTTTCTTTATTCTCCTCCCCAAGTAAAGTGTAATAAAGAATAAAACAAGTCACATGCATTGAATAGAACAGAAGAATTGAGACACAAAGTATGGGGTGAACAATAAGCAAATCTAGAGTAGCTCAGAGGTTGTTCCAACAACTGTAAACAATCAGCTGTGGTTCCTTATGAAATTTTACCACGAAGATTTGAAACTGCATGGCCAAGCTCGGGGCAAAAAGTTCTGGTTGTTTTATGGAACTCGACACACATGCCACATTATGAGGCTACGTCTGGAGATTCACAGAACTGTAACAATTCATTATCTCCATGGCCAAGAGAAGACAAACATAGACCCAAAGGATGAAGTTTAAAGGAAAAGTAGGGAATTTACCTCTTCGGGTGTTGCTACGAAGTTGATGGCTGTGTAATAGCGATCATCCTCTTGAGAAAGGCTGAAGGTAAACTGATAGTCAATGAGAAGAGTATCTGTAAGGAATGAGGAGAGAAAGTTATTCCATGCTTTGAAATAAACTTCTGCAAAGCAAGGCATGATGATGCTGAAGTGTTTCTTGCAACTGAGAGCACAACTAGGAGTCACCACACTGTTATGAATGACACCAACGTAAAAGGGGCAGAAACCCCTCTTTTTAAGTTGAGCCTGAGGGGCAAAAGAGGCAGCTTCAATTTTCCAGGCAACAGACTCCAGACTTAACCTAAATGAATGTTCATACCTACACATTGTAAAAAACATGCCAAGACGTTTTCTTTTTCCATACTGCAATACCTCTGTGTTCTAAAAGAATACCAGAAAAATTTGAGAGGGACAAACTTCCACATATTCTAAGCTTCTGTACAACACGGGACTTTACAGGGAGAATTTCTACAGAGCAGCTGCTTGTTAATGAACCCAACTGCCATCTCACTCTGAAACACATCATGCCCAGACCAGTTTTTGGTCTGCCTGTGTGCCCTCCTATGCTCATGTCTGCCTAGGGCTGGGGTGTCATCTCTCTGTTAATCAACAGTGCACAACCAGTTTCTGAGAGACATCCACCAGTCTCAGTATCCTTTCATTAATCAAAAGTTGATCCTTACTGGTTTGGAAAAGAGAACAAGTACGCGTAATAGTCTCTTCTCCCAAGCAATAAGCAACAGGACAAGAGAAAACACCCTCACATTGTGCCAGAGGAGGTTTAGATTGGATATTAGGAAAAATGTTTTCACCAAAAGGGTTGTCAAAGCACTGGACTGGGTTAACATTTGGACTCGACAATCTTAAAGGTCTTGTCCAACCTAAATGTTTCTACAACTTGTATATATTCTCAAAGCTATCAAGAGATATTCCAAGCAATAATAAATACAAATCTATAGACCAGGTGTTAATTTTTCTCTTATCGCCTCCTGGAGATCACTTGTTGGATAGACACAAGCCAGCCAGCCTTCTGACGTCTACCCACAACTCCTATGAAGCACTAAGAAATTTTCAAGGAAGAAAATCAAGTGAGTGAATCTGTATAGCATGAGGTTGTTCCTGTAAGAGTTGTAAAATTCTGTCTTTTTCCCCTTTTTGCCCACTTAACCACCCCTGCCATTAGCAGCAATGAATTAGGTCATCCTTGCAAAGAGATTCAGGAGAAGCCATTAGTGTCCTTGTTTGGTTAGGCTAGCAGAATTCAAATTTGCTAAACACAGCAGCATGCTCATAATCTCTGTGTTGCACAAAAGTACTACTTGAGACTTGCATCTTTATCTAATTTAAGATTAAATCTATCCATGCCTGCCAGTGTGCTGATTGCTAATATTTGCAAACAGAAGCTGGAGAGTTTCCATTAAGTAATCTGAATCTTGGCAAAGTATCCTCTCAAATTGCATGGGAATCCAACTGTTCATTTCAGAGGAAACATGGAAACTTTGAAACCTTACCCATTCTAACATGGCATGGATTTTTTTTTTTAAAAAACAACAGTATTTTGCACTTACAAAAACTCTGAAGACATGCTTTGGTTTTGACTTATTAGGTATGTATTTTAGAGTATTCTCCAGAAGACCAGAATTCATTTCAAAGTCATGTGAAAAACAAAGTTTGTGCTGAAAGATCCAATCATCAATCATCACACGTACCTTATCAAGAACCGTATTTTCATTCCCTTTAAACAATACTTTTGTGAAGTTGTTTAAAACTATTTTTTAGTCCTTCCCTTAATCCCCTGTATTTTAAACAGATGCTGATGCAACTAAAACTGGTTTTAAATAAGGTGTTTTAAACTTCAAACACATTTTTTATCTCCAAACAAAATCCCTAGAGTACTCACAGTAACACGTTCCTTTAAGTGGATTTCCCTGGTATCTATTTTCGACTTCACACCTAAAAAGAATACATATTTTTTTAAAAAATGGTTATTTTTTTCAGTTCTATTTATTCCCAGGTACTAAAAATCAGAAAACACCACCTGTGCCGATAACAGTACAGAATTAAAAATAAAAAATGCATGTCTGAGCTATACTGGGCTGCTAAAGAAATTCCACAATTCCCACAAGTCAAAGTAGTATCAAGTAAAAAAGAAATATAAAATTCTGGATATTAACCTTTGCAACCACTTTGAATGTATTTATTAGCTCTGCACAATGTACAGAACTGGATTACTACAATCAAAAACTAAAGTTTCCATTTACATTTATGGCTATTCCAGGATCTAGCCCTATAAACATTTACTCATGTAAGCAACACTTGAAAAATAAACCTGGCAATGAAATGATTTGGAATGAAATTATTTCCACTAACATTACACTAAAAGCATTTCTGTTATGTTACAGAGAAACCTCCAGCAAATTTGTTGCTCTGAAACTGCTCCATTAAAATGCTTGAATGTCCAAGACTTATTTCAGATATATTTACACTCCCCCAGAAGAGCATCAGAGCACACAGACAGTAAAAATCTACCAATTAAAATGAAACTATTGAGGGATAAAGCAAAGTGGTATGTACAGTTTGGGGGGCGGGGACATTATTTTTTCACCCCATCCCTTCTGCATGACATTCCCAGTTGAAATGTTCTTAAAAATGGAAATCTTCAGGAAATCAGTTTGTTCATGTTACTCCCCCCAAGGGAAGCACAGTCAGCTGCACCGTCAATGAGTTAGTCAACTGTCAGCAGGAAGAGGTGAGCAGAGACTTCATAAATACAATTATTAACAAATGTAGGGGTTGCATGCTGGTATGTGCATGGCCCTTTGATTTCAAATAACAAAGTCAAATGAACTCACAGTTGACACTCGTCTCCTTTTATTCCCTTGGTGGTGCAGAAACATTTCCCTGTATTTGTGTTGCAGACAGACGCGTGGCCGTTGCACTTGCAAGCTGTTGAGCAGAGGGGGAAAAAAATGCAATGCTGAATGAAGCAAGAGAAACAGATTCGATAGCAATTAAGTCCCTTAGTTGCCAAACTGAGACACATCAACAATTAAAGTGCATATGAAAACCCATTTGGTACTCTTTGGTTTCTTTGTGATACAGAAGGCAGCCAAAAATAGAACCATGTGTCAAAACTGAGTGAGTGCAGCTCCAGGACTGATGTTTTGTATGAAATCATGATCAGACTGTGCCTTTTAGCTTCAACAATTTGTTTAACTTCCTCTCGTTAGACAGCACTAGGGATGTCATAACTGGTAAGAAAATGACAACATTTGAGACAGTTTTGGGCTTGCTAACACATTTCAGTCAAACTCAAAACTCTTTGAGAGAAAACTATTTTTCCAAATCAAGCAAAGCTCATGATGCTTTTAGGGCTTTTTCTAGAAATAAATAGGCTTTTGAGAAAATGGTGTCATTAGCAACAATGTCAGTGTATCTGCAGTGTAAAATGACTGGTGCTAAGAATACCATGCCCATACCGTAAGTGGTTTGGAGCATGTGCCCCAATATACTTTAGAATACCTTTAGCTTGGTCTCATAAGCTGAATGCCACCGAGTCGTGGTTGAAGCAAATCAGCACACCCCTAGACAACACCAGGTTTATGGTATGCCCAAAACCAGGCCAGCTTATATACTCTGAGCTTGCTCGAGATGCAAACCAAGTTATGACATTGGGGAACACACATGAGATTTGCTTCAAAAGAATGTTCCCGATTCAAATTAAAACGCTAATGTTGACACACTTTGAGACCTTTATTCATAAAGAAGTAGAGAAGGTACTTGCAAAAAAAAAAACCAACCAAACCCAAACCAACAAACAACAAAACCAACACAAGCAGTTACCTTTGATATAATGTTCACTATAACTAAAAGAATGGATATAATAACTTTTCCCAGAAGGTAGATGCTTTTTAGAATTTCTACCGATGAATGGGAAGGCGCATTCATCTGGAGCTGTGCATGGAAGAGTGTACAATATAAAACTGGAAAAAGTACACCAAGAGAAGATCCCTCATTTGTGGTCCCTGAGCTTTCTGGAAATAGTATGCTTTAAAAGCTGGTGCCTTGTCATTAAGAAGATATACGTCTTCTCATTAAGATGGCATATGCTACTCAACATACCAGCAGATTCTTAGACATGAAGTCCCCATCCTGAATATCCTTGCCAACCTTGGACCTTATTTTATGAAACCTTTTGATGTCTTCTTTATATTGGCATGTAATGGAAGCTATATTGTATCAGGGACACTTAATTGTGCTTCTCTGATGTGGATGAGTGGTTTCCTAGCAGCAACACGGAACAAAATACGAAGAAGCATAAAGGCCTATTGTGGGAACAAGTAGACTAAATGAAGATTTGACAAAATAATTATATTCTGTGAAGCAAACACCCTTCTTATTAGTGGCAATTTAAAAAAAGAATTTTTAATACTATTGAGAATGTCCTGTACTTCCTTCCTTATGCTTTGCAAAAGGTTAGCAGAATGAAATTTGATCAATATTCAAAATTACCATACATAAAAATTAGGAGAAATTTCAAATTTCATGTTGTTTAGATGCAGATAACAGTATCTTGAGCACCAACATTAATGCTTCCTCATCCTGCCCTTTAGCCACATGCTTATTAAGAAGACTGAACACTCAAATATCTCTATTTAAATCAACCAAATCTATTTATTTGTTCATTTTCCTATCAGCCCCATAACTGGAGATCATTCACTAAAGGACTGGAATATGCACAAAGAGAAATTTTCTCATTGCTTTTCAAACAGCTATGAAGTTTGGAAACAAAGTATTAACAAGACACCCTTGCTGGAGTCTAAAACCAAAAATTCTCCTCCAGTCTGACGCTAGAGCAGAAAGCCAAAATTGTTGAAAATGGCTTTGTGACTGTGAAGCATGGTAACAGTCTGACAACGAACCACCTTACAGCGAGACTCCTTCTTTACAAACCATGGGTCACAGACTCATTCAGAGACGGTCACAGGCCTGGATCATTGCTCCTCTTCCTGCATTTGTACCAGTCTGGCTTCTCAACGGCAACTGCATCACCCACCTGCCCAGCACCTTTTTTCCATGCCAAGTGCTTTAACTGCCTGCCAAGGTGCCCGTGCGGCCCTGGGAGGGGAGAGCAGGCAGGACCACGGCCCCAGCAGCTCATCGTGGGCCACCAGCAAATGCTCCACAGAGGTGTTCAGAAGCACTGCCACAGCAGCAATCTGATTTCAGGCATAATAGTGCCTTCCGTTCTCTTGCAAATAACTTTCTTATCTACCGCTAGCATATTTTCATGTGAAACCTCAATCAGAAAACTCAAAAAAACCTGAATGCAGAGAAAGCACCTTGCAGCTATTTTTACATTTGATGTGCTGCATTTCCTGCCCTTCCCGATTAACAGCTCTCTACATTGGACACTTCCTAAAAGCAACTGCTGAGGAGTAATTTAGCTACCATTTAGTTAATATCTGCCTAGCTCTGCAAACACCAATGCCTATGATGATATGCAAACAATTCTTTCAGAGAAAGAACTGCAGTTTGTCAAAATTTTTTCAACGCCAGCAATATAGCAGTGTTCACCTGCCCTGCTGGCACAGAGCAGCAGGAAAAGGCATCTTATTCCATCCACTCTTCTTATTCTTCACTGGCTTTTGAACCCCAGCGCTACAATTTCCAGCTCTGTATAGCCTTACTTGTTTGAACCACTACTGCTATCAGTGCTGCTCAAACTCCTGTTGGCTCTGCAGAATGGAAAACACCAAACACTAACACTTTTTCCAGCACTGAATATTTGTGATTTTGAGGATATTTATGGTCCCCACACTGCCAAGGTCATTGGGCTAACACTAGATCTGCACAAGGACTCGCACTCGGCACTAAGTGCACAAACACACGGATGTTTCTGTCTCAGGATGGAGTGTACCAACAACCATCTCCAGCACGGATGTGACTGCAGGCTCTATAAACAGTGCGGAACACAACATTACACCTAAACGCACAAAAAGAGTGGAATCAGCGCATCATTAATGGGAAAGGAAGGAGGGACCATGGCTCAGAGAAGGGAAAAAGCAGGAGCTGGCTCTCTGGCTCATCAGCTGGCTCTGTGGCTCATCAGCCAATCCTTATCTGAAGAATTCCCCTCTGGAAACCTTTTCACTGAGCAAAAATTACTAATGGCTGGCAGTCGCTCTGGCTGCATCAGATAGCATTTCCTCTTGCTGTCCCTCTTCCGATCCACCTCGGTCTTTCTGCCCAGCTTCCTGTTTTCCTCATTCTTTCACCTTCACAGTAAATGGCGTTAAATCACAGCAAATTAAAAACCTGGGCCCAAAGCACTTGAGAGCAAAGCACTTTTGACATGAGCTACTGGTTTCATCAGATAATGAATGAATGCTGTTCCACAGCCTCTCAACACATTTTCTGATTTCTTTTTCAGGCATCTGGATGACTTTAGTCTATCATTCATTATCTCAACAACAAACTATTTTTGGACAATCCTCATGCGAAAGAGTCCAAAGTAACTTACCCTCAATTTCCACATGCACAGAAAAGCAACAAATATCAAAAGGCACATTGTGATCCAGTGATTAAACCTGAATGCTCAGAGTAGACTTATGTATTTTTTCAGGCCAATTCAGCCTCAATTTATTCATTCCTGCACTTCAAATTATCTTTACATGAAATGAGTTTACAAGTATCAGTGCTATTTAATCTCTCAGATAATGTTCTGAAATAAAGTGTCAGAGATGCACCTTCTCCTTTGTACCCATGCCGTTGTGCTGTCATAATTTCATATCCCAGCCACTGCAACACCGTTTTTTTTAAGGCAGCCCTGTCCCCATCTGTAATCTTTTCACACCCTTCCTCGAACCTGTCTGCTGGGAGGTTCTTCTTCATAGCCTCAAACGTCACCCACTTGCTCTTGCTTTAGGAAACAGGATGTTCATGCTCCAGCAACTGACTCTTCTCCATCCAAAAGGTCGATGATTGCAGTAAACATACTAAATGACTTTCCAAATATTTTCTACTGGATTGTCACCATACTTGGAAGGAGCAACTCAGTCATCAATGTCCCCTCATTCATCGCCTTCACCTATTTCTTCTGGAATGCCTACAAACCATCCACACTCACTTCATTGAAGTACTGGTACTACTCTGACACTGAACTATGTTATTTCTGTTCTAACCTTTTCCATCACTGTACCTAATTATATCACTCCCCCTAACTATACCCCACTAAAGCTCTTCAGAACATGAAGCACCCTCCCTCACACCTGCATATCACCTATCACAACTGGACTCTGGTTTACAGTGGGTCTCCCCATGCTACAACACTACGAAATACACAGTACTTCAAAATAATGTTGCACGATTCAAGGGCAAAACACCATATCTTACATGTTCCTTTTTCAGTATTACCTGTATTGGTCCTTCAAAAAAGATTTTTTTCCCAGTTTGATAACTGGATCTTGCACAACCAAAAAAGTTATTTGTGACAAAGAGTCCCAAAGCACTATATAAACTTAAAATGCAATTTTAACAGGGATCACCTAATCCTCAACTGAAATCCAGGCAACTCCTCAGTGAAATATGGCAAGCCTTTTAGGAAGCAGACAATTGTAACAATAAACACACAATACATTAAACCAGGGGTCCTCAAACTATGGCCCCCCAAGGTCTTCAATCTGGTCCCTGGTATTTACAGAACCCCCTGCCCCACCCACCCCACCCCCCCCCCCGCCGGGGGTTGGGGGGGGAAACCAAGCAGCCACAGATGACTGCCTGCCACTGCATCCACGCGCCGGCCCCCTGGTTAAAAAGTTTGAGGATCCCTGCATTAAATAAATGTAATAGAAAATGGAATTTAGATAAGCAGAAAATTGTTGAGGACATTGGGATTAACACTATTAATTTTTTTAAAAAAAAAAAACCCAGGATCGTCAAACACTAAAATGCACACATTTTTCACTGTGGTCATTTAAAGTTTACAGAGGTAAAAAAAAAATCATCTTTATCTTTAGCAATAAAAGTCAAAGAATTTCATCAAGCAGTTTCTCTATATTAAATCTGGAAAAACAAGGATGGTGCCTTGCTTACAGGAAAGAAAAAAAATGTATTATCAGGATGTAATTTCAGTTAAGATAGCAAAGGAATGAGTAAGAAGTGAAAAACATCAGAGACTTCAACGCAGGAAGTCTTAAGGCATCACTTACGCTGACATGTTCCTCCATTAGTAGGATCACCGTAGTAGCCTGAGATGCAAGTTTCACAGTGTTTGCCAGTTGTCAGGTTTTCACACTTCTCACAGATGCTTTCATTTACACACTTACTGTGCCCATTACACTGGCAGGCTGAAGAAAACAGAAAAGGACAAGTATTTATGCTCAAATATAGCACTTCACATAGAGCCTCAGAAGCCTGTGTTCCGCAGAGGCTGAATGAAACCATTTCATGCACCTTCCAAAGAGGTTCTCACAGTCCTGCTAGTGGTACATGAACTTAAAGGGGGTGTGTATCAAAAATGTGAAATTTAAAGCAACACATGGAAACCGAATTCCAAAACATTACATGCATATTAGACAGGACTGGATGCAACTGGTGGGATGGATTTACAGGGAGGAATAGGAAAGAAATGGTTTAGCAGCAGTCCGAGTAATTTTATTCTATATGTTTGGTGTCAAAAACATTACTTCAGAGTCACTGAGTGTTACTAACAGTTAAATGAACCTTCAAAGAAAGAACTGCCTTTCTTTCAAGCAACCCTAAAATGAATAAACAAACAAAAGTTAAAAACTTAGCAAAGGTTCAGATAGAAAGGGAAAATTTCACTGGAGTAAATAATGCATAGGTAAGTCTTCAGACAGCAAACCTCTGCGGATACCCACATAACTCTTTCCATCTCAAAACGTGTTATTTATTGTCTTCCAAGGCCTTTTCCTCCCTCCGTTAACAGGAGGGAACACAGACATCACCACAGTCTTAAAAAGTCTCTCCCCTTGCATTTAACTGTTGCTACAGCTGAAACATTTGAACAATTCCATGTTGCTCATTTACCTGGACACTGGATAAAGGACCAGTTATAGTTATTCTCCACCGGACACATGCTGACATTAAGGACGGGCTCCAAGCTGTGTTTCCCCATTGCAGATGGGGTTGGCATCTTGACTGGACCTCTGTAAGAGCCCTCGATGCACTTCCCCTTGCCGGTGTTGCTCGGATCTGTGCACCACCCACATCCGGGCTGCTCCAAACAGTGAGCACACGTACAGTAGCCTGAACAGTTTTCAGCTATAAAAAAAAAAGACCCAAACATCAAATTGTAGATTAAATCACTGTCCCAAAACATGGGAAACAGCAAACACAGAAAGGCTTGTACACCTTTTCTAACCTTAAGTATTTATCTCACCAGATCTGTAAATATTTATTCTGATAGTCACGTAACACATAGATATTATTTCCTATCAGCCTACTTATTCTAGAATCTAAGACAGCTATAACAAAGGTTGCATTAATCAGTAAGCATTGTTTCATAACTCACAATACACATGTAAGATTTTTCTAACCATTACGCATCACCCACTAAAATCAGACATTAACTTTCCCAACTACAAAATATCTCCAACTGATTTACAACAGATCATATGATAAAATGAGCCACCCAGAAGCAAAGGATAAAAACCAGTTTGTTCGCTCGCTTTTGAGTCTCTTCTTACCACATGTTAGAATATCACACACCACTATTTCAAGCATTTATCTGAGTCAAAAAGCATAGAATACAAATCTAGAATAAAATGAGTCTTCTTAGGATGCTCACAGTGCCACATGCAGATCCCCTGGCCCCAGAAATCAGCTAAATCAGGGGGGAAAAAAACCCAAAATACTATCGCCATGCTTTAACTGTTCCTTTCTCAAATGGGACCCTATTTCAGGGGTGACAAACACTTTACATACAGGAAAGTTCTTCCATTCCTTTCTGCATACCATCTTAAAAAATATTTTGTAGATTCTTGATGTTACAAGACGAGCAGACTTTCTATCTTGATGTTTTACCATGACAATATTTGCCTTTTTAAAAAAAAAAAAAAAACACAACACCCAAAAGTAGTAGAAAAATATTGTTTCCCATTATTTCAGCCTACTCATCTCCTGCCTGATGCTTCCTCCAACTTTTGACCTCTGGCAGTATGGGAAGTTCACACTCATGTTTGACTATTACCTGAAACTCATTTCCTCCATGTCTTATTCTGCAACACCTGCAGCCACTCAGGCTTATTATCATCAGCTTCTGAAAGTTCCTAGAGCAACTGCAGCAACTCAAACTGCCCACCTTCCCTCCTGGGGAAAATATGCACTCCTCCCCCTCTGCTACCCCAAGAGCCCTGGCCTTCCCAACTCCCCTGTCCACACTTGGCTCCTAAAGAATTCAACATTAATAAAAATAATTTCTAAAACTGTTTGATGACTTTTTAAATTTCTAGAGTATTTCAACCCATTCTGAAAACAAAAAGTAATATTCCAAAGCACCATAAATCTTTTGCAGTTTGCTCACATCTACCTAAATGGGGGAAAAAAAAATACCACTTATTCAAAATAAGTTAGAAATGCCTACTGTGGGCTACATGCAGACAATACTTCAGAATAAAACAGCCTATCAAATCCAAATTACGGTTTACACAAGACAATCTAATATTAAATTACATTGCTCCATATGTGAATAAAAGAGATATAAAAGAGAGGCAAAAAGAAGTTAATCACATGAAATTATGTAACAATTAACTTGAAGGATAGGAATTCAAATAACGAAACAAGTACTTCTCTGTTGCAAAAAAAAGTGGAGATTTCATCATCTCACTTGAAAGCCTTCACTATCTGCCATTTAGCTTAATTGATAGTTCCCGTAACTGGGACCTAATTCTGTTTAATGCTTTACGTGATGCAGGACCGAACTGCAGACACGGGGGTCAGGTACTTGTTACCTTTGTCCAGAAGATATTCAGTATAGCTGATGCACAGTTTGATGCCTTATCGTAGCGAATGTCAGCAACTACAAGATTCCAGCCCACACGTCAAGATGCAGAAGCAATTACTCACGTGGACAACTGCTCATGGTGTACCACTCCATGCACTGCCCGTAGGGGAAGGAGGCCACATAAGCATTGGAGTCCACACACTGTTTCATGTTGCTGCACCACATGCATTCAGAGCTGCCACTCGTGCACTCCCCACACATGGTCCGCAGGGCGCAGGGCGTGCGGCACTGCTTGGCGCTGTGGTTAGCTGTGGGCAGGAGGACAAGAGTCAACTTTCTTCCAGAAAGAAATACGTATGAGCCGAAAGACAGAAGACAAAAAGCCCTGTCTATTATTCAGGCTGAAAAACAGTTCAATATCACAGACCTGAAACACTTCATTTGTGGTGTGGTGGTGCTGGATGGAGCTGGAGATATCTTACATAAACGTGAATGAGAAATGCAGTAAGTATTGCAAAAAAACCTCTCTTACTATGTTTCCTCCACGAGCGTTAAAGCTTTTTAAGGTGGACAGAAAACAATTTAAATGGTGTTATGAATGTGGTCATTATCGCTCTGTAGGTCTGTTGATGCATTCCTTAGCTATCCTCCCAAGCAAAGTGTTGGGAAGAAACCTCATGTTTTGTGTTTTAGTCATATTTATATGTTATATAAAACACTGGGATGTGTTTTAAGTTATTTCATCAGTTCCATACATAAAATGAGTACTGAAAGCAGAACTAACTCAGAAGTTCCTGGTGCAGGCCAAGACTTTACCATCTATTTCTAGTGTCTGTTATCAGACCATAAAAAAACAAATTAAAGCTTAAACCAATTCAAAGTGCTGAAGTTAAAATATTTAAAATTTTGAGTTGAAGTTCCACATTCAGGATATGTATCCTGCACTTACACAAAGAATGATTTCAAGTGGTGTAGCTTACTTAGAAATTTTATGTAATCAGCCAACTTTCTTAAAACTTAAAGAGGCACTAATTGGTATTCAGAAATAATCAGCTATAATAGAAAGTTAACAGACCAAGCCATTTCAAAAGATACGCAGTTCCAACAAAGCTAGAAGACTTTTCCCAAAAGCAAATAGCTTCTTTTTCAAAGTTCTCATATCTCTAAAGTGTCTTGCCCAATTAATTTCAAACTTTGATAAAATCCTCCTCTGGCTACGGAACAGGGGAGGGGAGAAAAGGGAGTTCAATTGGAAAGTAGCTTTTATTTTATTTTTTTTTAAATGAGAGATTGCTTCATACCATAATTAACCTAAATGTCACATTCAGGTATGCAATTTAGAGAAAAATAATTAAACTATAATGTACTTCAAGCATGTTACAGTTAACAGTGTAAATGTAGAGCTATTCTTGAAAAGTCCGATTCCTGCATGAAACTCCTACACAAGACACTTTCAGAACTACTTTTCTTTGGCAAAGTCGTGACACAGCTAGTTGTAAATTTAATGAACGGGATCCTCTTTACTCTCTAAGAAACCATAGAATCACAGCACAGTTTGGGTTGGAAGGGACCATGAAGATGATCTAGTTGCACCCCCTGCCACGGGCAGGGACACCTTCCACCAGCCCAGGTTGCTCCAAGCCCTGTCCAGCCTGGCCTGGGACACTGCCAGGGATGGGGCATCCACAGCTGCTCTGGGCAGCCTGTGCCAGTATCTTGCCACATTTACAGTAAATACAAAAATATAAAAATACAAATGCTCATCAGTCAGCCTGCTGCCCATGAGACACACAAGTCAGATATTGTTACCTGGCCTTTCACAGACACTGCCATTGACTTCATTGATACATGTTGCTGCCTTCAGTCCCTGCTGGAAAGGCTCAGCTAAATAACCACAAAATCCAGCATCGCTTGGTTCATCTGGCAGCCACTGGAGGAGGGTGTTGGTGAAGGGAGACATGTCTTCCCAGCACCAATACGACACATTGATTTTCCTCAGTCCAACCCATGGAGTCAAAGATTTGGGCTAGAAATAAAGGAAAATGGTAGATATAATACCCAGTTTTATTACCTTAGGCATTAAAAGAAAACACACATCATCATATAACGCTCGTAGCAACTTTGCCAGGTTACGTGTTGCAAAAACATAGTAAGGAAAATACGTGTTTCTCAGTGCTACCAGAATTAAATGCCACAGAGATAGAGAAACCCTTCAGAAAACACCAATTTTTATTTTATTTTTTTTTCAAACTACATTTCTAGTTTCCTAAACCAAGAGAACAAGTCAAACATTCACACTGGCTGACAATGAAATTAACTGCAAGTTGCTTTTTATATGTTTGCGACTCCTACAAATGCATAGACACAGGAAAAAAAAATCTGGATCTACAGTTTAACATGAGAATGAAAACTAGCAGTGCCCTCTACAATTTAAATGATACAATCCACTTACCTACTACTATACAGTCTGACTAGGAGACTTCTACTACTGAAGAGTGTGTGTATATACAGACAGGTAGAGACACAGAGCAGGTCAAATCTAAATTAGTATCGTTGGCAATAAAATTCTCAATATCAAGAACCCATAACAAATATTTCTACTGGCCATTTATTTTTTTATACATTTTTATTCCGGGGAGAGGCTTTTTAACTGTCTTAGTACAACATTTTATTTTACTGTTAAAACCTTTTCTCCATCAAAGCACTTTGGTGGCACAGCTGTCCTGGGAAGGCTTTAGACAACACGTCTTCCCTTACTGCTATATATAACCATCACCTACTTCAAACTGATTTTATGCACCCTTAAACCTTAGAGCTGCAACTTTTAACAGCAACAGGGTTACACAGCATTACGTGCCAACACCAACACATTTTCTTATTATTAAAAAACACCTATACACAGCTTATTTAAAAAAGGACCAACTGTAAAGTACAGCCTCCCCCAACACAGCAGCAGCGTGCCACTGAATGGCAGAAGTTCAAGTACCAGACACAGCTTGGCTTTTTAGTGAAGGTATTTTCCCACATTATAAGAACTCAATACTAATATCCACTAAAAAGGGTTAACAATCTCTTTAGATTTCTAAAGCTTACTTTTTAAAGGACACTATCGGTGAAATAAAAGCCATAAATTAACAATTTTTTTCTCCCCAGTGTCAGGGTTTAAACACTATCAGGAAAGGGTTGCCATGTGGCTTTAGGAATTTACACTGCACTTAACTACTGGGATATCCAGCAACACCTGGAGGTGTTAGACCATGTACTTTTACAATATCACAGGCTTGGCTTCCACTCTTTACAAAAGATTTAACAAACAATCTTGCTTGAACTGCACTTTACCTTTTCTTAGCTAAATTGAATCCCCTCTAAAACACTGTAATTGTTAAAATGGCATTTCAAAATTACAAAGGGAATCAAAGCAGGAATGTTCTCATTTCAACAGGGAAATACGTCTCTCTAGTACTGAAGTACATTCTTCTCTTGAAAAGCAGCAATCCTACTGCCTCCAATCTAATTTTTCCTATATAAAACTCCTCTTGATTGCCAGCCCTGCCCACAGTGGCCTCTGGGACCCAAGAAGAGTTACTCCAATGTGCCATCAAGCCACGGTAGCTCTGCTGCCTAAACTAGGATTTCAGCAAAGCTGCACAACATCTTTTTCTTTGTTAGGGCTTTAGCACCACCTACACAACCTGCCCTGAATACCTCTGCACTTCTGCCAGGGACTGGGAAAAAATATATATTTATTTTATTGATGCATGAAGAGGGACAGATTCCAATTCACTTCTCACTGGCTCTGACAGAAAAGCACCTGCCACTAGATCAAACATAAATAACTCCAAATAAGCCAAGCAGCTCTGAGGAGCAAAAAGCCGACATTTTAAACAGCCACTTTCCTGAACAGAAAAAATAACTTTAAATGCTTTATATTAAACAACTCCGGTGCCCCAAAGGGACCTTTATTTATAAAATATTGTGTACAAGTCACGAGAGGACTCCTGATGCAGTCATGTATCCCACAAGAGAAATCATGTGGGATTTCATTATAGGAAGCGATAGCTTTGAGGCACCGTGTATGTTTATATTTATCTTTCCCATTTACATTCTCTACAATTTCAGTTCAAAAGCACCCATCGGGTATGCTGAATTTCAAAAGAAAAATCAGTCCTTTTCAGTTAAGAGGCATGTCTATTCTGTACAAAGCATACAATACCACAGCAAGGACTTTTCCACAGTCAGAGCTTAATTACTCAGGGGACATAAAAGAGAAGCACTCACCGAAGACTGCATCTTCTGCAGCTCCTTTAGAACAAATTCTACCTTTTTCTGGGTCGTGAGAGAAGCCAGCAATGCACCGTTGGATCTGCAGGACAGTTTGGCATGATCATAGTTCTCCTTTGCGTTTGTAATTTTCAAGCAGGAGTTCCCTACCAAATGCCAGTTTGTTCCACAGATATTTTCTGGGAGGGGAAAAAAGAAAATAAACCCAGATATGTAAGCAACCTTCACAATGTTCAAAGAGGTGAAAGAACCTTTTCACCAAAATAAAACCTACTGTCCCATCCCAAACCAGCATGACTTACTGGCAGGCTCAGAAGTATCTATGTACAAAATACTGGAGGAATAGGAAAGCTGTTTAGGGGAGCTGAAGCGCATCATCAGCATTTAGTTAACTGCACTAGGTAGTCAAAGCACTTATTACATGGAATAGTAAAATTACTGTAGAAGAATGAGAAATGGAAAGTAAATTACTATCTTGCTGATGGCTTAGAGTAGGGGTCCTTAAACTTTTTAAACGGGGGGCCGGTGCGCGGATGAAGTGGCAGGCAGTCATCTGTGGCTGCTTGGTTCCCCCCCCAAACCCCGGCGGGGGGTGGGGGGGTGGCGCGGGGGGGTTCTGTAAATACCGGGGGCTGGATTGAGGACCCTGAGGGGCCGTAGTTTGAGGACCCCTGGCTTAAAGCCACTTATTCAACAACAGTTGTTAGGATACCTTTCGACAGAAGAGGCTGGTTGGGCTAATCCCACTCACAGTACCAAACTTCCAGGATTAAACCCTGTTTTATCTTGAGAACAGCCATGCCCACTACTGAAGAACTCTTTATATTCTGTGGTTAATTATTTCCCTCAAAACAACCCCACCACCAATGGGCATTTTCAGTGTGAATTTCTGCACAGCTGATGTCTAGCTCCAACGTCTTGGTTCAGATTTATCTAACAGATTGAGAAGCTCTCAAGTGTTAAATTTTTAGATAGGCTTTTTACACATATGGTCAAGTCACCCTCTTTTCTACAACAAATTAAACAGACCAAGCTCTTTATCTATCTCATTAAAAGAAGTTTTTCTCACTCTCATGGCTCTTCTCCAAAGTCTCTTAATTTTTCCACTCTTCCAGACTAGCAAACGCCAGACTTGGACACATCCAGACCTATCAGAGTTATTAGGGGAAGACTTTCCATACCTATTAAAAGGTCGTCTCTGGGTTGCTTTTTTCCCCTTTCTCTATATTTTATTAACTGCAAATGTTAATCACTGAAGATGCTATATTTCTCTCCCAGTCACTGGGAAAAAAAGTTGCTGCAGGGGGACTAATAATCAACTCCTATGAGCTCCCACTGGAAACACTAATAAGAGAATTTTCCTTACACACTTCACGTGTTATTTGCCTAATTTGTCCAGTATGTGCCATTACACTTTTGCACAATTCTAGTTTCTAAAATTAAATAGCATGCATTATTAAATCTAATATCTTGCAGAAACCTATTATAGCAACAGTATTGCTTTTATCAAATGGAGAGAGCGCCTAATAATTATACAAATGATCATACTCCTCTTCAGACAATCAGGATTGAAAAATACCTCATCAGACTTTTTGAATTTACTAGAAAAAGTTTTATACCAAAGCCGGGATGATTAAACAACATTATTTATTCCATTTTAGCACTAAAAGATTACAGATTTGGGGGTTAAAAACCAAAACCAAACAAAAAAATCCCCACAACTTTTGGACTGGGTGAATTTCTTTCCTTTTTTTTTTTATTTGCACAAATATAACCAACACCCACCTGGTAAAGCAATGCACTCCTGATTCCTAGGTTCCCACTGACAGTTTTGATCCATGGCACAGCTTTTGCAACTTGTCTTTTTGTTACAGTAATAAGCAGGGTTATCCTTAGGACAGTTGTCATACAGAGTAACAGGAACCTAAAATAAATAGCACAGATTAGGTTTTTTCCCATCCACCCAATGTCGGTTTGTAAGAGCAATGCCTATCACACTAAACTCCACAGTTCAGACCTACAAAACAACTGATAAATTCAAAATCTGTGACACTAAACATAGCTTGCACTGTATATTCAAGGTACTCCCCCAAGCCACCATCTGACACATTTTCCTTACTAGAGCTTTTACAAAAGGTTTTTTTCTAGGGAAGGCCCTATTGGGAACAAACCCAAATGGCTATGTGCCTTACTGAATAATCACACCATCAGGAAACCTCCACCTCTTCCTCTGCCCATAGCCATCCTCATAACTTAAGTGGAGAGTCCCATGAAAAGCCCTTGGACAAACTTGAAAAAAAATATTCAAGCATGTTAGCAGTTTAGAGCTAGACATGCACTGGAAATAATGAAACAACTAGGGTCAATAATAGTGACAGATGAAGCCATCTGGACATTTGCTATTTCAAAGACTAAATTTAAACTACAGAAGTATTAGAGAGACTTTACCTGTTCCTCTGTGCAGTTGTTATGTATTGAGATACACTGGTCAGTGCACCATTGACAGTTGTTTGTATTTGCTGTACAGCTATAGCAGTCTGTAATCTGATCACATTTTTCATTGTCTACAGCTATTAAAGAAAAAAACCTGCATGACCAAAAACAGGCATTTCCTGACAGAGCTCTAAGAACTTGATTATATATAGCAAAAGATACAACCAAACAGTAGGGCCTGTAGATTTTCCGTTATCAACTACTTAGTGAATCAGATATTTTCACGGGATTGAACTGATAGAAAATTGCATTCATTTGCAGCATCAATCATTTTTAGTGCCCAAGGAGCCATAAAACACACCACCAGAAAATGCACCAAGACATAGAAGCGCATGAACTAAGACAAGACGCATGTTCAGTCAATGCCCATGCAAATGATGCTAGAGGACATTTCACAAGGACAGTGAACTTCTCCCACTGCAGGCCCATTTCACTGCAAGCCTGGCCTTCAATTACGTGCAGCATTTTCATGCAAAGCTTCAACTTTCCACTTCATCTTTCCAATTGCTTATCGCCTGTGTTTTGTGAAAATTTATTGTACATTCAGAGCCCATCAAAGCAATGTCCCTTTACATCAATTTCTATTAAATAATTAAAGGCTGCCATCTATTACAGAATCAAAGTTCGCATAATTCAATTCAGAGCAACGAATACATCAGGATAAAGCATTGAAAAGTTGTTTAAAAATTATCGTAAGGGAGAACACAGGAATCAGACCTCAAATGTTTTTTTTGTATGCCCCTATCCATATAATACCATAGAAGGAAAAATAAAGTAACTTTTCTTAAAACACTATTCCTGCTGTCTCTCTCGAAGAGCACAGTATAACGCTGCAGGACCCCAATCCCACTCCCTTGCCCTGCAGTGCTCATCAGCAAATTGCCGGCTCTCAAAAGGTCAGTTCTTGGAGTAAACATCTACAGAGCAATGGTCCAGACCTGATTCCTGACTGATGGGGTCTCTTTGGGATAGGAAAGTAAGTACAAGCTGTATAGCAGCAAAAAAAAAAATCTAATGAGCAAGCAGCTTCAGGGGGAGTGAGAGATGAAAACGTCTCCACGTGGCTGCAGCCACTTGGTCAGAGGAAGGTCTCCCAGGACACGTGTGGAAGCACAGCTACAGCCCCCCACCTTTAACTTGATCTGGTAATGGCAAGACAGAATGTGGAAAAGAAAAAGACCCTACATGCCTTTTGGAAAGGGAAATGGAAAGAATGTGACACATACCTGGCTTAGGAGGACAATCTTCAAATATCTTTTGCTGCTGCTTCTCTGTCGCCATTTCCCAGGGGACGCAGCGAGAAGAGGCAGTAGCCCACACGCATCTGATGCCAGGACCCGCTCGCAAGCAGGCCGTTTCATTGTCAAAAGCTTCACATCTCTCGGGTGTGTACTTCAGTATGTCACTGAGGAGGAGGCTGTTGAAGCCTCCAAATACATACATAGTGCTAGACAAAATGGAAGTGAACAGGTAAAAACTTGCACCTGTGTTTATAGACCACACACTGCTCCAGGTCAAAATGATTTAAGATGTGAGCAAAGTGTTTTATTACATTCCAGCATGTATAAATCCAAAGAAATAGCTCTTGGTTAAGGAAGGCACTAAAGAAAAGGTCAGTCAAGTTCCACCATTTCAAAGAAGCCAGAAAGTCTCAACACATGGGTGTTGAGAAGAATCAAACCTATCCAAGGTCATATACTGACCTTCAGCTTCAGCCAGAACGCTGGTGACACCTATCAACATGACTGTACATGAAATGCTGCAGAAATGCGGGTCCTCCTGTAAAGGACAGCGGCAAGAGAAGGAGGAAGGCTAAAAATTGGGGAGACGGTATCACAGCATTAAACCAGTGTTCAGAAACTACAACAAAACAATTCAGTGTTGTCACATCTTGCTACGCTGCTGTGAAAAAAACACTTATTTCCATGGCTTTTAGCAAATGAGCAGTCATTGTCAACCTAAAGAAATAAAAAACAAACAAAAAAACCAAACCCCAAAACAAAATAATAGTTTTTGCAGGTGGAAGGTGGTTTTTTTAAACCTTCTTCAGTATCGCAACTGCTTCAGGCAAAACATCAAATTTCATTACTTGCACAAAAATGTCACCCAAAAACCCCTGTGCATCCATGTTTGTAAATGTGCATTTTAAAAGACAGTGAAGAAGAGTCAATGCAACTGAAAATAAAAGTTCTGGCTGAATATTTTTAATACGATTTTCATCCTATTTAAAGATGAAAAGAAGAACTAATGCACACTTAGGCGTCCTTCATGGAAGCAAACGCATGGCTGGTATTCAGTAGACACTGAAACAAGTAGGTGGTGAGTGAGTTTAAGAGACGAAAAGAATATCTAGAAGCACACCTTCCTTTTCAAGGCACTGACAGTTATCTGCCTGGCTTAAACTGAGCTTTAAATAATGTTACTGATTTACAGAAAGTATCCTCGGAGGATAAAGGAATCAGAATGAAAGACTTGTAAGGAATATAATTTCTCAAACTTGGTTCCGCAGACTCAACTACAACAACAGATATTCACCTGAAAGCACAGTCATTCATACAGTGATGTAATGCTTCACACCAGGAATCTCACCTATCACCTCACCTGAATAATATACATTGTGTGACTGGGAAAGAGCAGCCACACAGGATCAGCTATGTAAACTGGAACATGGACAGAGAAACCATGACGGAAAGTATGGTTTGGAGAAATACAGATATACATATATACAAAAGGAAAAGGAATAGAAATATCAAAAAATCAATTCTTTTAAAGAAGTGAGCTGAGAAAGTTTAGTTGAGGGAAGAAAGGCTAACAGGAGCAGGTGGATACTGAAGACATTACAAAAAAGTGAAGATCTGAGAACTGTGAGAGTTTTGCAACTGATCCTCAACCCTCTGGTCTCAGTGTTAGTGATATACATGTATACATTTATTGAAATATGAAAAATGCCAACACTCCCCGGCATATTTGTGACCTTACCTGTTGTACAGCACAGCAGAATGTCCAAACCTGTTCACGTCGTGATGGAGACCCGGGCGAGGAAGAACAGACCACCGATCACAAGCTAAGATTAAGAAAAGATCATTTCAGAAAAGTTTGTCTAGTCTAATTAATAACTCAACTTACAGAGTACATTTCTTCCTGAAATATCCCACAGTACTTGGGATCTTCTGCCCCTGGGTCACACCAGCCCCCAGCAGCTGCGGGCTGGGGGCAGGGGGCTGGGAACTGCCCGGCGGGACAGGGCCCGGGGGGGCTGGGCGGCAGCGGCTGGGCATGAGCCCCCAGCGTGCCCAGGTGGCCCAGGAGGCCAGCAGCATCCCGGCCGGTGTCCCAAACGGTGTGGCCGGCAGGGCCGGGGCAGCGCCCGTCCCCCTGCCCTGGGCACTGGTGGGGCCGCCCCGCGGGGCCTGGGCTCAGCGTTGGGCCCCTCACGGCCAGACAGACACTGAGGGGCTGGAGCGTGTCCAGAGCCGGGCAGGGGCTGGGGCAGGGGCTGGGGCACCAGCCTGGGGGGGCGGGGGGGGTCAGCCTGGAGAGAAGGGGGCTGGGGGGGACCCGGTGGCTCTGCAACGGCCTGGCAGGAGGCTGTAGCCAGGGGGGGTCGGTCCCTGCTCCCCAGGAACCAGCGACAGGACGAGAGCAAACGGCCTCACGTTGCGCCAGGGGAGGGTGAGATTGGGTGTGAGGGAGCATTCTGCACCGAGAGGGCTGGCAGGCGCTGGCACAGGCTGCCCGGGGACGGGGGTGTCATCATCCCTGGGGGTGTTCAAAAACCATGTGGCTGTAGTGCCTGGGGACATGGTTCAGTGGTGGCCTTGGCAGTGCTGGTTAATGGTTGGACTAGATGATTAACTTTAAGGTCTTTTCCAACCTAAACAATTCTATGATTCTGCTTTAAGAACTGTATAGAGAGGCCATTCAACCCACTACCAAATGCAAATCTTGAGTGAAACAGGTCAGTTTACACAAGCATTGCTTTATCTTCTTCTGCAATGCAAGAGTTAGCCTTTATGCCAGCTGCCACGATGTGACAGGGAACGGAGGAATTTAACAGCTCTGCTCTATCATCTAAATAGTTCATTAAAACAGTAAAGTTTCATGACATTGCATTTGGAAGGGGTTATTAGTTTTTTGGCAATCCCATGTAATTAAATGGCGGTGGCTTTAGTTGCTTTTTCTCCTTTACCAGTGGAATTTTTCACTGTGTAACAAGTTCAGGTTTTATCTGTTTATGTGTGAATTACTTGCAGTTTTGCCCCAAACTAGTATCTCTGAGAACAGAAACTTATCTTCGCTCCCCGCCCCCCATTGCAATTATGTTCCTAGAGGGTAGATATCCACACTTTTAGAAATATTTTTCACTCATCATAGCTTAAGGATTTGTGGTTGTTTTTCTCCTTTAATATAATGTGAGATTATTCCATCTTTTTCTATTAGCATAACATTTATAAGTTCTGCTTCATTTTTTACTCTGTTTCTCAGGTAATTTCTTCCTTTAGGCACCATGAAAAAACCCAACCAAAGAAACATATAACCCACTGAGCAATCGAAGGAACAAAAGCAGGAAAAGTTAGTCCAATTCATATCACTTAAACTTTGTAAAGTAAATGGGATCACCTTGGGGGTTAACCAGAGGCAGATGCATGCAATTTAAGCAATTCAGGTAGAAAAGTCAATCTGCTGTAAAAATCTACAGAGCCCTCAGATACACAAAGATTCTTTAATACAAGATAAAACTGTTGGGCCATGGACTTAACCTCTGAAAAACAAAGCCCACAAACCCAAACTAGTACGCAGATAAACTGAGAGGGCAAAGAAAAACAACCATATTAATTTTTAACCAAATTTAATTGGAGAATTGTTGGGTAAACCAACCAACTTCTGCTCCAGCAGAAACTTTTGTCCAAGAGTGCTGATAAATAAAAGACATAAGACCCAGCTGCTTGGATTTAATGCTTTGATAAATTATTTTGAAGTTTATTTTTAAATGTCATTTGCTCAATTTTCAAAGAATTTAACCTAGACCAGCATCACTCTTGAGACAAGCATGCATGGTTCCAATTTTTAACAGGAGACTTCAGCAAAATTGGACAGCAATTTGCAATTTTTTATCCATCAAGTTTTGAGTTATGTGAGGCCAAGAAACATATTTTTCTAGATTAATAGAAGGCCTGGAATGTTTTGCTTTCTAAGCTTCTTTCCCATCTTTAACTGAAGACCAAGTATTGGAAAAAATGAGTAATTCTGAAATGACAAAGAATCCTCTCCTTCCTGACTTATGAGGTAAGCCAAGCCTAAAACTTACAATGCACAGGATTTATTAAATATACTATTCAAATAGAACACATGTGTTATGAAAACATCTAGCCTCTTTCTATGTTTGTCATCAGAACTGAATTTTTGATAGGGTAAATAGCGGATCGTAAATTTCTCTCCTGTGGGGAGAAAAGATCATTGTATAAGTATAGCCTTTACATGAATACTTCATGCTCAGTTTAAAAAAAAAAAAAAAAAACAAACCACACCACAAAGTCAAAACTTATTTAGAAATTGAAAACAACAGTTACTTAATCCACAGTAACTGGATTTTGAGACAATCTGACTGTGAAGGTTCTATTCTTGTTTTATTACACACATCCCATAGGCAAGGGATGTGACCCTTGAGAAAGCAGAACCCTTGCCTTTTCTCTCCTGGAGATGAACATGGAGCGACGTAAGTGCTGCAACTCTCCCTCAGCTCCTCTGCTGCTAAAAGTTGTTGACAGGAGGCAGCAGAGGATTGAGCGAGGTATTTGTTCACCCAGAGACAACTGCTGCAGAGCAGGAAACTCTTCTACGGAGACCAGAGAGACCAAAATTTTGGGGATAGGAAGTGCTAGTCACTGCAGTGTGCAGAACAGGAAAAATACTGTGAGACTGCTCTATCCAAGTGCTCACCCAGCTTCAACGTCAACACAATCTGAAAGCTTGTCCTGAGAAGCAACAAGAAATGCACATGCACACAGACAGTTGGATTGCTATCCTGAAGCCAGACACTACCTGGTAATTTCGACCGATATATCGTGGTGGATAAAAAGATAAGAAGCATTAATGTGTTCTCAGACCTACCTAATCTGCTAAACACCCCCAAGAATCTCAGCACACATCTCAGTGACATCTGTTTATACCCCACACACACACAAAAAAAAAATCGTATGTCCTCAACACATTCAATGCATGTGGTCTCATTACTTAGAAATCTGAGGACAGAAAACCAGAAAGAATTGACGAGGTAAATAAAGATGTAGAAGTAAGTTTTAATGGCAAAAGTTAAAAGAAAAGATCTGGTTTTGAAGCCTTTGTTTTAAGGCTGCATTTTAATTTCAGTTTTCTCCAGTCTTCCAACCATCACTACAATCACTAAGGTACTACCTTCATCAACAAGATGTCAAAAATAAGCAAACTAGCCAGACAGCACACTATAAAAGTAGGGAGTAAGATAGCCCATTACAAAGCCTCTCAGCATCAATTGACCTTGCTGCTTGGTTTTCTCCTGGGAAGCCTGACCCTTGAGGACAATCAAGGAAAGGACAACACACACATAAGCACATTACTATTAAAGATGTGAAAGCTATATCCATCTATGGTGGCATGGCCACAACAATCTTTGTTATTTTACAATGCTTCCCCACAAGTATGTAGGTTTATTCCCATGGAGACCAATACGAACATGATCAATATAATTACTGAAGAGATCATGCACAAAGAACCACCAAGTAGGTACCTCTGCTGTGACACTACTGATCAGCCAGCACCCTAACGTATTCCTAGTAGTGCTCCTGGTCCAATGGGAATAGGCAAATCATGCAGAAGGTGTCCTGCCACGAGAAGAATAGAAAAAGTAGTCTTTTTTTCTGAAAAAAAGCGGCTCTTTCTAAGCTGAGAGTTTGCCCTAAAGAATGAGGGTACCCACAAGCACCAGAACACTTCTCATCCCTGTCATGTGAAGTGCAACCAATGCAAGCTCTAATTCTCAGTGTAACACTGGTAAGGACTGGGCAAGTTGACGGCAACACTTATTTCATGTAACAGGAACCTGCCTCTTAACTAAACTGAATCAAGGGGGCTTATAAGAAAGATAAGGACAGACACGCTAGTAGGGCCTGTAGCAACAGGACATGGAGGAATGGTTTTAAACTATAAGAAAGCAGATTTAGATTAGATATCAGGAAGGAATTCTTTACTGTGAAGGTGGTGAGGCACTGGACCAGGTGGCACAGAGCAGCTGTGGATGCCCCATCCCTGGCAATGTCCAAGGCAAGGCTGGACGGGGCTTGGAGCAACCTGGGCTAGCAGAAGGTGTCCCTGGCTGCAGCAGGGGGTTGGAACTAAGTGATCTTGAAGGTCCCTTCCAACCAAAACCATGCTATGATTCTGTGATCATTATTGGCATATCTTGTTAAATGAATACAATTTTTGTTTTACACCGAATAGACACTTCAATGTGTCAGGGAAGATACAATTTTTCTTGCTATTTTGCTATGATGATTGCTATCAACATTTTTAAAAAATTACTTTTAATTTAAAAACTAATTTCAATTAAATTTAAAAAATGACTGTTGAGAGACCGAAAGACCTCGTTTTAATTCTTCAAGAAAAACCTCAAAATAAAGCTAGCTAGGAGCACACAATATATTCCACAGGAATAGGATTTGAAGTCACAGGAAGCAGAAGGGAATGATCCCTGTAACAGACAGCAAAACGGCACAAGGATGCCAAACCCTGCTGCTGAAAGTAATCCATTTGCTTGCATATTCCTTTCACAAACCAAGAGTGACATCTCAGTGCACCATCACTCACGGAATTCAGGTTTACATGATTATTTCAGGGAATCAATCACGAAAGCCCATATATCAGGAATTCTGAAAGCAGAAGGCAGAATATGATACAAGTAGAGAATGGTGCTTTTCTCCAGTGTGAATTATCTGGATGTTCATGCAACTTATTTTATATAATTTCATCTCTTCTTTTCTTCTGAAATGCAGGACCACTAGACTTCAAATTCACAAATAAATGCTGCCCTCTCCTGGCTGCTCAAACTCAACAAAACCCAATCCTTCCAAATAAAATCTAATTGTTTGCTTTATTGTTAAATAGTGCTTATGGGGATATTTATGCTTATAAAGCATACATATAAACAAACTGACATTACAACCAGCACAGCCAAACAAGCCAGCCAGCCTGTAGTTAAAAAAAGAGCATGCAATGTACAAGTTGAGTGTCAGCAGGGCCTAGTGCTTGTAACTGACCTAACAGCCTGCATTTTTGATAAATCAGAGATTAAAATGCACTCATAATATCAGGACAGCTTTATGGCTGAGATGCTAGAACAATATGCTTCCTATTTAAGAAATAATTTTTTAATGCCCAGGGTTATGTATAAACTGTTGACCAAATAACTGCTGCTGTATTTGCCTAGAAATCACTGCACCAGCTCATTTGCTTGGTAATGTGTAGAAATCTAAATGAGCCTCTCCTGATTACACATTCTTCTGCAGTACACTTAGTAGCATTTGGAATAATATACCCAGCATGTAAATTAGTCATTCTGAAGACAGCTCTTTTTGAATATCCAAGATTTTTTATTATTATTATTTCTGCAAGAACTTACCAATATCATATGCCATAAAATCCGAAGAAAAGCACTTTGCGCCATGGCTCATGGAGGTGTCATTGTGCGTGTTTCCTCCAAACACCAGCATGGTTCCACTCACTATCACAGCCGTGTGCAAATAGCGAAAAAATCTACTGTCTTTAAGAATAGTCCTTCAGAAATAAAAATATATGTATTAATGAAAATTATTAGTAACTGGCAAAACCAAAACAAACTGTAAATCCAAGTTGCAGAAGGTTTTGGGGTGCAGGAGGGAGTCTGGGGATAGTATTTAAGCTGCTTTTCCTAATGAGGTATTTAACAACTTACACTGTTCAATTCCTTGTGTAATTTCATTCTCTCATCTTCCCATCTGCTTGCCAATTTGCAGGAGAAATATATCTATGAAAGCCTCTTTCCAAAGCTATGGATCTTAAAATCATCAATTCCGCCCCTAGGGATTATCAAGTTTTCACACTAACTGGGCTTTTGAGCACAGTCAGCTAAACCTGCTGATATGGATGCTGCCTGGGAGGACTCCAATATTTTACAGCAACTCTACTTTTATAGTAATCTAAAGAATTCTTTCAAACTGGGCATGAGCTGTTGCTCAAACCCTAAAAACCTATTTTAAGGAAATCTACGCAGCTGCTGATAATGGAGCTCTGCAGCTTAATACCTGCAAAACTCAACACCTCAACCATGACTATATCACGGGAAGCATTAATCAAACTCACCACTGACCTCATCTTTAATCAGCATGATTAACGGCACTCAGCGCAAAAGGTCACACTTTGTAAAATTTCCCTACTATTTTGAGAGGGTGGGATCGCAGGAAAATCCTGATGTGGTTGTGTCTGTGTTGCAGGCAGGGTGTCACTGCTTGCAGGCTGTCACACCAGTTCTGCAGAACTGCAGCACGCCAAACACAGCTCGTGCTGAAGCCCAGACTTCCACAAGAAAATATTCAGCAAATGGTAGATCAAGGACCAGGACCAGCAACCTGTTTCTAATGCAGAAGCAGTGGCATCACAGCACACTGGGGCTTTCTGAGTATCTCTCTGTACTTGCCAACGCTACAGTGTTTGACTGCGAAGCTGCCAGTCAAATCACCCAAGGGAACATGGGGAGAAACACATTTGCCAAAATAAAGATCAGGGGACTGTGTTTTTGCCTTTCCATGAAATCTCAAGAGGGAGAGAGGGCCTAAATTACTGAAGAATAAAAGGAGTCATCAATGACACACACACCCACCCCCCATCTAGATAAAGAAGAGCAGACAACCCTACACGTCTTGCTGCAAGGCAACTGCTTGCCTGTTCCAACAGCCCTCACGAGACTGACAAAATAAACGTGACCAAAGGAAGGTGGTGCTGCCACAGCTTGGAAGAATACAGTCACATCTGTGAAATTTTCTGACGATTCAGCCAGACTTGCCCACACCGTGGCCAAAGCAGAGGATCAAATGAACCAAGAAAGGAAGTGTGGCTATTGCTGCCTGTACAGTGGGGCAGCAGGAAGGAAGGGTTTTGGAAATTAGTTACTAGTTACTTTCCTCATTGGTATAGACTCACAAACAGTTGTTGCAGAAATACAAGCTGTTTTAAACCCTCAAAAAAAAGATATATAGTGATTCAAATTCACATGCGTTGATTCAAAACATAGTCTCCTTTTTGTCAGAAGCCTTTAAAAACAACTTTAAGAAAAACACAAAATTGAGGTAAATGTGTTTCACCTCTATAGCTCAAAGTTGTGAAGTTTTGCTATAGCTTTTTAATACAACTCACCTCTGGGCAGAAACAAATCACAGAAGATTTCAGCTTAAGAAATGAACATTTCAAGCAGTTACAGAGCCAGAAGAAAATGGGGTTATAATAGAAATTCTTTTGTGGTCTTAACTGCAGAATGAATTATCACTCATTTGACTGCAGTAAGTGCACTCATATGCACAGTCTGTACTGCTGGCAAGAAAATCCCATCAAATATTTTTCTTTTCAGCTTTAATACAATAAAAGATTAAAATGCATTTCTTGGCTTGTTCATAGACTTGATTATTTGTCATTATATGATTCTCTATTCATAACAGGACATAAAAATAATAGATAAAAGAGCACACTATCTATCCTGAATGCAGGTATCGACGTACTACTGTGTCTTTATCAAATACACCATCCTCTTGTCCACTACAAACAAAAATGACAGGGCAGTATACAGGAAGAAGAACTACTTACCACATACGGGAATCAACTTCATATTTGTACAAATCATCTGCTAGCCTGTATTTGTTGGCACTGAACGCTTTGTAACCTCCATGGATATAAACTGATCTTGTATTTGGATCATAAACACTACTGTGACCATACCCTCCTTGCACCAAAGCTCCACTCGTCTGTAAAATGTTCCATGTATTTGTGGCTGAGAAATGAAAAATGTGAGTGACAAAACATGGTTATTTTCTCTCCATTAAAAACTTACCAACAAATCTCATGGTAAAACAAATTGGGTTTCCCTTGACTCAGATCTAGACACTGCCTCTATCACTTCTTATCCAAAAATATTCTCCTTCAAGGAGTTTGTTGTCAAGAATGTTGTCAAGTGTTTTTAATTAGACCAGAAATATCTCTTCTACAGTCATTTATTACATTTTGTAGACAAGCTAAATAAATGAGAGATAAAAAGTATAGGGATAATATATTGTAATTCAATGACATGAAAATGCCAGCACTGTGGCTTGATTTGGAACAGTACCCAAGAGCACTTTTATTTTACATATATATATATATATATATATATATATAAAGCCAGACAGTGCTGAAGCCAAGTATGACTGTTAAAAACACTGCAGTTGAAAACTAACGTGTGATTAATGGTCCTATATCTCACTCGCTAAAATAACACTGATTTGAAGCATTGCAGACATAATATAATGGCAACTGAAACAAAAATGCCAAATTACACAGCAAATCTCTGTAGCAAGCGCAGAATGAAACCCTACACAGGCTTCCTAACTCCAGGGAGATCAGGCACACAAAAGGCAAAGGAACTGAACAGTCTGCAACATCACACATGGGAAAACCAGAACAGTAGAAAAACAAATCACTGCCCCACACATCCTGGTTTTCTCTAGCTTTCTCCTAGAGGAAGAAAGCTCGCTCATGTGGACACCAGCGATCCTGGCTCCAGTAGATCCTCTGGATCAGGATGACTGAAGGACAAGGATAACAGGTCGAAAGTGCAGACAGAGCCACTACTTCTGACAGTAATCAGCATATTCACATTGTGAACCTCCTGTGCTTAACTATGTTCTCCACCTTGTCAGCGGAGCAAGGGACATGCCTCCAGAGAGCCATTTCAGATCACCTAATTTAGGGAGGAGCTCAGTTCATCTGGAGAGCTTCCTAAGCTTCTCCACTGGTGGTACTAGAAATCTCTGAATCTTAAAAATCAGAGTGTGGACTATTCCCAGATACAGGGACCAGATTATACCAGAGATCTGGGACTCTGGAAATTCACTGCCTCTTCCCCTAAGCATTCACTATTGGGGACACAGGTATCGGGCTAAGCAGACACTTGGTCTGAATTGTTTCAGCCATTCTTGTATTCGCAGGATACAAAAATAATTTCAAAAGTGTTTGCTTTGTCAGAGGGAGAGAGGAAAATTCATCTAAATTGTCCCACAGTTATCTTGCTTTGTCTCTCAATTACAGCTTTTTTGTCTTTGGGACCTAACAAGCTGTAAAAAGCTGGAGGCACGTGGCTGTCTACTCACTGTTTGTGCTGCACAAACAATGAAAGTTAAGATTGAATTTCTTGTAAATATAAATAGAATGAGAAGAACATATCTGTCTTTGTTTTGCTATCTGAATATGGATAATTTAAATAATTTTCAAACTGACTGTTAAAATCGAAGCGACTGGTAGGTAGGGCCCCACTCACCCAGGTTGTATTCCTGGACATTGCTGATATACCCGTAAAGAGGACAGTGCCCAAAGATGACAAGCATGACGGCGCTGCCGTCTTGCAGGGTGACGATGTGTGCCGAGTGGCCAACAACAGCGTACTGCTCCTTGGCTTTTGGCGTCGCTTGAACCCAGGTCTGGGTGGGAATGTGGAACACCCACAGTTGGCTGGTCACATTCCCCGTCGCATCTATTTTTCCACCATACATGTATATATCATCCTGAAAGAAGTTTGATTTAAAGTGAGGCCGAGTTTTGCATTTAGGAAACGGCTAATAGGTAAATAATGAAGTTATTATACTTTATATTCTCTCAGCCTAAGTTTTTCTCAAGGAGAAACATATCTCCTTCACCAGTCACATTTGATATTGAATGCAATTTTTTTGATATTTTGATCATATTTTGAAAATATTTTGATATTGAATGAATTTGATATTGAATGCACATTGAAGCAACCATGACTGCCAGGGTACGTACCCAAGTCTGTAATTTCAGAATATCTTCAACACACACAATTCACCCTACAGCTGTGTATGGAGGGGAAGGCATGTGAGGGCAGCAGTGACCTCCAGATGACAGACATCAAAATTTAGGTGCCAGTAATGCTAGCTGAGTGTCTAAATACCTATATAAAATATAGTGGAGCCTGGAGAATAATTCAACTGATCAAAAGCAGGGATGGTGTGCCTACTTTTGGGTAAGCTGACTTGCTCTCCAGATTTCACTACCTGTACTGACTATGTCTGTTTTCCCTACAAATGGAGCTCAGAGGCTCCCAAAGGCACCCAAAGTTGGGCACCTTAAGTCAGGTAATTTAATAAGCAACCTGAATCCCTCCCACAGCTTGCAAATCCAAACAGCAGAAGGTAGCTGGTAAGAAATGCAGTTATGAGGGAAACTCCTCTGTGTCCATACACTAAAAGTTTTGCCTTCAAAGTTAATGCACTGAAAAAATATTGGAAAGAAGTGAGCCAGGACTGTTAGGGTTTTAGTAATCATCCTGTAAGAGCTAAGTTCCATAAAGTATCCAGGTTCCTTTGTGAGTTTCTCCAAGCATCTCAGAGTCAGTCATTGATCCACCGAAGTGTGTAGTGCAGCCCTGTTTCCCTCCTGACAAGGTGCCAACGTTTGAAAGGGAAATTCTCTACTACAGCTGGTGCTTCTTGGGAAATTCCTGAGAACCACTGTCCATCAGTGATTGTAAACCCACTGCTGTGCCCTGCTTCTGAACAGTTATTTGTAGAATGCACATTGAGCCTTCACAGGTAGGAATTTCCATCCTTTCAGGTTCTTCAAGTGGTCTATTTGTGAACGTTGCTGTGTGGAGTTTTTCAAGGGTTTATAATTGTGCTTTATTATAGGCTTGCACTGTGATGAGCTAATTAACATTCAAAAACCAAAGGTCAGTAAAGGATTAGCTCATTTCCTTTTCAAAGACTTGGCCGTACTGCTCTCACGTGGCCTGCTCCCACAGCAGGGCATGCAGGCGAGAACTGAGGTAAGAAACGTGAGACAAATCCACTTGCCATTTCAGATGCCAGAAGAATAGATTCACCTATCTACTGCAGAAGCACAGCAGGCTCCAAAAATCCCTAATTCACATGCTCTGCTTTGCTGCCGTGGAGAACAGAGCTCATAAAAATATTTATGTGGTCTACGCAAACGGCATTTGAGGAACCAGCTGAACTCCAGCAAACTCTAGCCATCAGGCATTTCTTGCAAACACAGACAGTAATAAGGAAATAATGAACTCACTGACCTCAGTCAGCCTTAAAGTCTCTGAGAAAAGGGCAAAGAAGGAACACACAAGCAAAAGCACTACAGACTTCCTAGGACAGCAGTGCAAGGATGCCCTGGAGTACAAGGAAACAGACTGGTATAACCATGGACAAGCCTCTGAATGACAAACGCTTCTCCCAAAGCAAGACTGATCTGTCAGAGGGTTTGGGTAGGGGGGGAGAAGAAGGGGAAATCAGCTGGGAGGCGAGTCTGCAGCACTGAACTTACCTTATATAATGCCAACGAATGACCGTATCTCATCTCTACTGAGTTCACGGTGTTGTCCAGTGGAAGCCACTCTTCAGAAATAAGATCATACCTATATAATAACAATGGAATTAATTTTCTGAGAAGTAGACATTAAAATTGAATAAATTATTGCTTGTCCTTTGCAGGATTTGTGGGAAATCATTTACCAAAAGTCCTACCAAGATTTCAGTATGCACAAAGCCCACAGAGACTACTTATGGATTAAAAAAATCCAGTCCAGTCTGCTGTTACTTAACGTCCACATATTGATTTGCTTTTCCCTGCGTTTTCTTTCCCATGCAAACCCAACAGCTAACGCATTGTCTATTAAGCTGTGACAACTTACACCACATGATCCACCCAGAAAAGTAGAAAAAAAAAAACCAACTTTACTCTAAGCTCAAATAAGTTCCAAGTACTTGATGAAAAAAAAACCTGCCAGTGTTTAAAAGGCACTTTTTAATTATGTCTTTGTCACTCAAGCATATTTTTCCTGTGAACCTGAAACAAGATAAACCCTCTGCCCTGAAAATGGCCTGTGGCTTTTTAGATAAAAGAATGACGTATACCTGACAGGCTTACAGCTTTATAAGATAAAATGATCTCTGAGAAAGTGTTCAATGAAGCCACAAGGTATCTGTTGAAAAATCAGGCATGACTTTGAAAGAGTAAATTGTGGATGTGATCAACAGCTATTCTGCAACTAAATGTGTGCATTTTCAGCTCCTCTTTAACTTCCCCTACAAGAACCATTACCTTTGGACATGAGTGCAGAACAACAGCTTGCACTTAGGTCCATTAAAGTGAGGTATATAGGTATCCCTGGAGAAGAAAAAATCCAGCATTTGCCCAGATCTGCCCAAACACTATCAAGCTCAAGAGGAAGCCTGAAATGTTGGGGTTTTTATGGGGGATTTCCATGAGGTACACAATTATTATTTGATATCTTAGTTACTGTTAAATCTCCAAAACTAACTGCATAAATGTCATCATCCTCTATGGTATTTAGAGGTTTGGTACCCCATCCACGATGCATAAACATCCACAATAATCAGTATGTATTAATTAAGGAGCCGAACACTCTCAAGTCACACAGATGTAATACAAGGAAGGGCTAGTAACACTGAAACAGAACTACCCTCTTTGAATACAAGGCCAGATACAATTTAGAAGCTGGCCTTAACAGCATTTTTCCACATCTTAAATGTGAGTCTAAGTTTTTATTACTGCTGTTTTCCCCTGGAGATGGAGCATAGGCCAAAGCACAGCATGTCAGATGGCTTTTTCTAAAAATAATTCTCAAATCTAAGTTCCTCTACTTAGACATTATTATCTAGGTTTATACTCACGCTAAAACCTTCTGAGAGTCAGAATGATTGAAGACATAGCCTCCAACAATCCACATTTTATTGTCATGGATTATGGTTTTGTGAGATGCTCTTGGAAGTTTTGGAAGAGAGTATTCCTCCCGGGTCCAAAACAACTGGTTTGCAGGAACAGGAATTGAACAGCCAGGACCTGGGAAAATAAAGTTTAAAAATTAAATTGATTCTTTCCAAAGCCTGTATTTCAGCTGAGGTCAGTACCCTGCACCACAAGTGACAAAGATGGTATACAGACAGGTAATAGGTGGATGCTCTGATCTTTGTTTCCTTGCTCACACCAGCAATCTGCAATGGACCTGGTGTGTGATTTCCCAAACATAAGCACCTACTTCGAAGTCTAAATTGTCTTCAGAATTAAAAATTGTTTCCAGACTATGCGGTTCAGGGATGCAGCAAAGCTGACACTCTGCTCTGTTCTCCCCCTCCACGATTACAGGGGGGCACAGTGCAGACCCCTCCCCACTCCACGCTAAGAGGCTATCTTCCCGCATTTATCTAGCTACCGTGTGCCCACAGAAGCTGCAACACAACCTGCAAAAGCTTCAGGAGACCTGCTAAGCAGCATGCTATAAAAACCCCAAGGGTCCACAGCTATCTTTCCCTCTTTTCATTCCTTTCCTTCCCAGCAATATGTTTTTGTGAACTGCTCACTTCTCACTTTTTCCTATATTTCTGCTGCTCTTAAAACCAGCTTCTTCACTGCCAGGTTTCCCTTCACAGTTCCCCATGGAATTGTCCATGCTGTCACAACCAGACTCCAGAAAAGCATCAGGAGATGCTACACTGCAAAAAGGGATGTGGTCTTCCAGCTGAGTACAAGCCCTGAAGTATATTACCTGCAGCTGGTTTTATACCTGAAAGAGTATGTGCTAGCCTCAGTACTGGGTGCATTCTCCTTAGGATGCTCATTTTACTAACCTGGGTTCTTTCCACACAGTCTGTTTTTGCAGCATAGCTGAGTACTGGTAGCAGGTGCTGCCAGTGTTGTAGCTGGTTGCATTTCATATGAGACCAATTCTTGCCTGTCAGTATATCTTTGTAAAGGAAACACCTGTTTGGTACAAACTGTTGCCAAGACTGGCATGGCTGACCAGTATAGCCAGACATGAGAAAAAGGCATTTTGTGTGTTCAAACAGGTTAACTACTGCCACCAGGCTCAAAATTTGCCTTAGGTGCACAGGAACAAAGTTCAAAGTTTTTGTGTGATGCCTTTGTATGGTAGCATAGTTGCTTTTAAAAGCATTTGTTACAAATTAAGTATGATCTTTTGATAGAAAAAGGTAGATACTCTATGTTCCTAGCCAAATTCTAATACTTCTCAAGGAGAACATCCTCAAATGCTCCCAATTAAACTGCAAGAGCCATACACAGAAAAGGCATCCAAGAGCTTCTCTATGTTAATCAGAAGACTTACCTTGCCAACCTGCAAAGCACAAACATGCCTTAGTATCATTAAAGTTGCAACGCCCCCTCTCAGGCGCCCCACAATCATCTGTGCAGTAGGGAATATCACAAGCTTCTCCCTTCCAGTATTTGGCACATTCACATTCCAGAGCATTGCTGCTGTTATTAAGCCTGCACTCTCCTCGGCCGGAGCAATTATTGGGACACATATTGAAACTGTGAACATCAGAGAAAGAAGGTTTGTCAGTAATGAAACAGATGCCCAAGCTGTACCTCTTATTAATGAATACAAAAGTGATGTCGAACAGAAGTTAATACAGCTGTCTGTTAACATGCAAACCAACGAGAGTCACTCATCTAGAACCTGACGTGATGGATCTGTAGAGATTTGTTCTCTTATCAGAGCTGCCTCAGTTAACGAGTTAAACTTAAAACTCCTCTGAAAAATTTTCAGTATGATTTTTAGCCATTTGTAATGCAAATGAATTGCCTTAAAACACTCCAACAGTAAGTGAAGAACTTAATCAGCGCATAAGGCTTTTGTGGTGTCTGTGCAATTTATACTTAAACTACTCACAATTAGGTGCTATTCTGGGATCTGCTTACTAAGGGAACACACTTGAGATGAATCCCAAGCCAAAGATGTGCCTGTTTTGAATAATTTCTGACTTCATACAATCTGGAATGAGCTGAGGCAAAACCAGATACATCCTTTGTATTTGGTGAGAATCCAAATTCAAAGACCCTATTCAGTTCCAAATTTCAGTTTTTGCCAGTGTATCAACCAGTGTAACTCACAGATGGGGATTACTACCCAATATTCTCACTGTCATGTGACAGGTGGAGTCACTGCCTCCAAGATCATAATTTCACAAGTGCTTGTGAAGTACCTATGTCCAGTAGAAACTATAAAGACTGTTAAACTGAATAGAAATAAATACACCCTTTTATCTACTTTCTAAAAAAATATTAGGAGGAAACCTAATGACCAGAACACATAGAAGAAAAAAAAAAAACCCACAAAACAGCACTTAAAAATGGTTTGAAATGATAAGACAGTGAAGATATAAAGTAATATTAAAATCTCTTAAAGGAACTTAGAAACAGCAGGTTATTCCTTAAGAGAGTGTCTCTATTGTATTGCAATGGTGCAATACCCACAGCTGGTGGTAGATGGTGTCATGGTTTATGGTATCAGCCAGACTGAAAGTGATAACTGCTTCAGCTGCTAGGTTTCAAGTAACTTTGCAAAGGCTCTTCATTTTCCTCTGGAGTTTTCAAGGGGTGCTGGATGCCCCACATTTTTCAAAGAATCCACTGTATATTTATGTGCTTAATAAGGATGAAAGCACCGAGACTGATATTTAAAAACTAAGCACCTAATTTTAAGGAAAACTCAATTTTTAGCAAAAAGTCAGTTATGTCCAAGGATTTTGCAGCTATTTTTTTTTAAAGAGAGGTGAGAACTTCTGCAAGTTACACCCAAATTAAAATCTCCCAGTGCAGTGCAAACATACTTTCTATCTATAGGAGCAAAAAATGTAAAGCCTATGATCCCCACCAGAAGCAAGAAATACCATCTCTGCTTTTATGTCCACACTGAGATCATTTACTTCAAAACAAAACCCTTCTTAAGAGCTGTAGGTGAATTAGGGAGTACCCTAGAATTATTTCGAAAAAGCTTACCAATGAGGACCTATAAAATTTAAAGTACAAACCAAAGAACGTAACAAAACCCTTCCAGACTAAAAAGAAGCCAGATTAAGCGATGCAATCCAAGGACTAAGAAAGAGCATCCCAAACAAAATCGCTAGAGGTTCCTCAAGAGTAAGTGCAGCCCAGCATCCCAAGTGAAATGTGTGCTTATGCAGAAGTACCTCGCAGACTGCATAAGAGCACACACATGCACAACACACATCACTTCTGGCTGACGGAATACTATCAATCACATCTAACATAAAATAAATAATATGATGTCTTTTTGAGCAAACGTTTGCCTACGCTTACAATTGACAACTGAACATGATGTTGAACACATTACAGTTATTAGCCATTGCAAGGGTATAATAAAGATAAAAATCTAAATTCAAAGTATCTACTCATAATTACATGCTTCGACAGCAATTGCTTATTTCAAGACAAAACTGAGAAAAGAGGAAACCTCCTCTTGCTCAACCTGCAACATCACTCTGGAGTGGTATTACTTACTTATATGTGATGTTAAACCCTGTTAAATTATAGGCAGCGTCACTGAAGAAATGCAGAAGAGCATATCCAGAAGTAGCTACAACTTCTGGTACTGTTTCGTTGCTATCTTTCTCAGGAACAATAAGACCACTGAAAAAGAAAAAAAAACAGAAAAAAAACAAAATTATGTTAGAAGTAAAACAAAAGGGAGCAAAGCAACAATAGTAAATACACCTGTATTAATAAAATAATTGAAACTCAAGGTATTTATTAGCATCTATTTGAAGTGTAATGCATTTGCATAAAGTAATCATCATTGTCATAGAGCAGTGTCATCAGATTGTTCTTCTTCAGCAAAACTCATTAAATATTCAAAAGAAAATGTCTTTACATTGTGAGTACGGATAGTCAACCAACCCTCGAAACAAGCCCATTCTCAAAGGCGTAAGAACCCTCAAAACACTCTCAAAGATAAAAGAGCATTCTCCAAGGACCAGTTCAGTAAGCTCTCTTGCTTGGCTTAATTATCTGCAATACAGTGGCCATGTTACTGACCCAGGAGCACAGACAAATTGGGATGTGGAGGCTATCAAGAGTAGCATTGCAACATGCATGACTGGTCTAAAAGAAGGAATGGTTGCAAAAAGAAAAGCAGACAGAAAACCCTGAAGTACTGAACTTGGCTTTTCTGTAAGATAAATGTATACTGAAAGTATTTAACCTGAGTAAACCTGAAATTGTCTAGAATTCTATTCATTCTTACCAAACACCTACTTTTCCTCCCTTCCTATTCTGCTGTGATTTAAACAGGACCCACTCCTAAAACAAGGTGGCATGTTTGGAAACAGAAATTAGCGTGTCCAAAAGGCATAAAACTTGCTGTACCAAGCCAAACTAAAGGTCTGCTAAGACCTGTATCTCCTCCTGAGTATGGGCCATAGCAAATGCTTGGGAAAGACTCTGACAAATAAAGCAAGTACAGAGCATTTTGGTGATGTGTTATCCAGCTTCCAGAAACCCACAGTTCAGGTGCTTTGACCTGGAGAATGCATCCAAGTCCGCACATTTAAATAAACTATTCATCGATACTTCTATTTCCCTTCTCAACAGCTTACATCCTTTTCACCTGGAAAATCTGCACAAGGCTGGTCACGGTTTAACTCCACAATGACAAAGGACTTCTTCCCCTCGCTTTACATGTGTTGCGGGGTCCTCACCACTGCTTCTTGGGCTCCTCCTCTGTAAGTACAATCGCATTTACTCATCACCTTCCGGCCACCCACTCTTTCATAAAGCTCCATCTGACTCATCACATCCACATTTGGTGTCTTTTCTACCCTAAAGGGCTGTCACACTCACTATTCCCACCTCTTTCACTGCCTCATACTTCTGAACACCTCTGGCTGTTCCTCTACACCCTTCCAGGTTCTGCAAGATCCTCCTGCCTTTCAGTTTTCCAGGGTCAGCAGAGAGAAGCGAGGATGGTGGACAAGACTGTTTACAGTGTTCGAGATCAGCCACAGTACAGATTTATAGAATGGTTTGCCAAAATAACTGGGGTAAGCCAACAAGGAGACTAAATGTCTCTTGAAAGAGTAACTACTACCTATTTACCTATTGCACAAAATAGCTTCTATCTGAAAGGGAATGTTTATTCTTCTTTTAACAGAAGCCTGACAACAACAAAACAGTCAATTCCTCCCTCATACAAAAGATGTAAGAGCAGATATAAACTTGAAGTCTATCAAATTTATTTTTTTGAAAGCCTTTACCTACACAAAATGCATTGTCTGTCACCACCTATTCATAGTCAGTGAATAGCTGGTTTCTTGTACAGAACCAGCTTTCCCCCAGCCTCAGTCCTATTTTCAAAGGTTGAGTCGAAGCTTTCTGACAGACTCCAAATCCCAGAGCAGAGTGTGTTGGGCAGGGAACCAAAGTCAGCTCCAGGACTGCAGGCAGGCAGCAGCTCCCCTGGGAAAGCAGCCGGGACTGGTTTCGTGTCCTGTGACTTCTGAATATCTGAGGGCACCATCAACCAACAAGCAGTGATGAAAATAATTTTTCCCCCTGAAAAGAACTTAACTTTTCCTCTTTTCAGATCTATTCAGAACAGAAAGAGCATGAGCATATGTTTGAAGACAGCTCCCTAGGACACGGTAAACGAGTTTCTACACTGAAGGAAAACACAGATATCCACAGCAACCCAATTCACATCGCCTGTAAAGCAATTCTTTGTGACCTGAATTTTTCTGTCTCCACGATGCAATACAATGGTGTGCTCAAAGAATAACAGACACACCCAGCAATCCTTTCCAAAAGCTTTTGCTGTAAAAGTTGAGGGTGTTTGTACCAGGAGTAACAGATGAACTGTACAGTGAGTGGCCCTTCCTGCACAGTAAGTCTTACTGTGGACAAAAAGATATACTTCAGTTTACCAACATGCCATAAAAACCCAGTAACATGACCCCATGATTTGGCTAAACAACTCCAGCACATTTGCTGATACGTAGCTCAATAAATATTTCCCTGTGAGAAAGCCAATTTTTTTTCCTCTTTCAGATGTCAAGGATATGCGATTAAAAGGCAAAATCCACACTGCTTTTTTCTCCACGTGTAAGAGGTGCTTGTTTCATGCTGAAATTTGAGACTTCAGATTACCTCTCCCAAAAGACCATCTCACGCAACACCAGAGGACAAAAAGTCTCATAAACTTCTCTTTGCTATTTGGTTTATAATTTTCCTTTGTAATGCGAACTGTAGGACGGTACATCTCTGCCACAGGAAAACAGACATGTGAATATAATTCAGGGTAAGGCAAACTACAGCTCAGGGACAAGAGAAATTTCCTTTGTTCTGGTTTATTCTTCTTCAGGCTTGTTCTTGCAGCACTTATCACTGATATTACAGGGCAATCTAACTGGAAGGCCCTGGAGGGGAGAATAATGGCAGCACAGAATGAAAGTACAGAGTGAATAGCAGTAGTGAGAGAAGACAAAAATCCCCCCCAATAACCTTTGCTTATTTAAGGACTAGCAGAGGACAATGATTTGTTTTCTCTTAGAAGTCTTGATTTTGGGATTTGTTTGGGAAGAAGGCAGGTACCCCCGCAGTGGATGCTCTCACCACTTTTCACATTTGCTCTTTTCCTTCCATGTTTTTCTGATAACTCCTACATAAATACACTAATTTAATTAATTATATATTAAATATACTAAATTATCCTACCTACACAAATTTAAAACAGCCTGATAACAGACAGACTGTCACTTCTTCCAGAGAAAACCATTAAGAGAACACAACGCAACAATAACAATCAGGTCCTTGAAAGGCTGAACCTCGAAACCCATGAATAAATCAGTGTGCACAGCATCATTTTGAATAAACCAGCACAAACAGAATTTACTTTATCTGCCATGAAAAAAAAATCCAATAGGCAGAATCAGAATGATAAAGGATTATGCAAACCTTCCTTTAAACTACAAACCAGAATCTCTCAGAGACTCTGCTCTGGCCAAGATTAGCCTATTTCACAAGGTACTGCTTCTATTTCTTTTTTATAAAGTTTCAAAACATTTTGCAATCATCACTACTCCAAAGTAAATAAATACTCCTACTCACCTAAGCTGTCCAATAACAATTTCTTAGACACTGAAAGGCAAACCTCTGTTTTTCCCTGAAACAAATTCTGTTTTCTGTGTGCTGGATTTGTAGTGTCAGTGGCAGAGTAAAAAACAATATCCAGGAGACCCAACTCCTCTATCACCCTGCACACACCGCCTGCCTTGCTCTCTCCCCTACACCATGTAAAAATGGGAATTATTTAAAACAAAGGGTATCTCCTCTATTACTTTTCCTTGATTTGCTATGCAAGCATCATAGTAATGGTGTATTCATTATTTTCTCCCTAGACACAACCTGCTAGTGTGCCAGAGATCAAAAGCCTAAGAAGCTTTACTGAGCAGAAAACAATCAAAAAGAAAGAAGATGGGAGCCACAAAAGGCAAGGGTGAAAATACAGAGTGCAGATCACAGAGAAGTGAAAGGATAAAGGTGATACTGAAAAATCCGTAGTACATTGGCTTCCCAATATATCAAAATACAATGCAAAACAATTCTCCTCAAATTTTTAAATATTTTCATCCATCTAGACACACATGTATGCAAAATAACATCATTTATCCCTTATTAAAAAACAGTCCATGTACCTCACCTATATTCACAACTACAAGAATAAAGACAAACCAAAACACAGAAATTACAAGAGACTAAAAATCAATCAATGCCAAAAAAGAAAAGGGGGGGGGGGGAGGACGGGGGGGGGGGGGGGGGGAGTGGAGCGGGGTATAAGGAGACATCTCAAATATAATCCCTTAAAGGAAAAGCTGTGATTCTTGTGCAGCAAGATGGCTCCTAAACATGGATTTTTAAGGAAACAAAGCAATTACAATGACACTTATTTAAATAAATAAATAATAATAAAAAAAGAAGACTCATCATTGAGAGCTGGCAACATCCCGAAGTACAAGCTTTTTTGACGCCATCTCCCCTTGATGCACTACTGGCAGACCCAGGTGCTGCAGCCCCAGCACAGGGGAAGGCTCCCTGCCCGCAGAGCCCTCCAGATCAAGGGGGCTTGCCCTAAAAACCTCCTCAAATCTCAGATGATACTCTTCCTTCCAGAGACAGTAGAACAAGGACAAACCATACACATATTAAAAGGTGTTTCATTAGCCACTCAGTAATTTTAATCATTATGCCACATGATGAGTGTGACTGTAAAAGAATATGGACTGAGAAGCCTCAAAAGAAGTAATAACTTTTTTTTTCCATTACCGTGAAGAAGCACTCTGAAAGTTCAAACGTTATTTTAGTATCTAGTCCTGGAGAGACAGACCATGCTATCAGCCATGGTGAAAATACTTTTTCTTTTTTTAAAACCTAAGACTGTTGTTATCACTCAACACCCAGGAAGCTCAGTACAAGATACTTGAACTAAAGAGAAAAATAACATTCTTCTGTCCATCAGAAACAGTTTAAGAACCCAGAAAGTGAAGAACTGAAAAAACTTTCTGCTCTAAGCTTCCTTTATAGGCCTTGAATTAACTCAGAGGATTTATCTTTTTAAAACTCTACACTGAAACTCTCTTTGTCCACCTTGTCACATTGATGTGGTGTTTTTGAAGGGGATTACAGGTTTAGCAAACAAAAGCAGTTTTGATACAATTAATTTACATTTCCCTAAGAAATCTGACTTTTAATCACAAAGACATTTTGATTAATCAATTCTCACACAGTCCAAGGATCAGCTGGCTCACTGATGGGGTCACAGAGTGAATGTGAACAAGAGAACATCATTCAGTAGACACATTTCTAGGAAAACCCCAAATACATTTGCTCTTCACCTTATACCAATCCCTTTTTTTTAAAAAAAAATGCTCTAGAAGTTATTGTGGATGCAAAGAAAACAAATAGAGCAAAATAATAAATACTTAGAGGACAAAAAGTCAACTGAACTGAGCATGTGTGCATGATGACCGTATTGCAACACAGTCCAGCACTGGGTTGTAATATAATATATCCCCTATCCTTGGAAGTGGAATAAAAACTGATTTGGGAGGTGATGGCTGATGATGTGCTGAGTGCCGGCTCCATCACAGGAGGGTAAGAACACTGACAGAGGAAAAACATGGTTACACGCATCAGCAAAGCACACCCAACGCATACCCTGAAGCAAACAGAGCAGTAAGCCTTAAGCATTAAACGGTCCCTTCATCTTCTTTACCAACAGCATGTACACCTGCACCTCTTTCTCTGCATATACCTGTCAGAGGCAAGGGCCACTTCTTCCTGTAGGTCTGTATAAGATCACCTGTAATTGATTAGCTCCTCTGGATTTACTTGTAACACAAATAGTACCAATGCAACATGTTTTTTGTACCTTTCACACTATAATTAATCCTTATTAGCATCCCCCCTGCTGTTATCAGTTGATCATTTGCTCTACGCAATATAAGACAAGTTGATCATGAGGAGTAAGCAGGGTTTGCAGGTTAGTTCAGGAAGGACACGGAGCATGAAGCAGAAGAAAGAGACAGTCTCTGCCTGTGTCCATGGCAGCATTGTGGGTGACAATTTCTGGCAAAGAATTGAGGGATCAAAGAAAAAAAAACAGAAGGGGGACAACCATATGACAGATGAGGAGAGGCAGGAGTGAGCTT